>NC_045798.1:26221933-26546933 GCF_009873245.2 Balaenoptera musculus | reverse complement strand
GAGCCTGGACTTTACAGGTTCATGAGACAATATATTCTCTCTTTTTAACTGAAATCAATTTGAATTTGGATTCTGTCACTTGAAACCACAAGAGTTTGTGACTAATACACGACCCAACTAACTCCCTTTTCTGCAAAAATTGCTCAGAGTCATACAATAAATCACCGGGACATGAATCAGAAACTCATGAATGATGAAATGAGAGAAAAGAACTGGCAATGAGCCTTGAAACTAGCTAAAGATAGAGAGATAACTGAATAAAAACACTCAGTAGAGACCGATGCTGATAAGTTGAAATAATTGTTGTTGCTATAGTAACAAACAAAATGCAAAAGGAAAAAAATTGAGAAAGAGGATTTTTTAAAATAGGGGGTTTTAACCTCAGATTAATGCAATCAGATAGGAAGAAAGAGGGCAGAAAAAGCAAGATACTAAGTCTTTGTTTTACGTAAAATGAGGAAAAAGGTTATTTAAAAAAATTATAGAACTTCCCTGCTGGGCCAGTGGTTAAGACTTCGCCTTCCAATGCAGAGGGTGCGGGTTTGATCCCTGGTCAGGGATCTAAGATCCCACATGCCTCACGGCCAAAACACCAAAACATAAAACAGAAGCAATACTGTAACAAATTCAATAAAGACTTTAAAAATGGTCCACATCAAAAAAATTATATAATTTCAGATATTTTTTCAGTGTAAAAAGCTGTATGTCTACCTTATAAATTATTACAAGAGATAAAAGGAAGAAGGTAATTCATACAGCAAAAATCAAGAGTATGTAACCAGAAGTATACTAGACACTTTCCTCACGTTGTAAATAAAAAAGAAATGGCAAGGAATCATTAAAAAACAACATCAAAATACAAGAAAATTAGACAATGGAAAGTGAAACTAAGTGTAGCAAATAAGGGAAATGTAAATAAATAATAAACACATAAATAGCTAAAATTCCTATATAAAAATATGAAAATCTCAGATCAGATCAAAGGACAAACTCTGAATATGTACTGTTGTTAGAAAAGATGTGCAAAAAATACACATAGAATAAAAAGTCATTGTGAAACCAAATGCACCAAATTACACAGCAACACAAACCAGGAAACAATCTTTAGAAATATAATACAACTAATAGAAACACAGCTATAGTAAAATATATTACACACCACTATCAGACTGTGATGTATAAAATAAACAAAAATAAGAATAAAGAAGAGTTAAACAGCAGAATAATAAGGCATAAAAACACATACTGAGTTCTACACCTACATAAAATATAAAAAGTATCCTACACTGGACCATAAAACATTTTAATAAATTCAAAGAAGCATATATTGTTCAGGTCAGATGCAGTAACATACTGTGGAAAATCATGACAATAAGATGGCTACGACTGAAAATTTGGAGGGCAATTTTAGTATTAGGCTGAAGGCTGGGCTGGCCGCTGGCACCATTATTATATAACAGCACGCTGGCACAAACAGAGCAGCTGTTATTCATCTCCTTTTCTGAGTTCCTCTTACCTGTCCATTCCTTACATTTCAGTGTCCTCTGCTTGTTAGTTAGAACCTTTCAGCTGTAGGTTCAGAAAATTGAATCACATAGGGTCAGGACCAGGAAGAGATGAGTGAGGTACATAGGGTGAAACATTTAAGGAAACACTCTCGGGGTCACACAGTGCAGCATCAGCATCTGACAGCAAGCACCTCCTTAATTGCTACATCCTAGGCACTAAGTGGTGGTCCTGCCAAACCAAATTGGTATAAACAGTACGGACTCTTTCTCACCTGACAAGAATCCCACAAGTACGGCTTCTGCTCCCCTTCTCTGCCCTTCTAGCCTATTCTGTGCATTGGCATCATTCTCAGGCAGGTAGGGAGGTGGCTGCAGCAGTTCCAGACTATACATGGTGCCGCACTGTTCAAAGGCAGAAAGGATGGTCTCCCCTGGTGAGTCCCCTTCTTAGGAGTGAGGAGACAACCAGACACACAGCAGCCTCCCCTCCTGCCTCATGGCAGACTGGGTCACATGCTCACCCCGTCTAATCATTATCCAGAGGAGATCCATTATGTTCAAACTGTGGAAACCCAAAGACAAAAAAAATTTTTTTAAACAGCCAGAGAGCAGTGACTCAGTATGTACAAGAGATTCTCGATAAGATGAATAGCTGATTTCTCCTCATAAATCATGGAGGCCAGAAGAGGAAGGATGGAGATGTAATATAATTTAATATTGAAAATAAGTTAGTATAATTCATAGTATTTTATATTATAATTAAAACAAATTTTTTTTCTTTCTTTTTGGCCGTGCTGCACGGTATGTGGAACTTCCCCAACCAGGGAATGAACCCATGCCCCCTGCAGTGGAAGCGCAGAGTCTTGACCACTGGGCCACCAGGGAAGTCCAATAATTTTTAAAAATTGTTACTTAATTGAAATTGTTTATGTGTTATATTTATTTTACAATTGTTATAAATTTAAGATGTTAATTGTGATTCGCAAGGTAATTACTAAGAAAATAAAAATATACAGAAAAGGAAAGGGGAAGGGAGTTAAAATGGTATGCTACCAAAAAAAATCAACTAAATTTTTTAAAAAAGAGGCAGTAATGGGGAGATTGAAGAACAAAAAACACAAAAGACACACACGGAAAACAAATAGCTAAATGACAAAAATAATCTTTCTTGACTGGCAAAAGGAAATTCCAGGACAACATTTGTGTACCAGGTTTAGTGAGCAACCAGTCCAAAGTGGAGCAGAAAGACAGAGGTCTGTGGGATTAAGTCTCCAAGGAAAAGATGGAATTGATCAGTTATGGGTTGAATATTTAGAAAAATTATTGCTATGTGTTTGGAACCTTTGGAAGAAAACAGCTCTAGGTACTTAGAAAACTAAAAAAATTGAAGAAAGAAATAATTATTAACTCCAGATAAAATAAACATAAGAAAAAGAAAATGTAATAATAATTTACAGCTTGAGTGAACAAAGTTTACTTACTTGGTCAATAATGTAAACACTAACTATTGATTTAACTATACACAGTGGAAAAATATATTGTGAGGATGAAAGGAGAAAAGTGGGGGCTAGAGTAGCACAGAAGAGCTAATTCCTCACTGCCAGAATAAGAAATAAATATTGTCTAAAATTGATAAATAAAATAAATCCTTCTTTACTACTAATTACATTAGGGAATTCCCTGGTGGTCCACTGGATAGGACTCAGAGCTTTCACTGCTGAGGGCTCGGGTTCAATCCCTGGTTGGGGAACTAAGCCGTGTGGCACGGCCCAAAAAAAAAACGAAAAACGTAAATGGACTAAGCTCTCCTATTAAAAGACAGAGACTGGCAGAATGGATAAAAATACAGGACCTTATCTTTGTGAAGTCTACCAGAGGTTCACATTAGATATAAAAACACAAGAGCTTGAAAGTATTGATAAAAGAATGGAAAAAGGTATTCTTTGCAAATAATAAACAAAAGAGCTGAGGTCACTATATTATTGTCAGACAAACAGAATTTCAATTTAAAAAGATTACAAGAGGGCTTCCCTGGTGGTGTGGTGGTTATGAATCTGCCTGCCAATGCAGAGGACACAGGTTCGAGCCCTGGTCTGGGAAGATCCCACATGCCGTGGAGCAACTAAGCCCGTGTGCCACAACTACTGAGCCTGCACTCTAGAGCCTGCGAGCCACAACTACTGAAGCCCGCGTACCTAGAGCCTGTGCTCTGCAACAAGAGAAGCCACCGCAATGAGAAGCCCGCGCACCACAATGAAGAGAAGCTCCTGCTCGCTGCAACTAGAGAAAGCCCGCACACAGCAACGAAGACCTAACACTGCCAAAAATAATAAATAAATAAAAAAAAATTTAAAAAAAGATTACAAGAGACAAAGAAGGTCATTATATACTGACAAAAGATTAAATAAATCAAGATGGACAGAACTGAAGGGAGAAATGGACAATACTACAATAATAGCTGGATACTTCAATACCCACATTCAATAATGGATAGGACAACCAGATTGAAGAACAATAAGGAAATAGAGAACTTGAACAACACTATATACCAGTTAGACCTGACATAAACAGAACACCACACAACAGCAGCAGAATACACATTATTCTCAAGTGCTCATGGAACATTCTCCTGCACAGATCATATGTTAGGATGCCAAATAAGTCTTAATAAATTTTAAAAGGTTGAAATCATTCAGAATATTTTTTCCAATCATGATGGATTGAAACTAGAAATGGATAACAGAAGGAAAGCTGAAGAACTCATGAATATGTGAAAATTCAACAACATATATTCTTAAGCAACCAATGGGTCAAAGAATAAATCACAAAGGGAATAAGACAATACCTTGAGATGAATGAAAATGAAAACATAATATACCAAAATATAAGGTGTGCAGTGAAAATAGTGCTCAGAGGGAAATTTATAGCTGTAAATGTCTACATTGAAAAAGAAGAGGGCTTCCCTGGTGGTGCAGTGGTTAAGAATCTGCTTGCCAATGCAGAGGACACGGGTTTGAGCCCTGGTCTGGGGAGATCCCACATGCCACGGAGCAACTAAGCCCGTGAGCCACAACTACTGAGCCTGTGCGCCTGGAGCCTGTGCTCTGCAACGGGAGAGGCCGCGACAGTGAGAGGCCCACGCACCGCGATGAAGAGTAGCCCCCGCTCGCCGCAACTGGAGAAAGCCCTCGCACAGAAATGAAGACCCAACACAGCCAAAAATAAATAAATTAATTAATTAATTAAAAAAAAAAAAAAGAAGGGCTCTGTCTCTAAAATCAAGAACAATACCAAGATGTGTGCTTTCAACACTTCTACTCAACATACTATTAGAAGTTCTAGCCAGAGAAATTAGGCAAGAAAAAGAAATAAAAGTCATCTGAATTGAAAAAGAAGGTAAAATTCCCTATGTTTGCACACGACATGATCTTATATGTACAAGACCCTAAGGATTATACAAAATATTGTTAGAACTAATAAACGAATTGAATAAAGTTACAGGATATAAAATCGACACACAAAAAATCAGTTGCATTTTTTACACACTAAACAATGAATAATCCAGAAAGGATATTAAGAAACACTATAATAGCATCGAAAAGAATAAGATAGGGGTAAACTTAACCAAGCAGACCAAAGATTTGTATACTGAAACCATGAAACATTGCTGAAAGAAATTAAAGAAGACACAATAAATGGAAAGACATCCTCAGTTCATGGACTGGAAGACAATATTGTTAAGATGTCAATGCTGGGACTTCCCTGGTGGTGCAGTGGTTAAGGATCTGCCTGCCAATGCAGGGGACATGGGTTCGAGCCCTGGTCTGGGAAGATCCCACATGCCACGGAGCAACTAAGCCTGTGTGCCACAACTACTAAGCATCTGTTCTAGAGCCCACAAACCAAAACTACTGAGCCCGCATGCTGCAACTACTGAAGCTCATGCACCTAGAGCCCATGCTCTGCAACAAGAGAAGTCACCGCAATGAGAAGCCTGCACCACAACGAAGAGTAGCTTCCACTTGCTGCAACTAGAGAAAGTCCGTGTGCAGCAACAAACCCAACGCACCACAACAAGCCAAAAAAAAAAAAAGTTAGGGAGAAGCTTCATGGCTTACGATTTGGCAAAGATTTTTTGGATATGACACTGAAAGCACACATAACAAAAAAAAAAAGATTGTGTTTCATCAGAATTAAAACCTTTTGTGCATCAAAGGACACTATCACTAAAGTAAAAAGGCAACCCAGGGCTTCCCTGGTGGCGCAGTGGTTGAGAATCCACCTGCCAATGCAGGGGACACGGGTTCGAGCCCTGGTCTGGGAAGATCCCACATGCCGCGGAGCAACTAGGCCCGTGAGCCACAATTACTGAGCCTGCGCGTCTGGAGCCTGTGCTCCGCAACAAGAGAGGCCGCAACAGTGAGAGGCCCGTGCACCGCGATGAAGAGTGGCCCCCGCTTGCCGCAACTAGAGAAAGCCCTCGCACAGAAACGAAGACCCAACACAGCGAAAAATAAATAAATAAATAAATAAATAAATAAATAAATAAATAAATAAAAATGTAAAAAAACAACACTTTGAACTATTCTAAAAAAAAAAAAAAAAGGCAACCCACAGAATGGGAGAAAATATTTGCAAATCATATATCTGATAAGGGATTAATATCCAGAATATATATAGAACTCCTACAACTGAACAACAAAAAGACAAACAACCCAATTAAAAAATAGGCAAAAGACCTGAATAGAAATTTCTCCAAAGAAGATATACAGTTGTCCAATAAGCGCACCACTAATCACTAATCATTAGGGAAATGAAAATCAAAACCGCAATGAGATATCACCACACAGCCATTAGTATAGCTACTATTAAAAATAAAAACAAATGGAAAATAACAAGTGTTGGAAGGATGTGGAGAAATTGGAACCCTTGTGCACTGTTGGTCGGGTGGTAGAATGGTGCAGCCATTGGTGAAAAAAGTATGGCAGTTCCTTGAAGATTAAAAATAGAATTACCACATGATATGATCCAGCAATTCCACTCCTGGGTATTTAACTGAAGAAATCGAAAACGCTAATTATAAAAGATAGATGCACCCCTATGTTCACTGCAGCATTATTTACAATACCCAAGATATGGAAGCAACCTAAGTGCCCATCAATAGATGAATGGATAATGAAGATGTGGTATATATATACAACAGAATATTACTCAGAAATAAAAAAGAATGAAATCTTACCATTTGGGACAACATGGATGGACCTAGAGGGTATTATGCTAAAGGAAATAAGTCAGACAGAGAAAGACAAATACTGTATGATTTCACTTATATGTGGAATCTAAAAAACAAAACAAATGAACCAACAGAACAAAACAGAAACAGAGTCATAGATACAGAGAACAAACAGGTGGTTGCCAGAGGGAAGGGGGTGGGAGGGGAGAGGAATAGGAGAAGGAGATTAAGAGGTACAAACTTCCAGTTGCAAAATAAACAAGTCACAGGTATGAAATATACAGTGTGGGGAACGTAGTCAATAATTATGTAATATCTTAGTGTGGCGACAGACAGTAGACAGACGGTAACTAGACTTATCGTGGTGAACATTTTTAAATGTATGGAAATATAGGATCTATACGTTGTGAACCAGGAATTAACATAGTGTTGTAGGCCAATTACACTTCAAACAAACTCATAGAAAAGATCAGATTTCTGGTTACAAGAGGTGGGAGGAGGGGAGGGGAATTGGATGAAGGCAGTCAAAAGGTACTAACTTCCAATTATAGGATGAATAAGTACTGGGGTGTAATGTACAACATAATAAATAGGATTAACACTGTTGCATGTTATATATGAAAGTTGATAAGAGAGTAAATCCTAAGAGTTCTCATTACAAGGAAAAATTTTTTTCTATTTCTTTAATTTTGTATCTATATGAGATGATGGATGTTCACTAACCTTACTGTGACAATCATTCCATGATGCATGTAAGTCATATCATTACGGTGTACACCTTAAACTTACACAGTGCTGTATGTCAATTATATCTCAAAGTTGGACGAAAAAAACAAAAATTCATTCTAGATTTTTTTAAAGGTACAAACATCCAGTTATAAAATAAATAAGTCATGGGGATGTAATGTACAGTATGGTGATTATAGTTAATAATACTGTATTGCATATTTGAAGTTGCTAAGAGCGTAAATCTTAAAAGTTCTCATCACAAGAAAAAAAATCTGTAACTGGGTATGGTGATGGATGTTAAGATTTATCATGGTGATCAATTTGCAATGAATACAAATATCGAATCTTTATGTAGCACACCTGAAACTAATATAATGTTGTATGTCAGTTATACCTCAATTAAAAAAAAAACAACTCCTACAACTCAACAACAAAAAGACAACCCAATTAAAAAAGGAGAAAAGGACTTGAATAGACATTTCTCCAAAAAAGATACACAAATGGCAAATAAGCACATTAAAAGATGCTCAAGGGAATTCCCTGGCAGTCCAGTGGTTAGGACTCAGTGCTTTCACTGCCAGGGCCCGGGTTTGATCCCTGAACAGGGAACTAAGATCCCACAAGCTGCGTGGCCAAAAATAATAATAAATAAATAAATAAATAAAATAAAATAAAAAAATAAAAGATATTCAACATCATTAGTCATTAGGGAAATGCAAATCAAACCACAATGAGATATCGCTTCACACCTACTAGGATGGCTATGTTTAAAAACAAACAAACAAACAGAAAATAAGAGTTGGCAAACATGGGGGATATTGGAACCCTGTACCTTACTGGTGGGAATACAAAATGGTGCAGCTGCTGTGGAAGACAGTTTGATAGTTCCCCAAAAGGTGAAAGATACAATAACCATACCATCAGTAATTCCACTCCTAGGTATTGATACATACCCCAAAGATTTGATAACAGGAACTCAATGTTCATAGCAGCATTATTTACAACAGGCAACGTGTGGAAACAACATAAATATCATGTTTGTTCACATGTTTATCCATGAATGGATAAACAAAATGTGTACATACATACAATGGAATGTTATTCAACCATAAAAATGAAGTTCTTATGTATTCCACAACATGGATGAGCCTTTAACACATTATGTTAAGTGAAATAAGCCAGATACGAAAGGACAGATATTTATGATTCCACTTACATGAGTATTTAGTAGTGACGGAAAGTAGATTAGAGGTTCCAGGGGTTGGAGGTAGGGTGGAGACTGGGGAGTTATTACTTAATGGGTAGAGCTTCTACTTGGGGTGATGAAAATGTTTTGAAAATAGATAGTGCTGGTGGCTGCACAACATTGTGAATGTGCTTAATACCACTGAATTGTACACTTAGATGATCAAGGTGCTAAATTTTGTTATGTATATTTAACCACAATTTTAAAATGGTTAGGGGACTTCCCTGGAGGCACAGTGGTTAAGAATCCGCCTGCCAATGCAGGGACACGGGTTCGAGCCCTGGTCCGGGAAGATCCCACATGCCTCGGAGCAACTAAGCCCACCGCCCAACTACTGAGCCTGAGCTGTAGAGCCCGCGAGCCCAACTACAGCCGCGTGCGTGCCTAGAGCCTGTGCTCTGCAACAAGAGAAGGCACAGAAATGAGAAGCCTGCACACTGCAATGAAGATCCAATGCAGCGACAAATAAATAAATAAATTTATTTTAAAAAAATGGTTAGAGTGGCAAATTTTATGTTAGATATATTTTATCACCAAAAAATCAGTTAGCTACATTTGTGATAGCTGATTTCTGGATTTTTTCCAGTTCCATTGATCTATCTGTCTACCCTTGTGGCAGTACCAGACTGTCTTGATTACTGCAACTATACAGTAAGTCTTAAATCAGGTTCTGTGAGTCCTCCAACTTTATTCATATTTTTCTAAATTGTTTGAATGGTTTTAGTTCCTTTGACTTCCCATATAAATTTTACAGTCAGCTCGTCTATATCTATTTTAAAAATTCTGCCACTGGAATTTTTATCGTAATAGCATTGAAGTTGTAGATCAGTTTGGGGAGAATTGGCATCTTTACTATTTTGACTATTCCAAACCATGAGCATAGCCTGTCTGTGTATTTAGATCTTCTCTGATTTATTTCATCAGAATTTTGTAGTTTTCAGCATAGAGTTCCTGTTCATATTTTGTTAGATTTATAGCAAGTATTTCATGTGTTTTGGAGCTATTGTAAATGGTAGTTTTTTTATTTTTATTTTTACTTTAAAAAAAATTTTGCTCTTACCTGTTGTTTTTGTTTGGTTTTTTTTGCCACACCACTTGTCATGCAGGATCTTAGTTCCTGGACCAGGGATGGAACCTGCACCCCGTGCAGTGGAAGTGCAGAGTCTTAACCACTGGACTGCCAGGGAAGTCCCTAAATGGTAGTTTTTTTAAAAAGTTTCTGTTTCCAAAATCAGTAGAAACGTTATTGATTTTCCTGTATTGAACTTGTATCTTGCAACCTTGCTAAACTAACTGGTTAGTTTTAACAGGGTTTTTAGGAGGATAGATTTTGGGGGACTTTCTACATAGATAATCACATCATCTGCAAAGAGAAACAGTTTCTTTCTTTCTTTCTGATCTGTATTCTTTTTACGTCTTTTTCTTGCCTTATTGCACAGCTAGGAATTCCATTAGTTGGCTTTGTACTGTAAGGAAGAGCTTTTCTTTTTCCTTTTCAATATGGACTCATGGATTCCTATGTAATTTAGTTATTTTATTTTATTTTGATTTCCAGTTGCCCCAGATTTGGTCAGTAGGAGCTCCTCCAGTTGACCCCTATATCCTGTGACATGTCACCATCATTCTTTGAACTTTGTTACTTTCCAGGTGGTCCAGCCCTGGAATCAGCCATTTCTTCAAGGAGCCCTAATTCTTTTTGGTGTAGGATGGTGTTTAGAAACCAAGATCTGGGTGTCTGGTGTGCTTGTTGCTAATGGGATGACATTGCTTCTAGGTGCTCTCAGTGGAGAGAGCTAGGGAAAAAAATATACACTCGTGTGTGTGTGTGTGTGTGTGTGTGTGTGTGTGTAAATATGTACATATACATACAAATACATACATAAACATATATATTTCACACTGACATCTCCAATTGCTCAGGGCTCTTTCCAGCCTCCCCCCTTTCCATATTTGCAACTCTATTCTCAACAGTGAGAAAAACCTGGCACCCATACATTTGCTCAATCCCCTTGCATGTAACTGATTTTCTGACCACGCCAGCTGCCTCCTTGGCTTCCAGCCATGCTGCCACCTCCAAGGGGAGGCAAGGCAGGAGAGGAAAATGGAGCAGGAGGGTCTTGAACACTTTGCAATCCAGCCCTTCACTCCCTCCCCACTGCCTGCCCTGCTTCTCTGTGGCAAGTAGCCCCCCCAACTCTCCCTGCCTCAGCCTCTTCCTCAGCCCCTTCACTCCTGGCTTCCAAAAGGGTTTCTTTCCTTTTAATTTTATGAATTTTTTAAATTATAAAAATATTTCAGACTTCCCTGGCCGTCTAATGGTTAAGACTCCGTGCTTCCACTGCAAGGGGCACGGGTTTGATCCATGGTCCGGGTAACTAAGATGCCATATGCCCCACAGCTGGAAAAAAAAAAAAATCATGCTCATTTTTGCAAGTTCAAACCATGCAAAGCCTGTAAAACAAGGCATGAGGGCCAGAGCAGAGAAGCCCCTCCACTCCACCTTCAAGAGGTACCTGCCCTTCTTTCCTGTGCTTTTAAGAACATACTTGCATATTTACATAACTAAAAATGTTAAATAAATAAACATTCGAATGGGATAGTTTTGTATATTTTCATTGCTTTTTTTCCTAATAAATCTACCACAATCTTCTAACCAGACACACGCATCAATCCATTATAAAAATGTACCATAACTTATCCTTTTACCTCCAGATCCCGTTTTCAAGGGTGACTGTCAGATGATGCCCTTCCCAGCCACCGGCTCCCTCAAAACCCCGAGCTGCATTCGCTGGCAGCTTTGGACCGGGCTTGGCAAGGAGAGGCTGGCAGGAGCCTGGAGGGGGAAGAAGAGGGTTTATTCGCTGGCTCCCTGCATGAGTGGAGCTCAGATTCCCCTGCCGCGGGAGCCTCCATGCACACGCGGGGCAAACACTTGTGTCCCTTGGCCAGTGGGCAAAGCGGTCATGCCCCCTTCCAGGCAGCACCGCCCACCACGCAGGGCTCTTCACAACGCGAATGCAGTTGCAGAGACCATAGGGGGCTTGTCATTGCCGAAGGACAGAAGACAAACCCCAGTGCAGCGTCCCAGGCCCCTGGCCCGCACCCGCCACCCCCCCACGTGCTCCACCTTTGCCACCTGTGTTTGACCTTCTAAAAGTTCTTGAGACCTGAGACTTCAGCACAGCATGTTTAGCACTAATTGCCGGCGCACACAGTTCTGGTTTCTAACAGGCTGACTCTGTTCTGACCCAGCCCCGCGGGCAGCCAGGCAGCTGTCTGTCCCGTAGGGTCCCAGCCACACCCCGTGCGACCAGAGGCGGGAAGCTCAGTTCGGACTCTGGAAGAAGGCGGCCTGGGCTCTGCCTCACGTCAGCTGCAGCCCTAAGCCTCGGGCTCCTCCTCTGCTCAGGGATCAAGTGACCTTCAGGGCTGCAGTGTAACTGAGTGAGCCGCCGCCTCTCCAGCCCCGGGTCTGGCACACAGTAGGTGCACAGTAAGTGCTGACTCTCCCCAACTCCTGGAGGGTTCACCCAGGTTCCCCTGTGGCTGGCTCTCTGGGCCCAGTGGTCGTCCCTCAGCACGGCCGTGGTCTAACCACCATGGCACCCGGGGCCACTGGCCTTTGACTGTCACTGTCCACCTGCTCACGTGGCCGTCTTGGAGCTTCGTCCAGAGCCCTGCTGCCTGGCACCTCCCCCAATAGGCCTTCCCTCCCACCTTCCCTGACTCCCCCAAGCACGCTGCCTGGGTTACCCAGAGTCTGGCCTGAGCCTTTTTATTTTGTATCCAGGTGTAATTTACATACAGCGAACTGTCCCGATCTTAAGGACATGGTCTATTGAATTTGGACAAAAGTATTCATCTGTGTCACCAAGACCCAAATAAAAATGGAGACTATTTCCATCACCTAGAAGCTCTCCTGGGGCCCCCTTCCGGCCAATCCTCCACCTAGAGGCAACCAGCCGTTTGGGCTTCTAGGACCACAGATTAGCACTGCCCAATCTTGGAATCCCCAGTGGACTGCCCCAGGCTTCTCTGCGGTGGGGCCTGGTGCTCTCTGAGTGTCATGGCCCTTTGTGGGCTGGTAGGAGGAGGCCGAGGAGCTACCAGGGCATCAGAGGCAGATGCATAGGCCCTGTTGAGAGGGGTCTGCTGGAGACGTAGTGTCTAAACCACAAGAGAACACAGGGGCAGCAAACTCTTCCTCCCCGGGCTGGCCGCAGGCTTGCTCTTCCTTCCGCCCCGAATGCTGTTCCTCCCTTTCCTCTTTGCATGTGGTTAAGCGCTTCTACCATGGCCCCTACCCCTTGCTCTGACCCACGCATGAGTTTGTGTGTCTGTCTCAGGTCTTAGCCACAGGCTCAGTGCCAATTGCATGGCCTAGCAGCCTCCAGGCGCACTCAGGAATGTCACTGCCCACGCAGGCCCTTGTTCCCGAGCTCACGACTCTCCCACTGCCCCGTCTCCAGAGTCCCCAAGCCTGCCCTCCTCGGATGGGGAGGTGTCGCCAAATAGCCAGGCTCCTGGCATCGCCGCCACCGCTTGGTCCTCAGGCCCCTGCCCACAGCAGAGCTCTGCCAGGTGGGCCATCACGTACCTGTTCTCCACCCCAAGGTCTAGACCAGCAAGCAGAGTAATGAACCGTTTCTGTCTCTTTAGAATAGTGTTAAAGCTCCCCCGCCCGCCCCCCCCGCTTTTGATTTTAAAAGTAAAAACATACTTATCAAAAATTGAAATATTACAAAGCAAAATTACAAAAATAGTATACAAACGCAAAATAGAAATCTGACTAACCGAGAGGTAGGTAATCACGATTGCAAATCATAGTGTGATTCCTTCAGGCCATCCTTCAGCCTTTCCTCTGTGTGGAGACTGGAGTACGTCTCTTGTACATTTGTCCATTTATGTAGGTGATCAGATACATGCTTTCAATACACTTTGTATTTCGCTTTTGTCATTTAACATCACCTAAGTTTTTGCCCTAATCTTTACATTTTTCTAATCATTTGCATTTCCCTTTTTGTCCCATTTCATCTTACTAAAATTATTTGGGAACAGCATTTTCAACGCTAAGAGTCCACTCTGTGAACGACTCCAACTGGTGGAGCTCTAGGCTGTGTTCCGTATCTGGCTACAGTGGCAGTGAGGACCCTGGTCACCGCGACGAGTCACCGTCCACACCTCCCGTGCAGTGACCAGACATCCTGGTGTTTGCTGTTGTCCCAGCTCAGTCATTAAGCCACTCGCTTGCTCTCAGCAGCATCCCCATGTCCCATGGACCCATAGGTCCCATAGACCTCCTTCAGGGGGCTAGGAGGCACCTGGAGATGAGGGTGGGCAGAGGCCACTCTCAGGTTCTGGGGACCAGTGTGGAGGATGGTGACACAATCCCTGAACCAAGGTAGAGCTGGGGGGAAGGGCAGTGGGTTTCGGAAATGTTGGGTCAGAAGTGTCACGTGACACTCCTGGTATATGGGCACTAGGACACCCGTTGAGAATGTGCACAGCAGCTCCGTTTCTGCAAAAAGCCAGAAACCCACATCACATGGATGAATCTGAGAAACAGGATGCTGAGTGACAAGGCATGGAGAAGAATGCAGCCAGCACAATCCCATTTTCAGAAAAGACAAGCAAGATGAACTAATGTGTCGGGAGATGCACGATGTAACTGATTATTATCAGTTACATCCAATCTATGACATTGCTTCTTGGTGTGTTTATGTCAAACACTTGATGGAAGACACTGCCCAAGCTGAGGAGAGGCAGTCATGACAAGGGACTGTTTCTGGCGGGGCCACCCAGGCTGGATGGGAGAGGGCAGCTGCTGAGAACCAGCTTCATCCGTGAGGCCTGAATTCACGCAGAGAACATGACAACACCAACAGGCCTTAAATGGACCAAGTTGCAGCCCATTTTTGCCAATGAAATATGTACATGCAGTTCAGGCTCAAATTTATGGCTCTTTTATTTTATTTTTATGTATTTATTTTTGGCTGCGTGGGTCTACGTGCTGTGCGCGGGCTTTCTCTAGTTGTGGCGAGCCTGGGCTACTCTTTGTTGCGGTTGCACGGGCTCATTGCAGTGCTTCTCTTGTGCGGAGCACGGGCTCTAGGAGCACGGGCTTCAGTAGTTGCGGCGCGTGGGCTCAGTAGCTGTGGCTCGCGGGCTCTAGAGTGCAGGCTCAGTAGCTGTGGCGCACGGGCTTAGTGCTCCGTGGCATGTGGGATCTTCCCAGACCAGGATTGACACCCGTGTCCCCTGCATTAGCCGGCGGATTCTTAACCACTTCGCCACCAGGGAAGTCCCTATGGCTCTATATCTTAATCTTTTCATCTTCAGCAACTTTATATTGTTTCTCTTCTGGGCAAAAAAGGTGCCTTTCATTCTAGAGGCTTTTTTTGGTTTCGTTTCTAAACACGTAACTTGGCTATTTGTTCCACACCCAAAATCAAATCTTGTTTTCCTCTTCTCTCTTTTCCAAGTTTTGTCACGTAGTCATATTACTTTTATAATTTAAGAAAAGAGGGGAAGGGGAGGGGGAGAGAAGGGAGGAGGAGGAGGTGGTCTCCCCAGCCACAGCCATAAGGAGTGGTGGAGACAGTGGTCTGAGGAGGGGCCTCCCTGGGCCCGGGCCTGGCACCTGGGGGTACCCTCTGCCAGGGCTGGAGTGGTCCCCAGGCTGCTCTGAGGAGCCTGCACACGACCCTTGGCCTTGGGCGCCCAGATGTCCAGGCTCAAGTCCCCGGAAGCAGACCCAGGATGAAGTGCATCTTCATGGGTGGGGCTGGCGGAGGGTCTGTCCTTGACTGGTCCAGAACCAGGGCAGGCAGCTAGGAGCCCCGGGAGCCCTCTGAAAGGAACTGGGGGCCCGCTAGTCATCAGCCCGCCCAGCTGGCTTCCTGCCTGTCTCCCCAGCTCTGCTGGCTGTTGGTGGCTTCCCCAGGCTAGAATCCCCCACCTGGTGGCACGAGACCCAGTCCCCTCCCACCCCCAGCCCCACAAGGCATACCCTGTGCCCTCGGCTGTCTGTGCCGGACTTGGCCTCTGGGTGCAGGTTCGTCCCCTGCTGCAGCCCACACTCCCAGCTGCCATCATGCTGGCCTGGTCCTGGTCCAGGTCCAGCAGGTGAATAAGGCCCAGCTGCCCCGGGGGCCACTCAACCCCACCCACAGGCTTCAAGCTGTGTGACTGTGTGTGAGTGTGGGGGGTGCCACTAACTGCCTGCAGCGCAGATTCAGACACGTGGGCAGTTCATTAGGGAACAATCAAGACAGCATACACTTAAGAATGAGGTTCTGTCGGGCAGATTCTGCTGGGAGCTTTGGAGGAGGCGGAGGGGGGCAGGCAGGAGGAGACAGATGGGTGAGTAGGTGGGGCTGGGGGAGCCCAGGGCCTGGTTGGGGAGCCCCAGCCTCCCGTGTGGTGGCAGGATGGAGCTAGATAAAGTTGCCTCCCTTGCTGCGTGCCGGAGGGTGGGAGACCACTGCCCCAAGCCACCTGGAGCCAGAGGGGCAAGCATGAAAGCCCTCATGGGGTGATTTGGGAGCAACACGCAAGGCCCACGGTAGGCGCGAGATGGGGCACGCAGGCGCAGGCGAGGGAGCAGGGGACAAAGGCTCAGCACGGGGGCAGGGGTGGAAGTGGCAGTGTCAAAGCCGTCCTGGCTGGCTGGCCCAACACCCCTGAAAGCACCAGCACCACCTCCTGCCCCTGTCTTGGGGAGTTCAGGCAGCATTTCGGCGCCGTGGCTCAGCAGTCCCCGCGTACAGGCATTTTTGATGTTTCCCACGTTCCCTTGAGATCTGAGCTCGGCCAGAGCACAGGGGACCTCCTGTCTGAGTGTGATGGGGGAGGGTCTCCATCCTCAGAGTCCCTGGGCCACTGAGGACTCCTGCAGGCTCCCCAGGGGCCTGACCCTCCCCACTTTTCTAAAAAAAGTATTTATTTTTGGCTGCGTCGGGTCTTAGTTGCAGCACGCGGGCTTCTCTCTAGTTGTGGTACGCGGGCTCTAGAGTGCGTGGGCTTAGTTGCCCCACGGCATGTGGGGTCTTATTTTCCCAACCAGGGATTGAACCCACGTCCCCTGCGTTGGAAGGCGGATTCTTAACCACTGGACCACCAGGGAAGTCCCCTGACCCCCCTCTTGTCACCCCTGGAAGAGGCTCGCAGTGAACAGCTTTCCTGCTGCTAGTGCTGGTGGGCTCCCAGGGACGGGAACCAGGCTGGCTGGTGGGCCAGAGGGGCTGCAGGCCGGCAGCGCTCTCCCGAATCATCTGCTCGCTTTGCAAGATTGGTAGATGATCCCCCAACAGCTTCCAAACACACCCTGGTCGCCAGGGACCAGGAGCGAGGAGGCCAGAGAAGAAGGCAAGACTCGGGACTCGGGGGTGGGGTTCAGAGCTTATGGTTTATTGACGCGAGCACAGAGGCCCCTGGGACTTGTCCCTTGGATGGGGAAACAGCCACCCTGTCTGGGAACAAGACCTCCTCGCACAGAACACCACTTCCAGGAAGTGCACCAAGATGTGCACGGATAAACCCTGCAAGGCCGCAGGTGCATTTGGCAAAGCTGTGGAGCCTCGGGGAAGAGCGCAGGCCTCCGGGGCTGCCCACTTGGGGCTGCAGCCAGAATCAAACCCAATAGCTCATTCTGCAAAGGCCCACTTGGTCTCCATTTGGCTCGGGTCGGGGCCAGGCCCAGGAGCAGCGCAGCTGTACCCCCACCCTCTGAATACTGCAGACGTGGCCAGGACACCTGAGTCCACGGTGGAACTCTAGCTGCAGGGGAAGGGGCAATGGGGGGGGCCACATGATGGCCCAAGGAGGACAGGGGTCGCTAGGTGACCCAGGACCCCAGACAGACAGCCTGTGCTTCTCCTGTGAGGCCTGCCCCCCGTCGCTCTTCCCCCTGAAACACACCAGTTCCTAGTCCTGGATGCTGAGGATGGGCTGGGTCAGGGAGGCCGCGTTTCCCCCTGGGATTTCGGCACTGGCGCTGGCCCCTCTCCTGGGCCTCCCCCACCCCTGCTGCCTGGGAGCAGCCCCACCTGTGAAAGCAGGGCTCAATAGCTCTGGCTTTTGTTTTCCATATAAGGAAGGCGCTGGCATCAGTAGCTTGATTCTTCCCCAGCCCACTTACTGTTAAGAATAGATACTAATAATACTTAATCACCCCTCCCTGCTGGGGTGGGGGGAGGGGCCCTTAGTCCTGGCAGCATCGCCCCAAGATGCCCCGGTTTGCCCAGCACCTCCGGAATTCCAGTGGCGGCTGCACAGACTCAGTGCAACAGACTCAGTACAGAGGGGACACTGAGGCCCAGGGACGCACAAAGATAATGACCGAGTGACAAAGCTGGGGCTTGAGGAGGCGACCAAGGTTTCCAGACCAGTGTCCCCGGCTAGTGGCCCTCTTGGGACTATGACCCGAAGAGGAAGTGGGCCAGGACTCGCAGAGGCTGAAGGTGTCCAGTCCAGAGGGGAGGATGGCTCTGTGCCCAGGCGGTGCACGAGGCAGGGCTCCCTCAGGCCCCCACCCCAACCTGAGGGCTGGCTGATCCCTGTCCTGGGAGGGGCCGACGAGGGGGCCTCTGGCTCCCAGAAGGCGGGGCATTCAGGTTAGCCAGAGCAACACCTGGTCACTGGGCCACCAAAGCTGCTCTCTGAATTGTGACCATGCTAAAGATGCTTTCTACCAGGAGCCCCTGAGCATGTGGTCTCAGCCGCTTCATCCCTGCTGGGACGGGGTGGGGGGGAAACGCTGAGCCTGCAGGTGGCATCCCCCTGCTTCCTGGGGACTGGCCTTAGGAGGGGCTCTCACCGCCCTCCCTTCCCTGGGTGAGGGGGGCAGAGGCTCCCTCAGTGCAGCCGGGATCAGGGCGCGCCCTGCACAGCCTGTCCTGGGCCCTGCTACTGCAGGTGGACTCTGACTGCCTCCATGGGACCCTGCAGCCTCAGGGACCCGGCGCCATGCCCCCTCAGTGACATCCTCTAAAGCCTCAGCTAAGCCACCCACTGACCTTCCCAGACCTGCCAGCCTCTGCCTGTGGCAGCCTGCCCACCACAGGAAGCCCAGGTCCTCCCACCAGGTACCCCTCTCCCTGGGCCCTGACCTCTGCCTGGAGCCCTTGCCCGGCCCTGCGCTTTCAACCCTATACCCACTCAATGGGAGCCAGCAGGCAGGTGGGCTGCAGGCAAAGCAAGGCAGCAGAGGCCGCCACCCACAGGCAGAGAAGGACAGACTCCCAGTGGCATCCCCCCTGCCACCAAACACAGCCGGAGACCCTCAGGCTGCCTCGGCCTTGCAGAGCCCTTTAGGTGTGTTTCCTGTCGAAACCAGTTCAACTACCAACACACATGACCTTCTGGAACATTCCAAACAGCAGCAAGGACCCGCCCACTGGCAGAGCTCAGTCCCTCAGCCTGGGGTCCAGTCAGAGACGTGAGAGGCAGGGCCACAGTCACCCCGACTCTGGAGCCCCGAGGCCCAGCCCACATTCTCATCGGCGCATCACAAAGGCAGAAAACTCTTCCGGGAAGAATTCTGGCCAAAATTATACCATTCTGACAAAACAAATCCTGCTTTTGAAAAAACTGAAACGTGCTATCGGAACCAGTCACAGGCCCGGCAGTTCCAGCCTTGCCTAAAGCTAGCTGTTTAAGGCACTTGAATGGCTTATTTACACCACCTGGAAAAGTGTGTGTTTCAATCCTGATTTAGGGGAAAAAATCCAGTAATACTGCAAAAGAAGTTTCTCAAAAAAAAAAAAAAAAAAGCAATTCTTAAGTTTTCTAAGGAATAAAATAAGTGCTGAGCTCTGCTTAAGTTATATGACACAACGGGTCCTATTGGCACTGACAGAACAAGAACAAAACCTGAAATACTGCTTCTGAATTAGACTTTTCCCCGGAAAAAAAAAACCACAAACAAGACACACGTGTCTTTGTCTGAGCGTTCCCTCCCTGGTGCACGAGGGGTGAGCGGGAACCAGGGAAGTCACTGGTGGGCACCGCAGATCAGACCCCTGGCGCCGGCCCCCTTCCCCATGAGGCCACCCTCCCTACTTGGGAAGCCACTTGGCTTGGCCAGGACCTGCTGGGCACCAAGACCAGCCAGGAACATCAGTCCATACAAGCCCTCCCAGTAACGGGCAGTGAGGGGCGGATGGGAAAACTTTGCTGGACACCCAGGGCACTGGAAAATGTCTGCGGCTCCTGGTTCTGCCCAAAGGTCCCACACACAGAGTCCTGCTACCCTGCGAGCATGCCCAGTGTCTTTGGTTTGGCTGTGGCCGCTGCCTGTAGCCTCTGGTCCCACCCCTGCCCGATGGGGCCCAGAGCCTGTCCACTTCCTGGGCCCCTTCTCCTCCGTGAGGTCTCCTTCTTGGGCTTCCTTTGGACATCCCGCCATCCCACTGTCACCCCATCTGCTGTGAGCAGGCGATGCCCCTGGCAGCCACCAGGATGGGGTGACGCAAGCAGGGCCAGAGGCCGTGGGTGGTGTCGCCTGCCCACCTCCTGCCGTGTCCTAAGGCATCCGCGGGGGAGGATCATGGGGGTGGGGGGGGCCCGGACCTCCTAGCTTCTCGGCACAGCGTCAGTCTCTGGCTCCAGCAGGTCTCGGGGGTCCCGGAGGAAGACCACCATGACCGTGATGTTGTCGTGGGAGCCCCGCTCCCGGGCGGCAGCCACCAGCTCCTCAGCCACGTGCAGCCCGCTGCCCTGCTGCCCGACCAGGTGGCTCCGCACGAGGCCGGCCACCTCCTGGTGGGGGACCACGTCGAAGAAGCCATCGCAGGCCAGCAGCAGGTAGTCCTCGGAGCCCGTCAGCTCCCGCGAGGCCGTGTCCGCCTCCCCAGATACATAGGGCTTCTGGAAGACGTCCCCTGGGCGCGGGAGAGAATCGTGAGGGCCACGCCCCTGCTGCTGTCCCTTCCCCAGGCCCTGGCCTGCCTGTGGCCACCCTGCCTCCAACACAGGGTGAAAAGGTAGCTTCGCAGGGTGCCAAGTGCTCCAAAGGAACAGAGCAGGGCGATGCGACAGATTTGCCCTGTGTCCCCGCGGGCAGAGTCAGAACCCAGCAGGGCCAAGGGCAGCCCCCTACAAGAGCTGTCTCACTTCAGAGGGGACACAGGCTAAGGATGCTGTCCGGGTGTGGCCCTGGCCCTCCCCAGTCCCTGCGCTCCCTGCGCACCCAACGGGCGCCTCAGCCGAGTCGGGATGCTGGCTCTGCCTCCCATGCACCCTCTCCCAACCCCCTATCGCAGGAGAGAACAGGGCACAGCCTCGCCCGATCCTGCCCTGGGCTTCTCTCCTGCTCAGGCCTCCCCTGAGGGCTTCCCGCTGGTCCTCCTCCCCCGCTGTGGCCCACTTCTCCCCAGGGCACGAGCCAGACATGTTGCTCCCTGACACGGAGCTGCCCAGTGGTCCCCTCTCCAGTCCCGGTCCCCTTGGAAGGAGTCTGACCCTTCCTGGCCTCCACGTGGGCCACCTCCCGGGGTCCAGCTGTAAGGAAGGCACCATGTGTGTCAAGAAGCACAGAACATTTCAGGAGGCTTGGAGGGGCCGGGGCCACATCTCAGCGTGTGGTGGGGGAGCAGGAAGGGAGCGATTTCTCAGCCCTGGAGGGAGGTCTGAGCCCCAGACCAAGGCCCGGCAGCCACAGGAGAAGACAGGGTGGGGGAGGGGGTGCCGTTTTTCTCACTTTTTTTTTAAGATAGAAAAAAGAATCATCAGTGTGAAAGGTGGGTAGGGGAGGGTGAGCCTCATTTATAGACTGTCTATTAAAAATTACCTTTAGCACATACAGTAACTGCCAAGGGTTTCCTCTTAGATCTTTCTCAGAAACTGTTTTAGTGAATATAACTTAAGCTGCAATTATCTGTGCAGGATGCAAGTTTCCAAGGTGGCTACACCTGTGCTCTGGATTCACCAGAGCCCTTTTGCAATCTGACTGATGAGCAGGTGAGGCTGCATTCCCAGACCGCCTGGTGAGCACAGTCCCGGGCCCTGGGGCCCCCTCCCACCCCCCTCACCTCCTTACCGATGGCTCTGGAGACAGCCAGGGTCCCGTTGACCCTCCAGCAGTCCATGTGGGACACGAAGCCACCCAGTGCCTCGATGCGGTCCTTCTCGTCCTGCGGAGACAGCCAGGGTGGGCTGGGTAGGCCGCGTGTGCCGATGGGGTGCCCGCGCTGCCCAAGGGGAGACCAGCTGGTTCCACGGCAGCACTGGGAGCCGCGGCTTTGATCAACGCCCAAGGGAAGCCTTAGTGAGGCAGTGAGAAATGATGAACAACCTAAATCATCCCAAAGATGCAGGAATGGCTAAGCAGGTGATGGTGCCAACGAAGACGGACGGCCAGTCCCCGAGCAGCCTTTCGGGGTCCAGGAAATGCTCACGGCAGCAGAAAGAGCCAGAGCCCTGGGGTCCAGGTGGGGATGCTGTGCCTCCCTCAATGGACCAAGCATGTGTACCTGCAGCCACTCTGCAGGGCTAGATGAAACCTGAACCAGGCCCTGGATGAGCCCTGTGCCCCTGCGTTCTTGTCCTTCTCACCCCACCCCTACCCCCATCCAGGCGCTGTCCAGCTCCACAAAGGATGACGGTGCTCCAGGCCTAAGAGGACAGCACAGAGGCCTGGTCTAGCCATGAGTCCTAAAAACCGTTCGGTCCTATAAACTCCCCCGAAGGAGAGGTTTCCCAGACGTGAGCCTGCTGCCTGAAGGGCGGTAACACAGCGTCTGTGCTGGAGCAAAACCCCATTGCCCCGTGCCCTCCCCTGTGGCTCCCACCTCTGTTACCTCACCTGTACAAGGCTGGGGCATCCTGGGGCTCGGGGCACCCCTATCTTCACCTCCTGTCTCCTGGGACACCTACCGCCTCGGCTGCCCTCTCACCTCATCCTTCCCACCTGCCCGAAACAGCTTCCCCAAGGGCAAGCCCAGAGCTGGTGGCCGGTGGGTGGGTTCCCAGCGGCTTGGCTCAGCAAGGCTCCCTGCCCACTGCTTCCTCTCACCAGCCCCACCTCCTGCCCACTCGCCCAGGGCTGAGGGGCTGAGTGGCTCACCTGTGCGCTGCCCAGGCAGGTGGCCGTTCCTCCTATGCTCCCTGCCACAGGGCTGCGCTCTCCTGCTTCCCCCCTACCTCTGATGGGACTCGCCCAGTCTCCTGCCACACCCTCCCCACTGCAGACCCTGCAGCTCCACGCGTGGCCCCCGGGCCCATATCCCCAGCCCCTCCAGTCTTCACGGGGTGTCCCGCCAGCCCCCGCACTCCCAGGGAACATCCCAGCCCTCAGACCCAAAGCTCCCCGAGCTCCCCGGCCCTCAGACCAAAGGCATCACCACCCTCTTAGAGGCCCAAGGCCTCTCTGGCTCCCCATCCCAAAGCCTGGCCTCCCTCTTCTCTGTCCCTCCTGACTTGACAGGCAGGTCCTCCCCACAGCTGGCCAGCGACTACAGTGGCGTCTTTGTGACCCAGGCCTCAGCTTGCCCTCCGCTGGTCCGATCATTCCAGAAGCCATCAGATTCCTTACAAAGTGCCTCCTGCCCCAGGAGCAGTGGCCGTGAGTGCCTCAGTGGCCGGTCCTGGCTTAACCTGCTCTCTCCTGGACTCCAGGCCTGGCCTGCCGGGCCCACACCTGCCTTGGGATCCAGCTCTGCCTCCTTCCCTCTCATTTCCGCATCTCCCAGCAGCTTGTCCATGCCCTGCAGCTCTCAGCCCCAAGTCTGGTCCCTTCCAGCTCCGACTCAGCGTCACCTCCTCCCCCACAGCCCAGGTGGCTGACCACTCCCCACCTGTGTGCAGGAGAGGACCCTGCCCGTTAACTCCACTTACTGCGCCGCCTGCTGGGCAGAGGGCCCAGCTCTCCCCCGTAGCTCTGGGCTCCATGTTGCTGTGACAGGAAGGGCTCACGCGGGATTCCTGCCAGCTAAAGCCCCAAGCGTTATGGGACCCCCAGCCACTCGAGTCAGGCAGGGAGCCCTCCCCTGGAGGAGCACCAGGAGTTTCCTGGGAAGATGGTCCAGGGCTCCTTTACGTCCTAGTGCCCCTGACCGTCTGCCTGCCCGGTGGCCCCTTACCTGCCGCTCAGGTCTGTGTGGCTCCATCAGCTTCACCACCTGCCCCTGCTGCACCAGGACCACCTGGGAGTCCCCGAGCCAGGCCACGTGCAGGGTGTTCCCGGCGATGAGCGCGCACACCCCTGTAGTGCCGCTCTGCAGCCGCTGCAGGGAGAGGGCACACATGGGTGAGGATGGCGAGGCTGCCACAGGCACACGCCCCACGCTGGCCAGACACCGACCCCGGAACAGCGCTCAGAGGGAAACAGGAACAGACCGATGCACGCAGGGACCACGCAGCAGGAAAGGGGCATTTACATCAAGTCAGCAGAGCAGACTCTGCTGTTTCACGGTGTCAGAAAGCAGACAGGTGGGTGTCCGGGGAGCAGTGGGGCGGGGGCGGGGATGACCAAAGACAGAAGAAACTTTGGGGGTGATAAATACATGTTACCATGGTGAGGGGCACACGGGCATAGACACATGCCAAAACCTACCAGACGGTACTCTTTGGACAAGTGGAGTCTCTTATATGTTAATTACGTGTCGGCAAAGGTGTTTTTAATAATACAGCCTAAGCTAAACACCTCTGCTTCAGAGACTCCTTTCTTGACTATGAGCAGCGGCCCTGAGCTCCCGGGTGGCTGGGCTCCCACCTCAGTCTTAGACCTGGAAGGTTTTCTGTTTAGATTCAAATCCAGCCTTGTTGATTCTGGTGAGGTCTGTGTTCAGAGCATCTGATGACAGTGCCTCCTGCCCCCACCATGTCTCCTCCTGAGCCTTGTCGATGGGGCCAGGCCTGAGCTCTCTGGGCCTGTTTCTCCATCTCAGAAAGGGACACGATCTTAGTATCCACCCTGCTAGGAGCACCCCCGAGGTTCCGAGGTGAGGTTCAGTGGGCAGTAAGGTCACAGAGGGACCGGATGCGTCCTTTCTTCTTTCAGAAACAAACACCTCATCGCGGTAACTGCCGACACCAGCAGCCTAGAGAGACCTGCCCGGGGGGTGGTGTTTGGGGGGTGGGGAGCATCAGGTGGACCACGTGTTGCTGCTTCCCATTATTGCCCTTCGACGATGGTGCATTTTTCACAAATTGAAGGTTTGAGGCAACCCTGCCTCGAGCAAGTTTATCGTCACCATTTTTCCAACAGCATTTGCTCACTTCCTGTCTCTGTGCCACATTTTGGTAACTCCTGCGATATTTCAAACTTTTTCATTATTATTATTCTCTTTCATGGTGATCTGTGATCAGTCATCTTTGATGTTCCTACTGCAAAAAGATCATGACTCGAAGGCTCAGATGATGGCTAACATTTTTTAGCAATAAGGTGTTTTTTACAGTACGTGTGTTGTTTTAGATGTAATTCTGCTGCACGCTTACAGATGAGGGTACAATGTAAACATAGCTTTTATCTGCACTGGGAAACCAAAACATTCATGTGACTCGCTTTATCCCAATATGCACGTTACAAAGGTGGTCTGGAACCAAACCCGCAAGATCTCAGAGGTCTGCCTGTATCGGTGCTGTGTTTTGTTTTCTGTACTTTACGATGTTTAGACAAATCAAGGGCCTTCTGAATCCTGAAGAAAGTACTCCTCCCAGGGCTAATTCTTAAAGAGAGCAAATGTCTCGCCAGGGAGTGTGCCTTTTCTGCACAAGCCAGGTGGTCTGAGCCCATGTCCTCAGCCACCTCCTTGGTCCCTTGCCAGGCCAACATCTCCCTGGCCTGGATGGCTGGGGACCACCCCGTAGCCCAGAGCCTGTCAGGCTTATTCAAACCATCTGGTCCTCAGCTTGTGACGTGCCTGCCTACGGAGGTCACGTTGAAGCCTTGGGGCCACGCTTTCCTCTCTCTCGGCCTCCTGGCTGACCCTGGTGCTCCCTGTGTGGCCCTGCGTGGGGTGGCGTCTCCTCTTGGGAACCACAAGGCAGATGCCTCTGCATCTGTCATCCCAATGTACCTGATTAGGAGGAAATCCTGGGTGCATTTTAAGACAAGCTGCCCTTCCCCGTAAGGCCCTCACACCCTCTGCTGGAGCGGGGGCAGCCTCACACTGCTTCTATTCAAGCCCCCTTCCAGGCACGAGTGAAAGGACACGACTGCCAGCAGGGCTGAGCGAGGGCCTTCTGCCAGCACCAGCCACTTAGGCTTCCTTCCCTCTGCGAGGCCTGGCCCCTCTGGCCCCACTGCGGTTCTCACCTCTCGCCTGGCTTTCCAAAGGAACATCTCATCGGTGCAGCGGAAGGCTGCTCGCAGGGCCCCCGTGGGGTCAGTGGGCAGCTCCGGTCGGTGGGCAGCGACAGCGTGCACGTGCACAGATGCGTACCTCACAGCATCCACCCCTCCGTGCCCATCGAACACGGCAAAGTAGGCACGGTCCACAGAGTCCTGGGGGGGAGCGTGGTGGGGGTCACAGTTCTGCCGGCCCTGGGCCTGACTGAGGCCGCAACCTAGCCAGAGACTCTGGTCTGGGGGTGGAGATGGGCACTTCTGGGACAGGGTGTGGCAGGACAGCACGCTTTCCACCACTGGACAGGCTACGTCGGGGGGTCTGGGAGAGGATGACCCTCGGGAGCCTCAACTTATGCTCTGGGCCCAGCTGGGGGGAGCATGGGATGAGGGGAGAGGTGCCAGGTGGCTCCCAGTGGGTGGGGAGAGCAGGCTCAGCAAGCAGGGGTCCAGGTGCATGTGGTGCTGGGGCCTCCCGTTCCTTAGCCCCTCAGCCGGGAAAGCCAGGGGCTGGGGGCTGCCCAGGCCCAGGAGCGCTGGGACCTGGCCCCCTGACGGCAGCCGTGGTCATCCCTCCTGTCTCGGCTCCAGCCGGCAGCCCCGCTCGGCACCCAGGGTCCTCCCCCGACCTTGCAACCTCCCCCTTCCCGCCCGGCCCTCCCTGCCCAGGCAGAGCACTCACCGATAGGCCAAAGAGCAGGTTGAAGGCAGGGAGGCACACGTGCCGGTCCTCCATCC
Source organism: Balaenoptera musculus (assembly GCF_009873245.2). Taxonomy (NCBI): domain Eukaryota; kingdom Metazoa; phylum Chordata; class Mammalia; order Artiodactyla; family Balaenopteridae; genus Balaenoptera; species Balaenoptera musculus. The sequence continues at coordinate 26,520,192 of NC_045798.1, read as the reverse complement.
TGCGGCGGGCGTTGCGGATGGCGTGCACGGAGACCAGCCACTGCCGCTGTGGGACCCGGGCAGCCACGGGCACCTGCTTCTGCCACCGGCTGCACACTTCCCAGAGCCGGTCAAAGAGGCTCCGCGCCAGGCCCACAGCGTCCAGCACTGAGGGGCAGGACAGGGGGCTGTTAGGGAAGCGCCACCGCAGGCCCTTGGGGGCTCCCCACTCTCCACGCCCTTCCCGTGGCCCCTGTAGCCCGTTGCTGCCCAGGGCCTCCTGAGCACAGCAGCCTAAGAAACCGCGCGGACAGCCTGTGTCATCAGCATGAGAAGTGTCTGGTTTGGCAACACACACAAGGAACACCTCCCCCCCCCAACATGGCGAGGCCACGCCCCTCACGGGAGCCCACCCCAAGGAAAGAGCCGGATATGCAAAGATAATTTAAAAACAAGTACAGAAGCATTTATAATTGTGTATTAATTAGAAATAATATACGTCTAACAACAGAGTAAATTATGGTTTGTTCTCCCGGCGATGAATTAAGCTGCTATTTTTCACAACTAAACACGTAACTGCCATTTGGCCCAGCAATTGCACCCTGGGGCTCAAATCCCAGAGAAATGGAGACTAGTTCATGTGAGACATGCGCCCGGTGGTCCCAGAAGCGTTATCTGCAACAGCCAAAAGATGGAATCAGCCCAGACATCCTTTAACAGATGAACGATAAACTCCCAAACATCGCACCCCGAACAGTGCTCACAGGAAGGAAGGAAAGAGCTACTGACACACAGAGACCTGGGCGAATCTCAGGGAACCATGCTCAGTGAAAAAAGCCAATCCCGTGTGATTCCATTTATACGCATCCTTGAAACAGATTACAGAGATGGGTGGCTGTCAGGGGTTAGGGTGGGGAGGGGGTATTAGGGTAGCCATAAAGGTAACATGACATCCTTGTGGGATGAGATTACGTCATGATCCTAGTCGTGATATTTCACTAGTTTTCGAGATGTTACCATTGGGGGAAACAGGATAAAGATGCAGGGGGTCCCTCACTGTTATTTCTCACAACCGCACGCGAGGCTACGTTTACCTGAGTTTAATTTTAAAAAGTTAAAGGGTGAAACAGAAATAGACTTTGCAAGCATATGAGATGCTCATGTCACAACATTAAAAAAAATTGATATTAAGAAAAAATGTGGGGCTTCCCTGGTGGCGCAGTGGTTAGGAATCCGCCTGCCAATGCAGGGGACACGGGTTTGTGCCCCGGTCCGGGAAGATCCCACATGCCGCAGAGCGGCTAGGCCCGTGAGCCACAACTACTGAGCCTGCGCGTCTGGAGCCTGTGCTCCGCAACGGGAGAGGCCGCGACAGTGAGAGGCCCGCGCACCACGACGAAGAGTGGCCCCCGCTTGCTGCAACTGGAGAAAGCCCTTGCACAGAAACGAAGACCCAAGACAGCCAAAAATAAATAAATAAATACATAAATAAATAAATTTATTAAAAAAAAAAAAAGTTTAAAGAAAAAATGTGAAAAAAAAAAGAAAGAGAGGAAATTACACATATGGTTTGATCATGAGAACGTGAAAAGCCTTCGACCCGCTTGGGCCCAGAAGAGGCGGGAAAGGCATAAACCCCATAAGGTCAGCAGTGGGCATCTGCAGGGCTGGGTCTGTGGCTGAGGCTTTTCCTTAAGGACACTTTCTTGTGCTTTTCCCATATTCCACTACAACCAGGAGCTGGTTTTAAAATTCGTCCATAAATGCTTTGCTACTTCTCCCTTCGAGAATGGGGCCTAATCCCCTCCCCTTGAGGGCAGGAAGGAGGACCTCGGCCCACAGACTCCCCAGGCCGCTCAAGGGAACTGCTCGCTGGGGCAGGGCGGGGTTGTTGGAGGCTCCACCTGCCCGGCCACACAGAGGTCTCAGTCACACCTCCGCCCTCAGGAGTTGATTCTTTTTTTAAAAAAATTAATTAATTTTTATCTGTGTTGGGTCTTAGTTGCGGCATGCGGGATCTTTTGTTGCGGTGCGCAGGCTTCTCTCTAGTTGTGGCGTGTAGGTTTTCTCTCCAGTTGTGGTGCGTGGGCTCCAGGGCGTGTGGGTTCTCTCACTGAGGCGCATGAGCTCAGTAGTTGTGGCGCTCGGGCTTAGTTGCCCCGCGGCATGTGGGATCTTAGTTCCCCGACCAGGGATCGAACCTGTGTCCCCTACATTGGAAGGCAGATTCTTTACCACTGGACCACCAGGGAAGTCCCAGGGCAGTGATTATTATAACACCCGAGTGATGCCAGTTTTGCAAGAATGGCTTCGAGAGACTGATGTGACTGTGTTCTACTCCCATGACAGGGGTGAACCGTTGAGGGCGGCGGGCCCAGGCCTGCTTGGAGGGCAGGGCCGGCCGAGATGTCCTTCCCCTTCCCCAGCCCGCAGAGCCCCCAGGCCTGGCTCTAGGGTGTCAGCCGCGCAGTTCCTTCCCGCCAGCAGGTGGCGCTGACTTCCCGCTGGACGTGGGCGGGGCTGGCGGGGCGCCCCTTTGTGGGCCGCGCGGGCAGCAGGCTCTGCAGAGGACAAAGGCGGTCTGTCACCCGCACAGCCTCAGGGCAGGAATTCGGAGCTGGGCTGGGCTGGGCTGGAATGCAGCCGGGCGGGGAGCCAAAGAACAGGGTGGGGGGCGAGGCCACGTGTGTCCCCCCCTCCTGGCTCTGCCCTCCATGTGGCATTAATGCTGAGTTTAAAGGGACATAACTGGATAGTAATTACGTGAGTGGTGGAGGTGTCAGGTAACCATCTGCAATGCATAAATGGACCGACTGGACACATTGTGCACTTAAATTACACAGTTACAAGTCAGTTATGTCTCAATTAAAAAACAAACAATAATAAAGCAACACAGTCCAATAGGAAATGGCAAAGGAGGGGAAATCTGCTGAGGCTCCGGCTGCCCCCGCCACCCCCCACCCAGGGCTGGACCCCAGGACCCACCCTGCTTCTCTGCATCCCGACAGGCCCACAGCCCTGCACCTTCTCCAGCAGTGTGGAGGAACTGAGACCCTGCTCAGGCGGGGCTCACCCAACACTCTGCCAGGGCCTGGCCCACAGGCCCTCACTCTCTGCAGTTCTGGTCCAACGTGAACCGACTTTTGGATGGAATACAGTTGGAAGGAACTACTAGGAAAGGGACAGAAAGGCCTGCAAAACAAGGGCCCTGCCTGATTCGAGGCTCATTCCCATCCTGGGCTCCTCTGGCCGCTGACCGCTGTTCCAGGAGCAGGACACAGGCCTCTGTGGCGCCTCCCCAGGCTCTCAGGGACCCTGGAGTCTCCACCTGACAAGGGTCCCAACCTGGATCAGCTGAGACACGGCCCAAGCTCTGGGTTTTCTACCACTGGACCCCAGGACCGGCTCCCGCATCACCACCCACTTGTCACCCGCTGAAGTGGAAGAGCGTGTGGGTGAGGCCCGTTGGCACCTCGGGCTCCTCCTGTGTGACCCAGGACAGGGCTGTTTGTCTCCCGGGCTGCGGCGCTCACGCCGCTGGCTCCACGCTGGGGAGGTCTCTCCCCGCGTCTGGGCTCTGCCACCCTGTCGTGAGCACATGAGCCCAGCGCTGCCCACAACCTCCCTGTCTGCCAGCAAAACGGGAAAGGAAAGGGGGGCCAGGTGAGCCCTGATGCTCCCCTGCAGCCTGGCCCCCATCTGGCTGGAGAGTGTTGCCCAATAAGCCCAGGGCCCCAAGAGGGAGAACTCACGGGTCACAGGGGCCTCCTCCTCCTCCTGCTCCGGCAACTTCCTGAACTCAGAAAGGTCCGTCTGCAGCAGCTGGGAAACTGCCTCGTGGGCCAGGCAGGCAGCAAGTGGCGGCGGAGCGCTCCTGGGGGCACGAACCCGGAGTGAGGGGCTGGCTCCTCAGCAGGATCCAGCACCCCAGAGCCTGCCCCACACTCCAGGCAGAGACCCCCAGCCCCTTTCTGCTCCCGGAGGCCCTTCCAGAGGTAGCGGTGACCGCTCACACTCCACGTGCACCCACGACAGGCAGCTCGGCCTCTGGTCCTCGTGCAGCTGGACGGCCATCCACGCAGTACCATTTATGGGGGCCTCACTGGGGCTGGTGGGGAGGGGGAGTCACAGACGTGCGAGCTGCCTCTGTTGGCCTCAGTGGCCAGGCCAAACTGCCCGACGTCCAGCCTTATACCAGCTCCTGGTCCCCAATACCAGCTGGGGACCCTTGGGGGTTGGGGAGTCCTATAAGCTGAACTGTGTCTCCCAAAATGTGTATGTTACAGTTCTAACCCCCAGTGCTTCAGAATGTGACCTTACTTGGAAACGGGGTCGCTGCAGATACAATGAGTTAAAATGAGGTCCCACTGGAGTAGGCTGGGCCCCTAATGCAATAATGCTGGTGTCCTTATCGAAAGGGGAAATTCAGACAGAGACCCACAGGGAGATGCCCTGTGAAGGTGAAGACTGAGCCTATAGCCTAGGACCTCCAGCAACCGCCAGAGGGACCAGCCCAGCCGACATCCTGCTCTGGGACCTCCAGCCTCCAGAATCCTAAGACAATACGGTTCTGTTGTTTAAGCTGCCCAGCCCAGTGGTGCTTTGTCACGTACGTCCCAGGAAAGGAATCCAGGGAGCGTGGGACCCATGGGCAGTGTCTGGAAGATCAGGCTGTGTGCAGCCCAGGGGGTCCCTGGGCAAGGCAGGCTGTTGGGACAGCTGGTGAAGGGGAACCTGGGGAGGCAGCATGACCTTGGTGTGGCTTGAAGAGAGACATGATATGATCCAATTGGGCTTTTTAATTTTTATTTTATTTTTTTATTTTATTTTATTTTTTTTGCACTTTGATTATTGTGCTTTGCTTTACTGCACTTTGCATACACTGCATTTTTTTTAACATCTTTATTGGAGTATAATTGCTTTACAATGGTGTGTCAGCTTCTGCTTTATAACAAAGCGAATCAGCTATACATATACATATATCCCCATATCTCTTCCCTCTTGTGTCTCCCTCCCTCCCACCCTCCCAATCCCACCCCTCTAGGTGGTCACAGAGCACCGAGCTGATCTCCCTGTGCTATGCGGCTGCTTCCCACTAGCTATCTATTTTACATTTGGTAGTGTATATATGTCCATGTCACTCTCTCACTTCGTCCCAGCTTACCCTTCCCCCTCCCTGTGTCCTCAACTCCATTCGCTAGTAAGTCTGCATCTTTATTCCCGTCTTGCAATTGGGCTTTTTTAGACCTCCTGGCCTCATCTTGGAGGGTGGGCCTGGCAGTGGATGGGAGGGGACAGAGCAGGCATTGGGCAGGGGACCGGGCGGGTCCGCAGTGGGTCTCAGGTTCCACTGAGGTCAAGAGGCCTGTGGCCAGCGGGCACGTGGTCTGGGTGGATGAAAGGGGTGGGGCAGAGAGCGGCCGGAACAGCTGGAGAAGTGGGGTGACCCCAGGGGTGCCACCTGGGGCCGAGTCTGGGAAGCAAGACCTCGATGGCTGCTTCCAAGGTCAGACAGGCTGTGCAGAGCAGAGCTGAGGGTCAGCGCAGGCAGGAGTGGGAAAGCAAACAAGGGGGATGGGAAGCCTCCAGTACGGGACAAGAGGGACACTAGGCAGCTCCGGGAGGTCGGGGGGTGGAGACACCGAGGCCAGTGGGAAGCATTATAGGAAATTCTTTCCACAGGCTCCAGGGCCTGCCCGCCTAGCCCCCAGCCTCGGGGGCCCGCTCCAGCCACGAAGGCCCCTGGCTCCCCGAGTATAAGGGGTGGCTCCATCCCCCAGCTGTCCCTGCAGCCTCTAGGACTCATCCTGCATCCTGGCCTGTCCCTGAAGGCTGGGCCGGGTGGGTGGGCACATCCCTCTGGGCGTCCCTGGTGTGTGTCTACAGATGGCCTTAGGGATCTACTGGGATGAATCTGTCATTTTTTAAAATGAGATAGTGACTCAGGGGAGCAGCCTCTGGACCTGCCTTTAAAAAACAACCAGCCATGGACTTCCCTGGTGGTGCAGTGGTTAAGAATCCACCTGCCAATGCAGGGGACACGGGTTCGAGCCCTAGTCCGGGAAGATCCCACATGCCACAGAGCAACTAAGCCCATGAGCCACAACTACTGAGCCCACGTGCCACAACTACTGAAGCCCACGCGCCTAGAGCCCATGCTCCACAACAAGAGAAGCAACCACAATGAGAAGCCCCAGCACCGCAATGAAGAGTAGCCCCTGCTTGCCGGAACTAGAGAAAGCCCGCGCGCAGCAACAAAGACCCAAAACAGCCAAAAATAAAAATTAATTAATTAATTAAAAAAAAAAAGAAAAACAACCAGCCAAGTCATGAGAAGTGCGTTCCTCTGCCGTGTGGGGATTTCCTGCCAGCCTCTGGGATTTCCTTTTTCAGGGCGGGGAGAAGTGCACCTCTGCGCCGGGCGCTGGGGGCAGGGAGGTGGCTTCCGGCCATGGGCAGCGGACAATGCCTGGATGTGGGCCCCAGCCTGGCTTCCTGGCCGCCCTCCCGTCTCATCCAGGGGTGATGCCCGGCGCCCCGAGGCCCCTAAAGATGCCAGCGATGCCTCGGAGACCAGGACTAGGTACCCAAGAAATAAGAACCGCTCTTATTTGGCCACTTTGGGGTTTCCAAGGAGCCTCCAGTCTAGAAGCAGAAATGAAAATGCACATCAGTGGCTACAGTGTCAGGGACGCACCACTTAGGGACCTGAGAGGTGACCGCTGACCACAAGGGGAGGATTGGAGGTAAATCACCGCAGCCCCAACCTCGTGATCTGACTTCTGGACAGTCTCACGCAGGATTCCATTTACAACCCGAAAAACCCCGCGGACCAACACATTTGGGCCTGGATAGCCAAGAGCCTGCACACGAGCTGCTGGGACATGCGGGTAGGGGCCCTGACCGCCAGACGTGTGTAGACGTGTGACACGTGTGACATGTGTCTACACAGTAAAGAAATACTGTGACAAAAATAAATCCATTAAAATGGCTGGAAAATATGAGACTTTAAAATACCACGTTTTAACATCCTTCAAGGTTGGGAATTCCCTGGCTGGTTAAGACTGTGCTTGCACTGTCGAGGGCCCAGGTTCGATTCCTGGTCAGGGAACTAAGATCCCGCAAGCCGTGCGGTGGAACCAGAAGAAAAAAAAAAATCCTTCAAGGTGGATTCATGGGGGGCCTACAGGGGCCATGGGAGCCCACCTGCACCACCCCTGTCAGCCTCAGGCTCTGGGGCTGTGAACCCTGGCCTCTTGCCGATCACCGATGGTCTCAGGCCTGCTATGTTATCTGCTAATTAACGGGAGCTCAGTCACCCCCTGTGCTCAGGGCCTGGCGCTCTCCCCACCCCCCAGCCTCGCCCGCTGCTCAGCCTTGAGGGGCCTCGCTCTACCTTGAGTTTCCCCCTACTTGAGGGGGAAACTTGAGGCACTCGCCCTTCCCCATAACTAAACTCACCCCCCAAGGCCCTGCCTGCAAGAAGGTCCTCTCGCCCTCCTCATGCCTGGCAGGGGCACCAGCCCTGCCCAGTGGCTGCTGGGGATTCAGGGCCCCTCAATGTTCCTTCTGTCCCCCAAGTGCCACTGTGGTGCCTGGTGGGCGCCAGGCCCTCCCTCCTCTGCGCTCCCAGCCCCTCGTCTCTCCCATATCCAGCACCCAGACCGCCAACGTGGCCTCGTCAGGCCCCAGGCCCGCTCGGCTCCACTGATCTGCTTTATGCCACCTGCCTCTGAAATATTTTCCCAAAGCAAAACAAAGCAGCCCGCATCGCCCTCTGCACACACCACACCGAGGGACAGGTCACCGGCATTTCCCCCGAGCTCCACGGACGCGGCCCTGGAGTGGGCCCGCAGCCTTTACGTTCCCATTGCTGACTGTTACGGGGCCTCGGGTCCCACCAAGCAGGTGCCCCGGGGGTGCGAGAGGGTGGGGCTGACCTGCCACGAAGAAAGAGCACTTGGGGACACGGAACACCACCGCAGAGGCCGGGGCGTGTCCCAGCACAAGGGGTAACCCAGTGACTAGGGCTGGTGGGTGCGGCCCCTGGGGAGGGACGAGGTTCACAGGGGCCGAGTGACCCACCAGCCCTCACCCATGAGCCTCCCTTGTGGCTGCTGGTGGCGCACGGCTCCCCCGACACCTGCCAAGCTGGTCATGTCCCTCTCTGAACCTTGTCTTCACGGCCTGTGAAACGGGGACAGTGCCACCACCTCTCAGGTCTTGGTGGCCAGGGGACTGCCAGGCCTCAGGCCAGTCTCTTAGCCTCTGCCTCCCTGACTGCGAGACAGGATAGAAATGGGACCTACCGCTAGCACCCATCAGGGGTTGAACTGTGTCCCCCAGAAAGGTCCGCTGAAGTCCTAACCCAGTGGCTCAGGACGTGACCTTGTTTGGGATTAGGGTCTTGGCAGGTATAAGATGAGGTCACACAGGAGCAGGGCCCCTAATCCAAAAGGACTAGTGTCCTTACAAGAAGACGAGAAACACAGACAGACAAGGAGGACGCCTGGTGACAACAACAGCCAGTCTGGGGTGATGTGTCTACAGGCCAGGGCACACTCAGGACCAGGCGACACCAGAAGCTAAGAGGAAGGCCTGGAGCGGCCCTGACTTCCGGCCCCCAGGACAAAATGAGATGGGGCACTTCTATTGCTCTAAGCTGCCTGGTCTGTGGCGCTTGGCGGTGGCAGCCCTGGGAAACCCACGGGGCTGGCAGGGGAGTTCTGCGCAGACCGAAGTCAGCAGGAGCGGAAGGCAGGGGGTGAAGGCAGCCAGGGTCAGGGTTGTGCCCTGTGCTCCCCTCCCCCTTCCATCCTGGGCCCCTGTCCCGGCACCCACACCGCTCACCTGCTGCTCAGGAAGCCCATGGCCAGCTCAGCCAGCTCGCCTTCCACCTCCTCCTGGCTCAGCATCGTCCCTGGGACCTTCCACGGCAAAGGGCTCTCCGGGCCCAGCGGGGCTGGGAAGTCGCGGAGGAGCACGTCCAGGAAGCTGGGGTTCTCCTCTGCCTTCTGGCTATTGTGCTGTGGGGTTTCCGAGGCCATGCCCAGAGCATCCCGGGGGGCTGCTGCTGGGTCGTTGGTCTTCATTCTGGGGAGAGACGTGAGGGTTGGCAAGAATACAGTCGATCGGCGCCCTGAGCTGTGGGTAAGCGCACCCTCGCCCTACAGCGCTGAGTGCCTCACTTTCTCTGCTTCCCCTTGAAGCATTGAGGGGCAGGGGCAGCACCAAGCCCGGGGCTCCAGGCAGAAGAGCGGGGCCACTGGGCCTCACACACAGTTCCAGGGCCCACGTGGGAGGGACAACCCTGAGAGGGGACTGGTGGGTGCGGGGGAGCCCAGAGAAGTGGCTTCAGGAGACAGAGCCCGGGGCAGAGGGATGTCCTGAAGGAGGAGGAAGGCATGTTCCTGTCAGAGGACGGCCGGTGTGGCCAGAGGCAGGCAGGAGAGGGACCCAGGGCCAGGCCATGGAGGCAGGTGGATACAGCCAGAGCAGGGGTTCCACCTGACCCCGGACCTGGGCAGCAGGGAGGTGAGGAGGTGATGCCACTGGGCCTGGGAGCCTGGAAGTCATGCCCAGAGGGGGGCAGGGCTACCTGACGGCACAGTGGCAGGGTCATCGTACAGAGGGCGTGTGGGCAGGAGGGAAGCAGAGGGTTAACCCAGGAGAGTCAGGGCCTTTGGGACATGGTCAAGCCTTATAAGTCCTCTCAGGAGGAGTCCCAGGCCTCCTGAGGCTTAAAAGGTTTGTCCACGTCCACAAACGCCCCGACTGTCCTGGGCTTCAAATGGGCTGGAGGATGGGGGATACAGGGGGCTCACTGCCCACTAAGGATCAGAGCTCCTAACTCAGCACAAGTCTCCTGGAAGAACAGAGACAGGACACAGCAGACAAGCAGGCACGGGGGCGAAGGGGAAGGGGAAGCAAGATGTGTCATCAGTGGAGGGTCTGGAGGGCAAAGAGTGAAGCGTAAAGGGAGGTAAATTAAGAAAGAGGGAATTCCCTGGAGGTCCAGTGGTTAGGAGTCGGCGCTTTCACTGCTGGGGCCTGGGTTCGATCCCTGGTTGGGGAACTAAGATCCCACAAGCCATGTGGCACGGCCAAAGAAAGAAACACAAAACCTCTCTCATCTGTCAGAGAGGAGAATTGGAAGTTAATTTCTTGAAGTAGACACACATGAATAACACAGAAACTGGGGCGCTTGTGATGGAAGGTTCTGGGGACAGGCTCCCACTCATGGCCATCCCTCCTGTCTGCTCACAAGTGAGTGCCACAACACAGCTCCAGGCCGCAAAAAACAAACAGGGAAACAAATGAAGGACATAAGATAAAGAACAATCACGTGAGAGCAAGCCAGACACCGCGTTATAAACACGAGGGTTTGAGACTGTGAGATGGGGGGCCGGGCCGGGCGCCGTGGGGGTGGTAAGGGCGGGGAGGAGGCAGCCAGGCCGGCCTGAGCCAACGATAAACAACAGGAAGGTGGCGTGAACTTCCCAGGAAGCTCGGACACCCTTGGGCAGGGAAAGAGGCCAAGCTGCCTCTTCTGCCTGTGAAATGCTCTGGCCTGTTGCATAGAGGAGAGAAATGTGAGTGATGCAGAGCTGCCCCAGGCAACACTGGCCCCAGCTCCCCTGCAATTGAGTCCAAACAAATACTCGAGGCCCTGATATCACTGGTGGCCCAAAGCACGCTCATTAGATACGTGATTGGGGTCAAATGGTGCTCACTGACCTCCCAGGGCGCATGGGAGGGCCCACAGCCGAAAGTAAAGCACCGAATTCAGGCCCTTCAGGCCCTTCACCTTCGACCTCGCTGATGGTGGTGGGGTTTTTTTGGGATGCAGGGGCCTCCTTCTTGCCTCCCAGCCTTGGGATGCTGTTCCTTGGGCCTGGACCCCAGTCCTGTGAGTCTGTTTCTCTGGGGGTTGGGAACCCCTCCCCTCTGCAGCATCAAGGCCTGGTCTCCGCTGTGCCCCTGTGCCCACTGCCCCATGCCCAGGCATGACTGCACCTGAGGGGTGCGGGCTGCTACTCTCATGGCCTGGCCCAGCCCCGCCTTTGCTGGACAGGTGGGCATCACCAGGACCTACCAGGCTTGTTTTCGCATAGCCTGGCAGAACAAAGGGCCAGGAAAGGAGCCGGGACATGGCTTTCCTTCTCTGGGGCCAGCTGAGGTAAGGGACAAGAGTAACTTCCTTACTTGCCATCTTCTTCTCAACCAGCTCCTGGATCTGTGACCTACCCCAGCTGATATGAGCCTGGGGCCCGAGATGACGGCGGGAGGGAGAAATTTCTGCCCAAAGGGGCCCAGAGGCAGCTCTGGGAGGGTTAGGAGGGGCAAGGGCAGGACCATAGCCCTGAGCTCTCCAAGGACCAACTGAGGAGCTGGTCAGGAAGGACGGAGGCCAGCAGGCAGGTAGTGGGATGGGGGGATGCGGCGGAGCTGGGCCTGGTGTGGGGGTCCTGACCAGGGAGCTGGTGAGAGGCTGCGGCGGGGATGCGGGGGAGACTCCTGCATGAGGACCTTGGGGGGGGCCGTGGGAGGGACACTGGGCCGCCAGCCCCCACTGCCACCTGCTCCACCGGTCTGGCCAAATGTGGCCCGAGGCCAGGTCCTCCAGCTCCTGGAACGACGCCCCTCTGCACTGCTCATCAGCAGGAATAACGGTGCTGCAGCTAATACCCGCCAGGGGACTGCAGGGCCACCACCCTCTGAGCGCACTTCCCTTGCCACCTCTTCTTACACCACCACCCCCAATACCCCGTGTTATTACCCTCACCTTTCAGGCAGGGCGTCAGCGAAAGGGCCAAGTTACCCAGCCAGGGTCCCAGTCAGGCCAAGGTGGGACTGCGGAGCCTGGCTGCTAACTGGACGGAACCCTGCCCACCCCTCATGGGCCGCCGACCCTGGGGCTGGCCGCTCCCAGGCCCCTCTTTCATTTCTGTGCCCATCGCCCAGGTGCAGCCCTGAGAGCTCCGGCCCTGCCTCTGCTGAAATCCCCACACCTGGGGCACAGCCGTCTTCACGGCTCTATAGTACTTCTGCTCGCATCTGACTTGTAAAAGCCCATTTTTTTTTTCCATTTAAAATATTTATTATCCTCCAGTTTAACCGTTTTGACTTCGAAGCTCAACCAATGTGTGTTTGTACAACTGTGTTTTTCTCGGCGGTATGGACAAGATACTTGTCAAGTCCTGTTTGATTTCAGAACAGGAGTGAAGAGAGAAACAGCAATCTTTAGGAAGGGAAACTGCATCACTGTTACAAAAACATCTATTCACAGTTAAACGTTTTTCTGCAAGTAGAGAGCCTTATTCTTTCATTCATAAACAAACACTGGGAAGAGTATGGCAGAAACCCTTCCAGATCTTTTCCCACATATGTATTTTTTTTCTTTTTAAAACACTTATGGTAAACTATACATAACATACAATTTATCATTCTACCCTTTTAAGTGTACAGTTCTGCTGCATTAAGCACGTTCACATTGTCGTGCAAATGCCACTTTTTACAGGCTTGACTTCTCACAATATTATAAGCTGTACTCCCACACCCGGTCTCTCGGCTGTACCACGGCCCTCCGTGCAAGGCCCCTTTGTGCACAGCTGCTGGCACGTGTGGGCAGAGGGAAGATGTTGGCCTCCTCCCAACACCCCCCTGTGGATGGTGTGGGCTGGGAGGTGCAGCCTGAGGCCTGGCCCCTTGAAAGAGGAAGCTAAGACAGTCTGCTAAAGGTGGTGGGCAGCAAACAGGTCCTAAGGACAGGGCTGGCTTCAGGCCATATCGCAAAGGAATTCTAGGAATGAACGTGTGGAGGTTTGCAGAGTGGTCTGCATCCTGTTTACCTCTCACAACTATGCTGAGTACACGCTGTTGGACTCAGCCAGGTTGCAGTAAAGAAACAGACTCAGGGAAGGTCAGCAACCTGAGGCCACACAGGCAGGAAATGGCAAAGCCGGAATCAGGTGGGGTCTTCCCACGCCTTTGTCACTTAGAGCTCAGTTGCAGGAGGAAGAGTGAGCTGTGACAATAGGCCGGATATGGCACAAAAGCCAGCAGTGAGCTTCATGTTCTATCTCCCATGGTGGGAGCACAACTCACCCACAGAACTCGCGCCAGGGAATGTCATTAGGATGTGTCACTCAGGACGTGTCACTCAAGACATGTGTCCAGCTGAGTGGAAGGCTGCGGGGAGGAGTCCATCACCACTGACTAGGCCCCACTATGTTAAGCCCTGCACTAAAATCCCTACAATCAGCTGCCATATCTCCCTGTTGCACAGAGAGGCTAAGGGGCTTGCCTGAAGTCACACAGCTGCACTGCTGGAGCCATGGCCTCCCTACCGGAGGTTCAATCTCATACGCGTCTCGCTAAAGCTGCTGTAGCCCAAGCACTGGCTTTAACTAAAACACCTTAAATACGCTTGGGGGAGGGCCGGGTGGGGGCAGGCCAGGGGTGATGGCGCTGGGGCAGAGCTGCAGTCCGGCAAAGGTGCGGGGACTTCTGGGGTAAGGGTCTGGGCAGGGGCCCGACCAGATGCTCCCGTTGGGGCGGAAGGGAAGGAGGAACTCCAAGCAATGGGGGCGCGTCAACCCTCAGCACCCCATCCTGCTTCACGGCCCTCGGCCCCCCGGCTCGACCACACCCCCGCGGGCCCAAACCCCACCGCTGCACCCTGGGCACGCAGCCCCCAGGCCCGCCCCGGGCTCCCCGGGTCCCGGCTGCCGCCCCCGCTCTGCAGCCCCCACTCGGCTCCCAGCCCCTCGCGGCTCCCCATCTCGGCCTCCCCAGCTCCCCAACCCGCCCCTGCACCCCTGGCGCCGCCGTCGGAGCCTCCCCCGGCGCCGTCAGCCCACCACCCGCGCCCCGCGGCACCCCGGGTCCCCACGGTCCTCACCTGCCACTCGGCCGCCCGGCGCCCTCTAGCAGCTCCTAGCCGGCCCCGCCCACTTCCCGTCCGGCCGCCGCGGGCGCCGCGCAGGCGCAGTCGGGCCCAGGCAGGCGGGGTCGGCTTCTGCTGCCCCCTGGCGGCCCGCTGCGCGCGCCGGCGGCCCCACTCGCCGGGCGAGTGCACCTGCGGCCTGCATCCCGGCCATTGCGGCAGGTCTCTACCTGTGGTGGCTGTGTAGATGGTGCGGTGCCCAGAAATTAGGCAACTTGCGCAGTCAACAGACGGTTAGCAGCAGAACAGGGATGCGAGCCCACACTGCCCAGGGCCCACGACACTTTTAGGGACGGTTAGCTTCCAATGGCCACAAACTCACACACATTTAACATCTACAGGTCTGGAGATCAGAAGCCCATAAGGTCTCAATGGGCTAGTTCAAGGGTCATCAGGGTGCCTTCCTTTCTGGGGGCTCTAGGGGAGAACGTTCTCCCTCCTTTTTCAGCTTCTAACTGCCCCGCCCCTTGGCTCATGGCCCCTCCCACCTTCAAAGCCAGGACTGAAAAGACCCTTGTGATGACCTTGGGCCACCCAGATGACCCAGGATAATGTTTTAAAGTCAGATGAGCAACCTTAATCCCACCTGCAGCCCTGATTCCCCTCCACCACGTCACCTAACAGCACAGTTCCAGGGACAAGGACCTGGACATCTTTGGGGGTCATTTTTCTGCCACCTTAGAAGCCCAGGAAAAAAATATGTATTTTTTGGCTGCACCACGCGGCTTGTGGTATCTTAGTTCCCCAATCAGGGATCAAACCCATGCCCCCTGCATTGGAGGCACAGAGTCCTAACCACTGGACCGCTAGGGAATTCCCAGAAAATGTCTTAACGCCAGAAAAGATAAATGAACTTTTAGGTCAAAGAAAATGTCTTAGTATATATTAATATATTCATCTTTATATCAATGCATTTGTAAAGCATAATTTAAACTTTTTATGGAGGAAGAGCTTTCAGAAGCCCCACTGGGGCCCTGCCCACCTGACCTCCAGGCCCACACATGGCTTTTGTCCATCCCAGGAACTAAGGTTCACTAACAGGAGGGTCTGGAGAACAAGCAGTTGTCAGATTTGAAAGGACACCGTCTGTGGAGGGGGTGGGTGTGGAAGGCAGGGGGTGCCTGGGCAGAGGAAGCAGGGTGGAGCGGGTGCTGCTCATCCCATTCTCCTCCTCACGCCTTCCTACATCCTGTAACCTGTCCATCACCATGGTGACCCCAGCAAGGCCCGCGGCTACTTCTTAGGACCTGTGACCTTGAACATGTTCCTTAGCTGCCCTGTGCCCAGTTTCTTTACCAGAAAAGCGGGGACAATAGCAGCCAATCTATCTCCTAGGGCTGTTGTGCAACCCCGCCTCAGTGTCTCTCAGTGTGCCCAGGACCACTTGCATCAGAATGAGTAAAGGGTGAACTTTGAGAACCACAGTGTGGGTGAGGCAGTCCTGGGACAGGACTCCACATCGCAAAGCCCATGAACGCTGACATACCCATGGGCTTCCTCAGCAGGGCCCACACTAGACTCCTCGGAGCACTGATTCCATTCAAGGCTGGTGCTGGGAGATGACGGGGAAGCGAGACACCACCGCTTGGCCAGGAGCTTGCCTCCTACTGGCGGGTGCTGGGCCAAGGACATGCCGGCTAGCCGATTCATGCCCTGTGGCTTCCGTCAATCCCTCCCCGCTACATTCCATTCCACCTCAGCTCCCAGCTCCGCTCCTGCCCTTGGGAAAGGAGCCTCCCCACGTCACCCAGCCCACCCGGCCCCTGAGTTCCAGCCTCTGGGGTGAATCTACAACTGAGGTAGTGGTCCGTGTGTGGGCAGCATGGTTCTGACTGCCCCTTGCACAGGCTCTGAGAGGCGTTTCATGGAGCCTCTTCTTGCGGTGGAGCCTGGGCAGGGGGTGAAATCCCAAAGTGTGGAGGCCTGCTGTGAGTGCCCCTTGGGTAGAGCAGGCTTGGGAAGGGGGCAGGTGGCAGGCGGCCTGCAGGGTGGTGTGGCTTGTGGGGTACTTTCTCCACCTGGCACGCGGGCGATTCCCTCATGTAAACTGCTGCCTGCCTCTGTCTGAGAGGACAGGTGTTTGAGAACTGAAATGGGAATGGGCCCTAAGGGTGCAGGCCCCACGCTCAGACCCGCTCCCAGACGCCAAGTGGGGAGCGGGGGTCTGGCCCGGGGCAGTGGGTGGGAGTGAGGGCCAACATCCAGGGAGGCTTCTCCCAGCCGCCTCCTCCCACCTGGGACAGCTGGTGGTGGGCAGCTGGTGGCTTCCTGCCTTCCAGGCGCCTGGGCTACCCCCGAGGCATGCACACAGTCATTGTGCCGTGTCTCACATGCGCTAGAACGTGACAGGAGCCTCTGACTGGGTCTGCTCCCCGTTCCGTGTGTGGTGGCCTCCCTGCAGGACGTGGGCGGAGCGGGCACTCAGGGGGCGTGTGCAGGACGAGGGAGAGGCGAGCGGACGGGGCCGGAGGGCCAATGGGGGACGGGCACAACCCTCTAACAGCAGGCAAGGTCCCGCGAGCTGCTCGTTCCGGAGAAGACAATGTGTTTAATGATTTCTGTGACCCAGAGGACGCCATGCAGAGCCTGGGCAGGGCCGTCACACGAAGTAGGCGGCCAGGGCCGACATCTTGTCCTTGGGCCTCCTGGTGCCTGGCTTCCCCGCTGGCCTCCGGCCCCGGCCCCGGCCCCGGCCCTGCCTCCTCCCAGGCCCGCGGTGCATGGGGTGGCAGGAGGCTGCGTGCTTCAGCTCCACCAGCTCCTGGAAGATGGGGTCGCAGAAGACGCAGCCCGTGTGCTGCGTGCCGTCGCCCGGCAGTGGGGACCTGGCCTTGTTGAAG
This sequence comes from Balaenoptera musculus, assembly GCF_009873245.2. NCBI lineage: Eukaryota > Metazoa > Chordata > Mammalia > Artiodactyla > Balaenopteridae > Balaenoptera > Balaenoptera musculus. Next base: position 26,503,425 of record NC_045798.1, on the reverse strand, counting down.
TCGACGTCCAGCAGGGCGGCCTCGCAGGTGCCGCAGGTGTCGGCAGACACACGCACGCGGTGGGCATTCTCGAAGCAGTGCGCCACCACATTGCACCTGTTGCAGGCCACCCGCCACTTGGGGCCTGAGGTGGGGTCGAGCACCAGCACACCGCTCTCGCACTCCACGCACTGGCCAATGCCCAGCATGCTTAGCGAGTGCTGGCAGGTGGGGTGTGTGCACTCGTTGCAGCCTGTGCCTGGGGGGAGTGCGGGGGGTAACATTATGCACACCCACCTGCCCGCCCACCCACCCTCAGGACCTCCACCCCAACCCTCATCCCAGCAGATTGCGCTCCTCTCGCCCCGTGCATGCCGGCCCTGGGCTCTTCTTCTCTGAGACCTCCTTGACCTTTGACGTCCCCCCACTCTGAGGTTTCCAGACGGCTTCCGGACGGCCTCCAGCCAAGTCCACCCCCCCTTTACTTTGCTTCCCGTGGCCCAGGTGGGGCCATCTGCTGCCCTGTAAGCTGCTAGAGGGCAGGGATGTGTCTCTCTGAGAAAGGTGGTGACTGAGGGCTCACCCCTTGCCGGGGGCGGCCCTCTCCCACTGCATCCTCTCACTATCCCGAGCCCAGGAGCATGCCCACTGCCCAGATCACAAGTGATCTGACGACGGTCAACCATCCAATCGCGACTAGGCAGAGAGCGGCAGACTGGCCGGCTGGGCCCTGAGCAGTGCCCGAGCACACCTGGGTCCTTGGGGCCCTGTGCAGGGAGCTCAGGAGTGGTAGGCGCGGGGTCCCCTCAGAGTCCAGCGTGGCATGAGCAGGGCTGGTGCTGAGGAGGGACCACAGGTGCCCGGGGTACAGGCGAGCTAGCTAGGGAGGGAACGGCTCACCTTTCTTCATGTCTCGGAAAGGTGGGTGGTTGGAGCAATATGGGCACAGCGGGTAGCTCTTGCCCCGCGAGCCTGATGACCACAGAACCAGCTCGAAGTCGTCCAGCGGGCACCGGAGCTCCTTGTAGAGCTTGATGGTGCCGTTCTGGGGGAGGGTGTAGGTCTCATCACAGTGGGAGCAGTGCAGGCGGCTTGGCTTGGCCTGTGGCAAAGTCGGGGGGGGTGGTCACAGGTTTGCTGGGGCTGCCGACCCTCCTGCCCGCCCTCATTCTCCCCGAGACATAGGATACATAACACGTAAGACATAACGTGTAACACCTATAACACGTAACACATAATGCATGATGCTAATGCATAACACGTGTAGGTAGCACATAGTGTGGAATATCACCAGGACCTCTCAGGCAAGGATCCCTGATCACTGAATCTCAGAACACTTGCTCCACACGTACACAAAGGCAGTGCTAAAATCTCTGCACGTACATTAGTATCCGTGACAGCAAGGAACATGTTGTCAAGAGAACATGGACAGTGCGTGTTTCAGTGGCCTAATGGCTTACGTGCTGCTGGGGTCTGGAGGCAGCGGCGGGGGTTTGTTGGCAAAGCTGCCCAGGAACCCCCCGTCACTCCGTGTGAAGGCAGCTGGAGCATGGCCCACGGGGTGGCAAGACCGCCCATCTGTGCACACCTGCCCCGTGCCTCCCGGCCCCTCCCCCCTACCTGGATGTACTTCATGAACCGGTGGCACTTCCCACAGCGGGAAAGGGGCTTGCCGGTGGCCGCCAGGGGTGAGAAGGACACCTCCATCAGCTCATCCATGCCTGAAAGTGAGCAGGGCGGGACTCACACCCCGACCCCGGGGTGCCCACCTCCACGACAGCCGGTATACTGGGCAGGCTGGAGGGAGCTACCGCACGCGGCCAAGAGTCTGAGGGTAAATACGGCCACCCCTGAGGGTGGGGGGTCTTTGCGTCAGTAACTGAACGGCAAGCGGCAGCCCTGTTTGTCACACGATCCGCGTGTGCTGCACGTGCTGTCACTACACTCGCTCTGTAATCCCGACAATGGCCTGGAGCCCAGAGCCTGGATCTGGGAGCTGGTATCACTGCCGGAGGCGGCAGCCCTGACCAGGGTCCTCTGGCCGAGGAGCAGGGAAGAGGCAGGCCTCACCCGCGATGGAGTCCACGAAGTAGTGGAACTTCCTCTTGAAGACGTCCAGGGTGTGGCCCAGGACTTGGCGGTAGTCGGCTTTACCCTGGGCGATCAGGTTCAGCTGCTTCTCCACTGCACTGCGAATGGTGGGGAGCACCAGCTCCGCATCTGCGGAGTAGGGGACGCACTGTGAGCCCTCGTGCCACGGGGCCAGGGCTGCCCCCACCTGTGATCTCCCCCGGCACCCCGTGTGGAGTGGCCAGGACACCCCATCTCCAGGACAGTGTCACAGGACGAGGCTGGACCCCAGGGCCCAGTCTGCAGGGAAGAGCCCACGTCCCCCCTTTGTCAGCAGGGCGGGACTCACACCCCGACCTGCACTCACCAATCTTGTAGTAGCCGTGCACCAGTACAATACCAAGGTTGGTGGGCTTGAGCCGGCGCCCACTCTCCACGACCACGTAGTTACGCTGGCAGATGTTGTTGATGTGTACGGGGATGCTGGCATCCGTCCCTGAGACACAGCAGGGCCCTGTCAGACTTGGCTGCCCCTTCACCCCCGCCTGCCTCGTGGCCCCTGGTTCTCAGCCCTGCCCCTGGGCACCACAGGCCTTTTCTGGGCTGTCCTGTGAACCCAGCATCGATGTTCCCAGCTCAGAGAGACTAAGGAACTCCACCAAAGTCACAGAGCTCGGCCGCCTGCCCCTCACATCTGGAAATGTGCCCTCCTTGGCCTCTCCCTGTCTTGACCCTGCGGCACCCACACCTTTCCAGAACCAAGGCCCCAGCCCCCCAGATGCAGAGGAGCCTCCCTGACAAATTGTCCTCCAAAACCTGCCCGGGTTTGCCCGCTTGCTGGCTCCCGGTCCCCGGTGATCAGCCCCCAGGGCAGGCTCCCAGCTGCGGGGTGCACCTGCCCCAAAGACATCAAGGTCGTCTGGCACTGCCAGATGCTGCCTTTACTGTTCCTCGAGGTCCATGGCTGGTGGGATGAGGTGGGCCAGGCTCTGAGCCCCAGGCAGCTCTGCAGTGTTGCACCGCACACTCCCGCGGCATCTCCTGCACTCGGGCCACAGCCCCGGGGTCCCCGGTCAACAGGACCGCCCTTGACTGCTGTCGGGTGGTCCGTGACACTGTCTAGTGTGTGGCCACAAGAAGCCACGGACGTCCCGTCAACGAGAAGGGGCAGAGGGTGCTGTGTGAGCGGCGCCCACACCCGCAGCAGGCTGAGGACCACCAGGACCCACTGCAGGCACCCAGGCCCCTGGAAGCAGCAGCCCAGCTCTCCTGGTAAGGCCACCACTGTCACCAGGACCCCGGGCACAGGTAAGAGGCTCCCTGGCAAGGCACCCGCGGGACTGTTAGTGATGGAGCAAAGTCCAGATACCGTGGCCTGGTTGTCCCACAGCCCTCCAGAGCCTGTCAACTGTGAGGGGCCCGGTGAGCTGGGAGAGCCCATCAGGGAACAGGCAGCGCCCCTCGGAGCAAGCACCACCTGGGGAGGCGGCACCGGCACAAGGCCATCCCCTGGGGTGTGAGGCCTCGGGTCACAGCCCCTGGGCCTGGGGACTAGGAGAGACCCTCGCCCGTGAGACGTGTGCTTCAGCGACCCCACTTTTGAGCTCACAAGCTCCCCGGGTGGGGCACGTCCACTCCCCGCGCAGGGAAGCAGTGCTGTGGGAACTTGGCTTTCCTGTCACCTTGTGGATTTGTTCTGAGTTTTGTGTCCTCCCTGTGGGTGAGTCACTGGCAACCTGGGCCAACACTCAGCTCTGGGGGTGGCAGTTAGTGCCTGTGAGGGTGTGTGTTGGCCTTTACAGGCAAGGCCAGGTCCTGAGGTGGAGGCCTCGGCGAGGGCCTGCCCGCGGCCACCCTGCAGGCTCAGCTGGCCACACTGGGCCCCAGCCCTAGGACCCACCGATCCCAGGCACTGTGGACCCACCAATGCCATGCTTCTCCATGAGCGTGATGAGCTCGGCCTCCGTCAGGTAGTCAGGGGGGCTCGTCTGCTTCTCCAGCATCTTGACCTCAGCCACGGCGAAGGTGTCGCCCCTCTGGCAGGTGGGCAGGCTCTCCTCCAGGGGCACACTCTGCCAAGGCATGATCTCCGTGAAACCTGCGGAGACCGGGCGCCAACACTCAGGGCTGGTGGTCATGTCTGCGGAGGTGGGAGAGGCGCCCGCCTGGCTCCACCTACCTGGGGAGATGACGGTCTTGCCCGTGCAGGTGAAGCGCTCAGGCCCGATCCGGAAGGAGATGGTGCTCTGCAGGTACTTGCAGTCGTGGCTGATCGTGGCGATGAAGTGCCTGGTGATGTACTCGTACAGCCGCCAGGCCTCGCCGCCTGCAACAGGCGCGGCTGTTCAGTGCTGGGCTCTGGCTCCAAGCAGCCCCGGCACTCGTGCTCCAGCAGCAGGGCCTGGGCGCCAGGGCTGGCCTGCTCTAAGCCCTCGAAGGGGGAGGGGACATACAGGAAGGATCGCAAGCATCTCCAGGCCTTGGTGGCTTTTTCAGGCCCTGCTTCTGGGTGGGACTGCGCTTCAGGGCCCGACCTACCCCATAAGTGACCTGCCACCATCGCTTCAGATTGGGGCTGTGCACAGGGGCTCCTGTCTCCCTCTCCTGCCTTCTCCCAGCACGCAGGCCACCAGCAGGGCCTCGAGAGTGGGAAGTAAGGGCACCCCATGGTTGAGCCTGTCACCCTGCCCCGGTCTCATCCCACTCCATCTGTGGTCTCCTGCCTGGCCTGCTCCAGCGCCTGCCCGCACATCACACACCTGCCACCACCACTTCACTCCTGTCCCGTCCATGGCGACAGAGCACAACCTTCAGGTGGCCCCTTCACTGCAGCCGGGGCCGGTGGGGGCCCACACTGCTGATGGAGCCTGACCCCGTCCAAAGGTGCCATGTAGCCAAAGCTCCTCACCCGGCCCTCCTGGGAAGCTTGAAGCGCGCGTGCGCGTGCGTGTGTGCGTGTTTGCACATGCGCAAACTTCTGGGGGGAACCCCCATACCTAATTCAGCCTCCGTGGCAGACTTCATGGGGGTGATGGGGGGATGGTCGCCAGCGTCGTGGCCTTTCCGTGGGCGGTTGATACCTTCCGCTAACAGCTGCTTCACCTGAGGGGAAAGCCCGGAGCAAGGCATGAGCCGAGCATGGCTGCCAACCCACATGGGAGGAGTGGCTGCCCATCCTGGCCTGGCCCGTGGGGTCCTGGCCTCACCGTGTCGGCCCAGTAGGGGTGGTTGGCCTGTTGCCGCAGAGGGCCCTTCAGGTCGAAGCTCTCGGGGTAGTGGGTGGTCTCGGTGCGCGGGTAGCTGATGTAGCCCTGCGTGTAGAGCCGCTCTGCGGTCTGCATGGCGTGCTGTGGGCCCATCCCTGCCGGACATGCAGGCTCAGCAGCCCGGACACCAGGAGAGCAGGCACCCCCGGGCCAGGTTCCCAGGCTCCTGGGAGGTGGGGGCCACACGGCCTGATCCAAGGCCAAGCTCCCCCACCAGGGCGGGGACACCCCAGGGTCACCCTCGAGATGCTGGTAGCCGTACTGCTGAACGTGGCCTTCAGAGCGCCTGTGTCCTACTCGGCCTGGGGTCACACCCACACCCTATGGTCCACACGCGCCCTCTGTCCTGAGCCCCCGGGTGCGTCCGCGCTCACAGCGCTGCAGGGCACTGATGGGGGTTCGTGCTCCTGATCCTCCCCAACCTGCAGAAGCTGGCCTCAGCGAGCGGTCACTCCATGTCATCGCTGCCCCTCGAGCATCCCTGGAGGTGCTGCCCTGAGAGGATGGTGCCCACGGTTTCCTGAGACTGCAGAAGGGCCACCAATGCCTGGAGGCTGCCAGCTCCAGACCATCCTTCCAGCACAGCCTTCTCGCTATGCTGGAAACGAGGCTCAGGGCCACGTCACAGCTGTCACACCTGTCGAGTGCTCCGCCCACACCTGGCCTCTCCCTGCACCAGGGACGCCACTGCAGCTGTCCCCCTCAGGTAGCAGCCATCGTCACAATCGCTATTGTCAAGACGCCACGTGCCTGCCCCAAGAAGTCTCCTGGGGGCTTTGAGGCAATGTCCACACTCACCCAGGGAAGAGCTGGCCACACGCAGCATCTCCACAGTGTTCAGGGCCAGTGGCCTCTGCTTGGCCTTCTCCTTCCTGCTCGTGGCCTCCACCTGGGGGACAGAACAGATTCACACATGGGTGCAGGGAGACACCATGACAGGCTCAGGACATGTGGCCAAGGGTCTAGACTCTTTTACCCTCCCAGCTTCTCCAGTTCTCTTCACATTGGACTCAGGACTTGAATGAACATTTGCTCAGGCCCAGGAAGGGAAAATGAAAGAAAATTCTTTTCCAGGGAAACAGAAAACCTGGAGAAAAGGGGAAGAGTCAGGAGAAAGGGCTGCATATTTGAAACCCAACAGGAGCCAGCGTCTGCCAGGCCACGGGGCTGGCGGGGGGCGCAGGGGGCCATGGGGTGAGGGCTTGTTGCAGGGGCAGCTGCTTACCCCTCACTACGCCCACTAGTGTTGCTACACCTGCCAATTTGTCAGGAGAAGCTGGAAATTGGGATTTTTTTATGTGAAATCTCCTAACTTCTAAAAGTGGGTAACCACTTTGGAACTTGGTAAATACCATGCACTTTAAGGAAAATGGTGGTGAGTAACCACCGTCAGCCTCTGGGCTGAGCAGCTGTCAGAAGAGATGACCGTTTTGTCTGTGGCAAGAACAATCCAAACCTCTCAACCGCCACCCCTCGCCCCTGCCAACCTCACGTGGACCTGGCCAGGGCCGTGCCCCCTGAATTCCGGACAGATGTGGGGCTAACACTGAGGCCAAGTGGTGTCTGTGCAGCAGGGGCAGCTTGGATCACGGGCGGAGGGGAGGGGGCACTCAGACGGGGTGGCCATTGCAGGTAGAAGCACGGGGCAGCTTTAGGGGAAGTTCTGGAGCCTGAGTCAACTGCCCTGGGCAAGGGGACGCCCAGGAAGGTTCAGGAAGGAGGAGAGAAGGCGGCTGAAGGAGGCCGGGCGAGCCTCAGTGACCACGGGGGCCGTCACAACTGCAAGGCATAAGCTGTCACGGCCACGGACATGCCCCCACCCATGCGGCCAGCCAGTTGCCAGGTGGCATCAACCTCTTCCTAACAGCCACGCAGCCCATGCTTTCCAATTTGTGAAAACCTGAGTAAGAAACGTAGCACATGAAGGCCACGAAAGCTGATGACCCAGAGACGCCCGTGCTGGCTGTGGGACCTGGGCGGGTTCTTGATGTGCATAGGGGCCTCTAGTTGTTAGCCTGAGGTGTCACAGAAAAGGGACATCTGGGTGGAATCCCCTCAAAGGAGGTAATGCCCACAGGGCACGTGGAGGGCTCAGAGCAGGCACGTGGTGCACGGCAGCTACGGCCTGGGCAGGAATTTCTTAGGGGGAGCGTGTCGTGAGTAACCATTCTTCTGTCTAAAAAGTGTCTGTGTTCCAGAAAGGCAGAGAAAGATATGAGCCTAGGTCAGCAGAGTCTTCCGAGGCCCCCCCCAAGGCAGGTGGGACTGACGTGGGTGGAGCAGCCCACCTGGGCCTCCTTCTCCAGCTTGGTCGTATTCAGGAACATCTGTGCGATCTCCCGGTCGAACACGCGCACTCGGTCCCAGTCCAAAAGGAGGGATCGGTCCTTATCGGCATCCACCTGCAGGAGGGGAACAGGAGAGCCCGGGAGAGAAAGCATCCAGGTGAGCCAGCGCCAGCAGGGAGAATCGGGGCAGACAGAGCTGGTCCTCGCCTGGGCCCTGCCTCTAAAGTGTCTCGGCTGTACCTGTTCAGGTACGCAGCCGCAGATGTGCAAGTTGAGGCCCAGCCCCTCCCCAAGTGGAGGCTGCTCTGACACGAGGCCTCCTTGCTGAGATCAGCCAGATGGCCTCAGGAGGGGAGCCTCAAGCCGAGGCTGAGGTGTCCTTAGGGAGCGTCGGAGCCCCCACCTCTCATCCCCTAAGCCCCGCTGGCACTAGATGTGGTCCCACCTAGGAGACCCCAGCCCTGTGTTGACTGAAGTAGCTCTGTATTATGCTCTAAATCTTACAAAAACCTTCCTTTTTACTTGGAGCAGGGGTTCCAAGACTTCTTAGAAGCTCGAAAGTCAGCAGCCCGTGGCCCTCAGTCCAGTCCTTGGACCTGACCACCCCAACCGTGGGCCTGGAGGGTGACCTCACCCTGAGCTGCCAGAGCGTCCAGGCCTGGCCTTGTCCTACAGCCTCCACGAAGGCTGGGGGCCTTTCCCTGGGCACCCACAACCACTTCCTGATGGGACAGCCACCTACAGCTGTGCCCTTGGCCTGGGGACTATGACAATGATGATGGAGGCTCTCAGAATCCATACCCAAACCCGGAAAGACCCAGCATGAACAGGAAAAGGAAGTGAACCTTGGCCTGCAGCACCCAGTAGGTCTCCGGTTTGAAGGACTGGATTTTATCATGTCTCTCCACACAGAAGCCCAGCGTGGGGGTCTGGCATGGCCCGAAGGAGATAAGCGAGCTGTCTAGGTTGCCGTATTTCCCCTGGAAGTATTTAGTCTGAAACCTATAAAGGGGGGTGGGGGGAGAGGAGGACATTTCGATCAAACATTCACTCAAATACATCATCGTTAGCTGCTCGTGGGAGTCGGGCAGGAGGCTGGCTGGCGGGTGTGGGAGGAGGCCAAGGTAACTGCTCCCTGCTCAAAAGATGGAGAGGGAAGAGCGGAGGCTCTGTTCACCCTGGCCGGAAGCCCTGTTTTATTCCGTGCCCCTCCACCCCCTCAAGACCTGCCCACCCTGCTTGTCGAGCGGGGACCTCTGTGGTCTGCGTCAGCTAAAGAGACAGTTTTCTTGGGGATTTAAAAATGCTGACAATCTCCTGTCGCCGACCAGGCCTGGGGGGAGGCCGGGAGCCAGGCGAGGCAGTGGCCTGGCCAGGGGGCCGGCGGCACCTGGTGAAGGCGCAGCCGATGCGCAGGTCCAGCTCCTGCCGTGCGTCCACTGAGAGTGCCTCGTTGTGGTCGGGCTCGCCCAGGCGGACCATGGCAGTGCAGATGTCTGTGTCTGTGATGGAGCTGAACCGGGCCCGGAACACTGTCTTCTCGCTGCTGTGGGCCTGATTCATGACAGGCAGCACCGCGTCCAGGACCTGGGGAGGCGGCCGGCTGTAATACCCACACCTCACCTCACCTGGGTGCCAGGCCCCCTCCACTGCCCTCTCCTCCTGGAGCCTCAGTCTCCACGGGCCTCCTGCCATGCGCTTCCTTTCCTTCTGTTCACCGCTGTGTTCAAAGCCCCTTCCTACTGCCGCCCCCTCTCTTCCTACAGTGGTTTCCACCCCTGAACCAGGAGGCGCTACTGCCGGGGACACAAGGGACCCCAGGCTCCAAGTCCACCCCGCTCCACCCACTTTCCCGCCTTCTAGAGGAGGGAGTGCTGGGAGGGCCGAGGGGATTTGGGAGACTTTCCAGAGACTGGAAGAAAGACAGAGAAGGGAAAAGAAGAAGAAAACACAGTGGATAGGAGTGGGGGCCGGTGCATCTCCGGGCTAGAGCAGGGTGGGGGACCTGGGGGGCCTGGAGCCCAGACTCACTAAGAGTTAGTGAAGGCCATGCAGCGGGAGGGGAGTCGCCGCTGGAGCCTGGCCATGCAGCTTCCTTATGGGGAGGGAGTGGCTCCGTTTCTGAGGGGAGAAAGCCCGTGAGCTGCCAACATTCTCCACCCCAGACACAAAGGTCCCTGGGGAGGAGCAGCCCTGCAGGGGAGGGGTCGGGAGAGGGGTGTCTGGGAACAGTTTCCTGAGGTGCCAGGTCCCAGGTGAGAGCTGGGGTGTTCCAGCCTGAGGGGCTCCTGCGGGAGGCAGGCCTGGGAGCTGCCACCTGCTTCCAGCCTGAGGGGGGGAGCGCCTGGGGGCTGGCGGAGACGGGAGGCGGGAGGGTACAGCTTGGGGGGCGGGGGGAGAAGGAGGAGGTATGTGAAAGGGTGTCAAGCAGCACTGGCTGAAGGTCCCTGCGTGGCGCCGGGAGGGTGGAGGGTGCGATGCTCAGAACCCACCCTCTCCTCCAGGCAGTCCTCCATCTAGGAAATCCTGCCCTTCCTCACAATGTGCCCTTCAGGCAAAGGGACACTCCCTCCCCTGGGCAGAGCCCGTGCATCTTAAAATATCTACAGAATCACCAGAATTGAAGCCGGTGCCGTGGTTCCCCTGGCAGCATCAGCCCCAGGAGGGGCATGACAGTGGCAGGAAGGCCGATGTATGGACCCCCAGCCCCCTCACCTCGAAGCAGATGTTCTCTCCCTCCTTGTCGCAGTCCAGCCACAGTACGATGTAGTCACAGCCTTTGCCCTCCACCTGAGCACAGCACATGGGGATCACACCTGCCTCGGCCCCCAGTGCCTGCCCATGGCACCCCTGCCCGGCTGGCGGAGCAGAGCCCGGCCCCCGATCACCCTGAGCCCTGGAGCCCAGGGCAGGGCCTAGGCTGAGCCAAGGAGCTGGCTACAGTCAGGCTGGCTTAACCTCTCAGCAAAGAATTTAGTTCAGAACTGCTGTTTTTTGGACAAAAAAGTTATAAATGCCACGTGATCGTAACCTCCAAAACCGCATTTAAAAAAAAGCTAAAATGAAATAACTAAGTATTAACAGTAGTTGTCTCGGATAGCGAAATTATAATTAATTTTTCTTCTTTTTACTTACTTGTATTTTCTAATTTTCATCACATGTATGCATTTGTTTTAAAATTAGGAAATCACTACCACCAAACTATTTTAAAAGCAGGATGTTGCCCCGGGTGCCGGGGAGCCCAGGCTGACTGTGGGGGAGGAGTGGGCCTAAGGGCACCTGTGGGGGCGGGCAGGGGGTGCTCCCTCACGCTCAGGACGCACCTGCAGGAACTTCACCATGTTCAGCTTGGGGTTGGCCTCCTTCTTCTCCGTTGGGGCCTGGCTGAACAGCTCGGCGGGGTCCACCTTGTCCCACTTGTTGTACTTTCCTACAAACACAGGCACTGGACGTCAGAATCACACTTCACGCTTCCCGGGACTTGGACCCCAGGAGGAGGGTGGGGAGGGCGAGGCTCGGAGAACCCTTTGCCCAGAGCAGGACCTCCCTTCGCCTGAGCTGTGAGCCGACAACACACTTGAGCCACGCGTGGGAGCTGCTCCCGGATGTTCCCCGTGGCTGGGGGCACCGCTCCTGGCGGTCTCACTGCCACTCATGCCCTGTCTCCTCCTCCAGCTGGTTTCTGTACCCTCTCCCCGCCCAGCACTTGGCCGGCCCTCGACAGGTGCTCAGCGGATCCCGGGGGCCCTCAGTGTCCTCAGGCCCCCCGTCCAGCGCATCCCCCCCCACTTCTCTACTTGGCATTCGGGCCTCATGTGCCCAGCCTGTAGGCTTCCTTCTAGGCCTCGCTGGTCAGACACAGCAAAGTTCAAGCCCCAGCTCCCTGACTTCAGGGTCCGAATGCCCTGCCGCAAGGGGAGCAAGAACTGCCGAGGCTTTGCTGTGAGCGGCCCGTGCTCAGTGCTGCACCTCCCGCCCCACTGGGGCCTCAAACAGTCCTGGGAGGCGATGGCACTGATCTCAGACCCTTCACACACGAGAAGCAGAAATGCACGGAGGCCCAGCTCCGGTGCAGCGAGGGTCAGAGCCCAGGTCGGACCCACATCAACTGCGACCCTGCACCCAGCCCCACTGGGTCACTGATGCTGGCCTTCCAATCACCACTGACTGATTGCGGGACAAAAGTCATACTCGGAGGGGCAGCAGCCCTCTGTGGAATGCCTGCACGAGCCAGGCCCCTGCCCAGGTGGGGACCACTGCCTCCACTCTGCACAGGAAGGTGCAGGGCAGACAGTGACCAAGGGGCACCACTGGGACAGGGACCCCAGGTCAGCTCTCCACAGTCTGCTGGCCTCAGGACTCACGGGTTCTGGACAAACCTCTCTGCCCGGAGCCTGCCCTGGGCTCCAGCTGGACCCTGGGCAGCACCAGGCAGGGCTCCTCAGTGCAATGGAGGGTGGGCAGGGGGGCAGAGGCTCACCCAGGAAGTCCAGGGTCATCACATGACCACAGACGGACGTCATCTTGAAGCGGACCAGCTGGCCAGTGAAGGTCCCGGTGTACTCGTGCACTGAGCACGTCCCGTTCAGCCCTTTGCGTGAGGACATGCTCCCTGCAGGAGAAGCACAGCCATGCGGGGACCCGGGGCCCTGACGCTGCCTCTTGGAGGGCCGGGGTCCCCTCCCCACAGTGGTCAGTGACAACATTCCTCAGGCCGCAGCAGTCACCGGGTGCTGAGAGATCTAGCGGCTCTCAGGGGAAACACGCAGAGCTGGGTGTGTGTGGGGGCCGGGAGCGCCCCCTCTGGACGCTCAAGAGCAGACACTCTCGGGTCGTTCTCTGCATTTCTGTGTTCACTCCTGAATCTGATTTCTGCCCCTTTCAAACCCTACTCAGAGGTTCCCCAGAGACCCCCTAACTATCGAACTCCAGGGTGACCTCTCCACTCCCAACCAATGGCCTCTTCCCTGAACTTTCTCGGCCTCTGGGGACTGGGCACTTCCGGGGTCTCCCTTCTCCTTCAGATGACTTCTCAGCCTGCTGCCCTGGGGTCTCCTCTTCCTTCAGCCACTGGACTGAGGGGAGGTCAACGTGGACGCCTGCCATCTCTGGGTCCCCAGCACCCACCAACCACCCAGGGGCCAGGGTGAGGCAAGGGCAGGTGTTCTCTTTCCCAGTGCCCTGGGGTCTCAGGGGCACGGCTCAGCCTCGTGGCACCATCAAGTGGCGTGAGGGGCATGGGTGCAGCTGCAGCGGGGTGTCCACAGGGCGATGGTGCCGATGCCCATGGCATGGCCTCAGCAGACTAGGCCGGGTGGGGTCCTCCCAGTGGACTCTTTCTGCGCAAGTTAGCAGGGCTCATTTCTGCTGCTCGTGACCGACCACCCTGCCCGGCACAGCACTCATCCAGTGGCCTGCCCGGCACAGCACTCATCCAGTGGCCTGCCTGCCACGTGCTGCCAGCTGCGCCTGCACCTTGTGGGAGCCCCGGCTCACGCTCAGCGTGGCAGTAATCGCACCCCACAGGGACTAAGTGACTAAGTGACCGAGGGCTTCATCCACGCCTGCTGTCCTGAACAGACTTGACTCCAGCGGGCTGGGGCTGCTTAGGAAGAAGAAAGGATTGACCTGCAGAGCAGGAACGCCCACGCTCACAGATCAAAGCCGTTGAGAGCGCTGGGGCTGCCCTCCTACCTCGAGAGAGGATTCTGGCGATGGACTGGGCCAAGGACGGCTTCTCAGCCACCATGAGCACCGTCTTCATCTCGTCTCAGGCTGCCAGCACCCTGACTCACTCTGCTCTCAGGGAAATGGCAGTGAAACAGCTCACACACTGCCCTAGGGCAGCGTCACGCTGCTGCCATGCCAACTCCTAAGAGAAAAGACACGCAGAAAACAACGATGCTTCCAGTGGAACCTCTCCCTTTAAACAACAAAACAAACCCGAGGCAAGAAAAAGAAACTCGGGGAAACGTGAAGGCACCTGACAGACAACTGCCTAGGGCAACTGAACCGGATCGGGACCACGGCTTTGTTTGAAAAGCTGAGGTGGCCCCATGACCCCAGGCTGATTTTGTCCCCAAATCCATGCTAGGAAGCCCTGGGGGCCTTTGGGCCTGGCCCCCCTCCCGTGGAGCCGTCGTTTACCCCCAGGGCTGAGACGGCATCCTCACCTTGGCTGAGCATGAGGATGCCCTGGGCACTTTACCCAATGCAGATGCCCAGGCTGGGCACCCATGTCCTCCTGACTCCCGACTGGGCTGAGACCCACTGGCCAGGAGATCCAGCCCCCAGCAGAGCTCGAGAGACCCTTTGCAAAAGGCTCTGACCTACCTCCCCACTTGCCCTGCCCCACCTCTCACTTTGCAGGCCAGGTTCTGGCTGGTTAAATTGGACATTGTCGTCTAAAGAAAAAAATACATCTGTTTGCTTGGAATGTTCCACGGATCCTGGGGAAGGCAGCTCTACTGTCAAAGGCCCGGCTCAGGCACTAACTCTTCTTCAAAGGGTTCTCCCTCTTTTAGGGAAAGACAGGATGGATCCTTTTCTGTGAGCTGTTTATTCATATTTGCACCCATTTTTTCCAAGAGGGTTGCTGTCTTATTTAGGAGTCATTTAGATAATGAGGAAATTAGCCCTTTACGGTATGACCTGATGTCCAAAACATTCCCCCAAGCAAAGTACAGCTGGAACGGGCCTGTACTTATGTCACCAGCAAGGGTTGCAGGTGGTGGAGCTGGGGGACAGGCAGACCCGGACGTGGCTGGTGGAATTTGACCGGAGCGACTTGATGACGTCTCTCAAAACTACGAGCATGTGGCCGTAGCAGCCCCACATCCAGGGATGAGCTCAGGGATCCCACATGATTTACAGAGCACCCACTGCACGCTCAGTGTGTCGCCCTGTGCCATGAGGGGCAGAGCAGAGCAGGGGCGGCACAGGGCAGGCATGAGCTGTGCAGTGTCCGGGGGCAGAGTTTCAAGGCGGCCCAGGGACTCCCCTTCCCTCACCCACAGAAGCCAGAGGCCAGAAGGGGAAACTGGCAGCAAAGGGAGTTTCCCATCCCTTCCAAAGTAGGAAGGACTTATCCTAAAATGTTCCCTTAGGTTTTCTCACTTCTGCGTCACAAGAGCAGCCAGCAGTTATGGTGTAATTGTCCTGCCAGTGTCCTCGGTGGGGCAGCAGGGTCGGGAAAACCAGAGATCAAGTGGCAGGACCTAAACACACATGCGCAGCCCTCATCCTGTCCAGCCTCCGTGAGCATCCTGGGTGGAGCGGCAGCCCTGCTTTGCTTCCCTACAGCACTGACCACTATACCCGAGAGCCTCTCCAGCTACGTATTTATTTTTTTGTCTCACAGTTCCTAGAACGTCTGTAAACTCCAAGAGGACAGGGTTGTTACTCTAATGACAAGTAACAGACGATGAGCAAATACTGACTGAATAAATAAAAGAGCAATTTTACCTGCAAAGTGAATAATAAAAATACTTTCTTTGATGTCTAAAATTGAAAAACTGACTTTAAATCTGTAAGAGTATTGCAAACATTTCACCTACTCAATGCTCTTTTTTCTTTTTTTAAAAAAATTATTTTTGGCTGTGTTGGGTCTTCGTTGCTGTGTGCAGGCTTTCTCTAGTTGCAGCGAGCGGGGGCTACTCTTCGTTGCGGTGCGCGGGCTTCTCACTGCGGTGGCTTCTGTCATGGAGCACGGACTCTAGGCACGCGGGCTTCAGTAGTTGTGGCACGCAGGCTCAGTAGTTGTGGCTCGTGGGCTCTAGAGCGCAGGCTCAGTAGTTGCAGCACTTGGGCTTAGTTGCTCTGCAGCATGTGGGATCTTCCTGGACCAGGGCTCGAACCTGTGTCCCCTGCATTGGCAGGTGGATTCCTAACCACTGCGCCACCAGGGAAGCCCCTCAGTGTTCTATTTTCCATGGTGTTTCTGGAAGTTTTACATCTCCACTACTCCCCTTCATACCTAAGGATCCTAAATACTCTTCCAGTAAATAATTAACATATTCTTCTGTAAAGATCCCTTTAGAGACAAACATTTTGCCCTAGCATCTTCAAAGGGATTACCTCATTTATCCAGGACAAGGGATACAATTGGACAGTCACAAAAGTCACATCAGCATCAGTCCCAATTTCAGAGCACCTGTCCACCTGTCACTGTGTAGCTGCTATTCCACAGTTGATATGTGGCCTGTCTCCAGCAGCTCTGGCTCTAAAGAAACAGGGGTTCTGGTTTAACAGTTTATACTCCACTACTGCGTGAGTAGTTTGTAACCTCCTGAGTACCACTGCTTTATTAGGGGAAAAAAATCACTTTCTTTAAGGATATGGAATCATGGAATCCTGGGGGAAGGAGTCTTGGTGATGATCCAGTACAACCATCTCAAGAGAGAACAAACTAAGACCCAGAGAAAGCGATTTTCCAAAGGTAAGCTGGGAAATTTACCAAGTTGGGGCTGAAACTCATGCTTCCTTACTTCCAGCCAGGTACTTTTTTTTTTTCTTTTTTCTTTTTAAAATGCACCAGGTTCCACCTTTTAAAAGATTTTGGCAGTCTTAACTGATTAATTGCCTGTGATAATCTTGGGGCCTCCCTATTTTTCCATTAAGGCACATCTCCAATTTCAAAATGGAAGCCAATGAGAACAGAAGCTGAGAGCAGTGGCTTGCAAACTTCATTTATACACCATCTTAATACCTCTGCCTTATGAACATTATTATTCACTTAAGTTTCTGCCTTGAAGAAAAAGCTTAAATACATAAAAAAGGGAAATTTCATAGCCTCTTAGGAGCTGAAAGCCTGTAATCAATAACCAGAACTACATTCTTTCCAGTAACCTACATGGCCTGTCAAGTTTGATCTTGTTGCCTGCCAAAGCTCCGAGCCTGAAGTTTGTCGCCTTATTTCAAAAAGGGAGATTAGCAAGTGCTAAGAGGATGTTGACAGCAAACACCCCAAATTAGGGCTGTAATTAAGAGGGCTGAAAGTCAAGGAAAGTAGAGGTTAGCCTGTTCTTAGCCTGTCAACTCACCAGCGATACCACAATGGTACGTTTCCTTGGGAGACACGGTGGATAAAGTCCTTCCATGTCAGTGTCTTATGCACAGGTGGATTCATCTTGGGAGTGGAGGCCTAGCAGTGGTCCGCACGGCATTTACAGGCCTAGGATTTCCCACCTTAGTGACTTTAGCAAACACCTATGGAGTCAGGGAAAGAACCCTTTCTTAAGCTCCTCCTTTGCAGGCACGCTACAGCTGTAAACGCTACTTTGTTTAATCTTGCTAGCAACCCTACGAAGCCTGTGCTGTAACTTTTTAAACTATGAGTAGACTGAGGTTCAGAACAATACAGACTAGTGTCAGTGATCTTTGGCAAGTCTCTAGGGACTCCATGGCTCGCTGGCCACCAAACCCGCGTTGGGGTGACTTTCTCACGTCCTGTTCTCACAGGCTGAGCGACAAAAAAGGAAGACGAGGCCACTGTGAGAAAATACTTCCCAGGATTCCAGCTAATTTGTCCACAAAAGTGCCCTCGGCACCCCACCCCCCGCGTCTACACCAACTACTCAGAGAAGCACACCCCGGCGCCCTCCAGACCGGACCGGGCCGGGGACGGCGGGCGACGCCTGGACTCCGACCCTGCCCGACGCGGCGCGGCCTCTGTCCCCGCCTGCGACGCGGACCCCGCCTTGGGGGGCTGCGGGGAACTCGGCGCGGAGAGGCTCCAGCCGCAGCGCCTGCTCCCTCCGGTCACTCCCCGTACCCACTGGCCCGGGAGGAGGCGCCGAGAATGCAGAGCCCGGCCGGGACCGGCTCCCAGCTGCGGGGCTCGGCCCACACCCCGAGCCGCCCGCCGCCCACTGCTCACCGTTCGCCGCTCACCCGCGTCCCGGGTCCCGCTCCGCTCCGCCTCCCGCTCCCGGCAGCCGGAGGCGACCTGCTTCCGCGTCCGTCTGCGGACGGCGTCCCCCTCTGCCCTCCGGCGCCGCACGCCCGTGTCCACAGGTTCCGAGGCTCGCGCGTTCCAGGGCACGTCCTCCAGTGGGCCCTAGCACGCGGGGGCCACACGGGTCCCCAAACCCCACCCGACCCCTCCCCGCCTGGGTCCGCAGAGGTCCCCAAACCCCACCCTGGCCAGGGTCCCCAAGCCCTCCACCCGGTTCTTCCTCGCCGCGGGGAGGCAATAATAATTATCTACAAAGATGAAAACTGGATGTTAAGCATGAAAACATATATACTGCTAATAATTAAACTAAAAACTAAAAACTACAGATGCGTGTATAGCAGCTTCTTTCAATGCTATAAACATTTGTGGAATGAGTGAATGAACTATGTAAAACATATCTGAAGATGAATTGGAAAATAAAAGTAATTTTTTGTGTTATAGCAATAGGTTTATGGAAGGTTTAAAATAATTTTCGTGGCTTTATTTTAATATCTTTTAAATAATAGCGTGCACACAATGCCTTTGCTACCTTAGACATTTCCCCCAACTTGCCTTTATTGGAAGACTAGCCCTTATAGTCTGGAAAAAGAAAAATTCTACGGTCAAATTAAGATTGAGAAATGCCCCAAAATTGAGTCACACTGAGATTTCACTTTCAAAACAGAACTCCTGGTGCAAACCCATTCCTTGGCAGGTTCTCCATCTCCAAAATGGCAACTCCATCGTCCTGGTTGCTCAAGCCCAGTGCCTGCAGGCATTCTGGATTCCTCTCTTTTTCTCACCCGTTATCTATCACTATGTTCAAAATATATCTGAGATCCTATCAATCATCCCTGCCTTGGCTGCCACCATCCTGATCCATCTGTCTCCACACAGCCCCCACTTAAGGAGTCCAGGGCTAATGTTGGATCCCGGGTGCCACCAGTTGGCAGAGAGGAAAAACCAGAGCTCCTCCATCATTTAACCCAGCTCAGGGGTTCATTCTGCAGAGCAGGGGGAAGGACTTGAGGCCTGGACACCCAGGGGGCGCTGAGTGGTCTGCTCTGGAAGCCTGGGGGTCTCCATCAGCGCTGAGAAACTGCATTTGGCCTGTGCTCTGTGCCTGGGCAGCCCTGCAGCTGAGTCCTCCCCACAGACCTCCCAGGGAGCTGCCGTCAGGCTGTCCTGGTGACCTTTACGTGGACAAATGACTCAGAGTCAGAGGGACCCTTAGACCCTCCTTACTTATGCATGGGTGCTGGGTGTGGTGGATGATATGGCTGAGAGTTCCTAGGTCTCTCTGCTCTCTGATTGGGCACAGGCTGGACCACGGTCTTCATAGTTCTGTTAATAGTCTACACCAGGACTTCCATGGCAGTCCAGTGGTTAAGACTCTGTGCTTCCAATGTGGGCGGTGCAGGTTCGATCCCTGGTGGGGGAACTAGGATCGCAGCGCGGTCAAAAAAAAAAAGTCAACACCACCCCATGCTTACTCTGTTCTAGGCACATCTCTATTTTTAATGCATTTGATTCTCGTTGCAACATTAGGGACTAGATATTGTTATTATCTTGATTTTATGAGGAAACAAGTCACACAGGTGTAAATGACAGAGCCAAGTTTCAAAACTAGGCAGCTGAATCCCAGAGGCATTTTCCTGTTTCTTGTGCTCACATCTTACTTATGTCAGCTCCACATGCATGTCTGCCTTCGTGGCTAACTATGGTATACTGATAGACCATAAACCACTGTGACTTTTACACTTGGAAGTCAGTTTGGCTGGACCTATATATATTCTTTTTCAGATTCTTTTCCATTATAGGTTATTACAAGATACTGAATATAGTTCCCTGTGCTATGCAGTAGGTCTTTCTCATTTATCTATTTTATATATAGTAGTGTATATATGTTAATCCCAAACTCCTAATTTATCCCTCCGACAAGGAACATTTCTAATAGGTACTCTCTCCTAAACGCTCCTGTTAAGGGTTGAATTTGCCGTGTGTGTGCGTGTGTGTGTGTGTGTGGATTCAGGGCCAGGGAAGGCTGGAGTCAGCAAGCAGTGCCTGTAATACCCTTTCGTAAGCATCAGGGGGCGCTGTGGGCACGTCCCTGAGAGATGCGGAGGCCGTTGCACAGGGGCACCAACTCCTGCCTCCCGGTGCTCAGTGCCCCAGGGGCCCAGCGCTGCCTTCCAGTGCCTGCCCAGGGCACCCTTCGCGGGGCCATCTTGACAGAACGCAGGGAGGGCGGGCCCGGCGCTAAGGAGGGGAGCTGATCTGCACAGAGAGGACCTCCTCTCTTCACTGGGGGGGCAGGTGAGCCGGGCTGCTCACCTCTAGCAGTGGGGCCTCAGTAGGGCTAGTGTTAGGGCTTTAAATGCTTACGGAAATTCATAGGGAAGCCATCTAGACATGGGGCTTTCTTGGGGGGAAAACTGAAAAATTTAGAGATTCTATTTCTTTTTTAAAAAAATATTTTTTCGTTTATTTATTTATTTACTTACTTATTTTTGGCTGCATTGGGTCTTCGTTGCTGCACGCGTGCTTTCCCTAGTTGCGGCGGGCGGGGGCTAATCTTTGTTGTGATGCATGGGCTTCTCATTGCAGTGACTTCCCTTGTTGTGGAGCACAGGCTCTAGGTGCACGGGCTTCAGTAGTTGTGGTACACGGGCTCAGTAGTTGTGGCTAGCAGGCTCTAGAGCGCAGGCTCAGTAGTTGTGGACCATGAGCTTAGTTGTGCCTCAGCATATGGGATCTTCCCAGACCAGGGCTGAAACCCATGTCCCCTGCATTGGCAGGCAGATTCTAGCTGCGCCACCAGGAAAGTCCCAGAGATTCTGTTTCTTTAGCAGATATAGGACATTTTAGATTTACTATGTATTCTTCTGTTTCTTTTGGGAAACTGATTTCCAAGGAATTTGTCTATTTCATCTTTGTGGTCAATTTTATAGGCGTAAATTTATTAATGTTATTCCTTTAAGTCTCACCCTCCCCTGGACTGGGTTGTTCTCCATCTTTTCCCATTTCCAACCCAACTGTCCATTTCCGTCTGAGGATGTCACTGGGTGTTATTCTATGGGGTGGCATGGGCCTGGGGCAGAGCAGTGGCAGAGTCCAGGCCCATGTCCTGGGGCAGCAGGGGCCTGGTGGGGCTGTCCCTGGGGCCTGATCAACCAGCCCCCAGGTTTCCTGTCTGCCAATATCTCAGGCTCCCTGGTGATGCAGGGGGTGGGGGAGGTGAGGACACGGATTCCACACCCAAAAGAACAGAGAGACAAATTATTTTATCAGAAATAAAGGGAAGGCAGAGTCAAGATGGCAGTGTGGGAAGACACAGAGTTAGCATCTCCCCACAACTAGGGCACCTGCTGGCTGCTGGTGGGGGACTCTGATGCCCAAGGAGACGGGAAGAACCCCAGAGTGAACCAGTAGGACGTAGGGGGGCTGATGGGGGAGGAGAAGTGAAGGCCAGGCAGGATCAGCGCCCCTGAGGCCGGGGAGATCAGGAAAGGCAGGCAGGAGGGGCCCTCCCAGACCCCAGACCAGAGGAGCAGGAGAGTAGAGGAGGGCGTTTGTCCCACACACTCGAGTCCAGGAAGCCTGCTGGGCTCCCAGGTGAGGTCCCCTGCCCTCTGAGACCACGGTTGGGGGGCACCCCTGGGCCCCTTCTGTTCCTTGAGCCTAAGCCCCAACCCCCACAGCCCCCAGGGCCTTTTTCAGCCCTGTGGGTCCTGAGTATTGGCCCTGCCAACCGCCCAAACCTCGCCCTTGCTTAGGCCCCGCCCTCCACAGCCAAGGCCTTTCCCCCCCTTTCTTTTTTTTTTTTCCTTTTCCCTCCTCCTCTTTTTTACTATTGTGGTACTGATGTACCTTCTGGTTGTTGATTCACCTCTATTTTTATTTTTATGTTCTTTTTAACATATCTGTTAGTTTTCCAGTCTTATTTTATTTTTTACTTTGTTTTGTTTTGTTTTGTTTTTTTGCCACCCCATGCGGCTTTTGGGATCTTGGTTCCTGAGGCTGGGGTCGGGCCAAAGCTCCTGCGGTGGGAGCCCCGAGTCCAAACCACTGGACTAACAGAGAACCTCGGACCCCAGGGACTATTCATTGGAGTGAGGTCTCATGGAGGTCCTCCTCTCAGCACCAAGACCCAGCTCTACCCAATAGCCTACAAACTCCAGTGTTGGAAGCCTCAGGCCAAACAACCAGTAAAGCAGGAACACAATCCCACTCATAAAAAAAAAAAAAATGAGATGGCAAAAAAATATGTCACAGATGAAGGAGCAAGGTAAAAACCTACAAGACCAAACAAATGAAGAGGAAATAGGCAATCTACCTGAAAAAGAAGTCAGAGTAATGATAGTAAAGATGATCCAGAAACTCGGAAATAGAATGGAAGCACAGATTGAGAAAATACACGAAATGTTTAACAAAGATCTAGAAGAACTAAAGAACAAACAAACAAAGATGAACAACACAATAACTGAACTGAAAAATACACTAGAAGGAATCAATAACAGAATAACTGAGGCAGAAGAACAAATAAGTGAGCTGGAAAACAAAATGGTGGAAATGACTGCTGAGGAGCAGAATAAAGAAAAAAGAATGAAAAGAATTGAAGACAATCTCAGAGACCTCTGGGACAACACTAAACGCACCAACATTCGAATTATAGGGGTCCCAGAAGAAGAAGAGAAAAAGAAACAGTCTGAGAAAATATTTGAAGAGATTACAGTTGAAAACTTCCCTAACATGGGAAAGGAAATAGTCACCCAAGTCTAGGAAGCACAGAGAGTCCCATACAGGATAAACCCTAGGAAAAACACACCTAGACACATATTAATCAAACTAACAAAAATTAAATTCAAAGAAAAAATATTAAAAGCAGCAAGGGAAAAACAAAAAATAATGTACAAAGGAATCCCCATAAGGTTATCAGCTGATTTTTCAGTGGAAACTCTGCAGGCCAGAAGGGAGTGGAAGGATATACTTAAAGTGATGAAAGAGAAAAATCTACAACCAAGATTACTCTACCCAGCAAGGATCTCATTCACATTCAATGGAGAAATCAAAAGCTTTTCAGACAAACAAAAGCTAAGAGAGTTCAGCACCACCAAACCAGCTTTACAACAAATGCTAAAGGAACTTCTCTAAGCAGTAAACACAAGAGAAGAAGAAGACCCACAAAAACAAACCCAAAACAATAAAGAAAATGGTAATAGGAACAGACATATTGATAATAACCTTGAATGTAAATGGATTAAATGCCCCAGCCAAAAGAAATAGACTGGCTGAATGGATACAAAAACAAGACCCATATGTATGCTGTCTACAAGAGACCCACTTCAGACCTAGGGACACATACAGACTGAAAGTGAAGGGACGGAAAAAGATATTACATGCAAATGGAAATCAAAAGAAAGCTGGAGTAGCAATACTCATATCAGATAAAATAGACTTTAAAATAAAGACTGTTAAGAGAGATGAGGGACACTACATAATGATCAAAGGATCAATCCAAGAAGAAGATATAACAATTATAAATGTTTATGCACACAACATAGGAACACCCCAATACATAAGGCAAATGCTAACAACCATGAAAGGAGAAATCGGCAGTAACACAACAATAGTAGGGGACTTTAACACCCCACTTACACCAATGAACAGATCATCCAAACAGAAAATAAATAAAGAAACACAAGCTTTAAATGACACAATAGACCAGATAGATCTAATGGATATTTGTAGAACATTCCACCCAAAAATGGCAGAATACACTTTCTTCTCAAGCGCACACAGAACATTCTCCAGGATAGATCACATCTTGGGTCACAAATCAAGCCTTGGAAAATTTAAGAAAATTGAAATCATATCAAGCTTCTTTTCTGAACACAACGCTATGAGACTGGAAATCAATTACAGGGAAAAAACTGTAAAGAACACAAATAAATGAAGGCTAAACAGTGTGCTACTAAATAACCAAGAGATCACTGAAGAAATCAAAGAAGAAATTAAAAACTACATAGAAACAAATGACAATGAAAACATGATGACCCAAAAACTATGGGATGCAGCAAAAGTAGTTCTAAGAGGGAAGTTTATAGCAATTCAATCTCACCTCAAGAAACAAGAAAAATCTCAAATAAACAATCTAACCCTACACTTAAAACAACTAGAGAAAGAAGAACAAAGAAAACCCAAAGTCAGTAGAAGGAAAGAAATCATAAAGATCAGAGCAGAAGTAAATGAAATAGAAACAAAGAAAACAATAGCAAAGATCAATAAAACTAAAAGCTGGTTCTTTGAGAAGATAAACAAAATTGATAAATACTTAGCCAGACTCAACAAGGAAAAAAGGGAGAGGACGCAAATCAATACAATTAGAAATTAAAAAGAAGAAATCACAACTGACACTGCAGAAATACAAAGGATTATAAGAGACTACTACAAACAACTGTATGCCAATAAAATGGACAACCATGAAGAAAGGGATGAATTCTTGGAAAGGTACAATTTTCCAAGACTGAACCAGGAAGAATTAAAAAATATAAACAGACCTATCACAAGTAATGAAACTGAAACCGTAATTAAAAATCTTCCAACAAACAAAAGTCCAGGACCAGATGGCATCACAGGCGAATTCTACTAAACATTTAGAGAAGAGCTAACACTGATCTTCTCAAATTCTTCCAAAAAATTGCAGAGGGAGAAACACTCCCAAATTCATTCTATGAAGCCACCATCACCCTGATACCAAAACCAGAAAAAGATATCACAAAAAAAGAAAATTATAGACCAATATCACTGATGAACATAGATGCAAAAATCCTGAACAAAATACTAGCAAACAGAATCCAACAGCACATTAAAAGGATCATACACCATGATCAATTGGGATTTATCCCAGGGATGCAAGGATTCTTCAATATATGCAAATCAATCAATGTGATACACCACATTAACAATTAAGGAATAAAAACCATATGATCATCTCAATAGATGCAGAAAAAGCTTTTAACAAAATTCAATACCCACTTATGATAAAAACTCTCCAGAAAATGGGCATGGAGGGAACCTACCTCAACATAATAAAGGCCATATATGACAAACCCACAGCAAGCATCATACTCAATGGTGAAAAACTGAAAGCATTTCCACTAAGATCAGGAAGAAGACAAGGATGCCCACTCTCACCACTCTGATTCAACATAGTTTTGGAAGTCCTAGCCACAGCAATCAGAGAAGAAAAAGAAATAAAAGGAATACAAATTGGAAGGAAGTAAATGTTTGCCGATGACATGACACTATAAATAGAAAATCCTAAAGATGCCACCAGAAAACTACTAGAGCTAATCAATGAATTTGGTAAAGTTGCAGGATACAAAATTAATGCACAGAAATCTCTTGCATTCCTATACACTAACAACGAAAGATCAGAAAGAGAAATTAAGGAAACACTCCCATTTACCATTACAACAAAAAGAATAAAATACCTAGGAATAAACCTGCATAAGGAGGCGAAAGACTTGTACTCACAAAACTATAAAACACTGATGAGGGCTTCCCTGGTGGCGCAGTGGTTGAGAGCCTGCCTGCTAATGCAGGGGACACGGGTTCGAGCCCTGGTCTGGGAAGATCCCACATGCCGCGGAGCAACTGGGCCCGTGAGCCACAACTACTGAGCCTGTGCATCTGGAGCCTGTGCTCCGCAACAAGAGAGGCCACGATAGTGAGAGGCCCGCACACCGTGATGAAGAGTGGCCCCTGCTTGCCGCAACTGGAGAAAGCCCTAGCACAGAAATGAAGACCCAACATAGCAATCAATCAATCAATCAATCAATAAATCTTTAAAAAAAAAAACACTGATGAAAGAAATCAAAGATGACATAAACAGATGGAGAAATATACCATGTTCTTGGATTGGAAGAATCAATATTGTGAAAATGACTATACTACCCAAAGCAATCTACAGATTCAATGCAATCCCTATCAAACTACCAATGGCATTCTTCACAGAATTAGAACAAAAAATCTTACACTTTGTATGGAAACACAAAAGACCCCGAATAGCCAAAGCAATCTTGAGAAAGAAAAATGGAGTCAGAGGAATCAGGCTCCCCGACTTCAAAGTATACCACAAAGCTACAGCAATCAAGACAGTATGGTACTG
The DNA here is from genome assembly GCF_009873245.2 of Balaenoptera musculus. Classification (NCBI taxonomy): domain Eukaryota; kingdom Metazoa; phylum Chordata; class Mammalia; order Artiodactyla; family Balaenopteridae; genus Balaenoptera; species Balaenoptera musculus. The sequence goes on along the minus strand of NC_045798.1, from coordinate 26,477,715 downwards.
GCACAAAAACAGAAATATAGATCAATGATACAGCATAGAATGCCCAGAGATAAACCCACTCACATATGGGCACCTAATTTACGACAAAGGAGGCAAGAACATACAATGGAGAAAAGACAGCCTCTTCAATAAGTGGTGCTGGGAAAACAAAAAGCTACATGTAAAAGAATGAAATTCGAACACTACATAACACCAAACACAAAAATAAGCTCCAAATGGATTAAAGACTTAAATGTAAGACCAGACACTATAAAACTTTTAGAGGAAAACATAGGAAAAACACTCTTTTTTTTTTTAAACATACTTTTCAAATATTATTTATAGTCATTTTTATAGTTATTTTTTTATATCTTTATTTCCATCTCCAGCTACCATCTTTTTTTTTTTAACTTTATTTATTCATTTATTTATGGCTGTGTTGGGTCCTCGTTTCTGTGCGAGGGCTTTCTCCAGTTGCGGCAAGTGGGGGCCACTCTTCATCGCGGTGCGCGGGCCTCTCACTATCGTGGCCTCTCTTGTTGCAGAGCACAGGCTCCAGACGCGCAGGCTCAGTAATTGTGGCTCATGGGCCTAGTCGCTCTGCGGCATGTGGGATCCTCCCAGACCAGGACTCGAACCCGTGTCCCCTGCATTGGCAGGCAGATTCTCAACCACTGCGCCACCAGGGAAGCCCATAAAACACTCTTTGACATGAACTGCAGCAAGATTTTTTTTTGACCCACCTCCTAGACTAAGAGAAATAAAAGCAAAAATAAACAAATGGGACTTAATTAAACTTAAAAGCTTTTGCAAAGGAAACCATAAACAAGACAAAAAGACAGCCTTCAGAATGGGAGAAAATATTTGCAAGTGAAACAATAGACAAAGGATTAATCTCCAAAATATATAAACAGCTCATGGAGCTCAATATCAAAAAAAAACAAACAGAGAGCTTCAAGATGGCAGAAGAGTAAGACGCAGAGATCACCCTCCTCCCCACAAATGCATCAGAAATACATCTACATGTGGAACAACTCCTACAGAACACCTACTGAATGCTGGCAGAAGACCTCAGACCTCCCAAAAGGCAAGAAACTCCCCACGTACCTCGGTAGGGCAAAAGAAAAAAGAAAAAACAGAGACAAAAGAATAGGGACGGGACCTGCACCAGTGGGAGGGAGCTGTGAAGGAGGAAAGGTTTCCACACACTAGGAAGCCCCTTCGCAGGCGGAGACTGTGGGTGGCGGAGGGGGGAAGCTTCAGAGCCATGGAGGAGAGCACAGCCACAGGGGTGCGGAGGGCAAAGCAGAGAGATTCCCGCACAGAGGATCGGTGCCTACCAGCACTCACCAGCCCGAGAGGCTTGTCCGCTCACCCGCCGGGGCGGGCGGGGGCTGGGAGCTGAGGCTCGGGCTTCGGAGGTCGGATCCCAGGGAGAGGACTGAGGTTGGCTGCGTGAACACAGCCTGAAGGGGGCTAGTGCGCCACAACTAGCTGGGAGGGAGTCTGGGAAAAAGTCTGGAGCTGCCAAAGAGGCAGGAGACTTTTTCTTGCCTCTTTGTTTCCTGGTATGCGAGGAGAGGGGATTCAGAGCACCGCTTAACGGAGCTCCAGAGATGGGAGCGAGCCGCGGCTATCAGTGCGGACCCCAGAGACGGGCATGAGACGCTAAGGCTGCTGCTGCAGCCACCAAGAAGCCTGTGTGCGAGCACAGGTCACGATCCACACCTCCCCTCCCAGGAGCCTGTGCAGCCTGCCACTGCCAGAGTCCCGTGATCCAGGGACAACTTCCCCAGCAGAACGCACGGCATGCCTCAGCCTGGTGCAACACCATGCCAGCCTCTGCCGCCGCAGTCTCGCCCGCATCCCGACCCCTCCCTCCCTCCCCCACGGCCTGAGCAAGCCAGAGCCCCCGAATCAGCTGCTCCTTTAACCCCGTCCTGTCTGAGTGAAGAACAGACGCCCTCAGGTGACCTACATGCAGAGCCGGGTCCAAATCCAAAGCTGAACCCCGGGAGCTCTGCGAACAAAGAAGAGAAAGGGAAATCTCTCCCAGCAGCCTCAGGAGCAGCGGATTAAATCTCCACAATCAACTTGATGTACCCTGCATCTGTGGAATACCTGAATAGACAATGAATCATCCCAAATTGAGGAGGTGGACTTTGGGAGCAAAGATATATATATATTTTTCCCTTTTTCTCTTTTTGTGAGTGTGTATGTGTATGCTTCTGTGTGTGATTTTGTCTGTATAGCTTTGCTTTTACCATTTGTCCTAGGGTTCTGTCTGTCCGTTTGTTTTTTTTTTTTTACTTAAATTTTTTTTCTTAATAATTATTTTTTATTTTTTATTTTAATAACTTTATTTTACTTTATTATATTATATTTTATTTTATTTTATCTTCTTTCTTTCTTTCTTTTTTTCCTCCCTTTTATTCTGAGCCGTGTGGAGGACAGGCTCTTGTTGCTCCAGCCAGGCGTCAGGGCTGTGCCACTGAGGTGGGAGAACCAAGTTGAGGACACTGGTCCACAAGAAACCTCCCAGCTCCACGTAATATCAAACGGCGAAAATCTCCCAGAGATCTCAGTCTCAACGCCAAGACCCAGCTCCACTCAACGACCAGCAAGCTACAGTGCTGGACACCCTATGCCAAACAACTAGCAAGACAGGAACACAACCCCATCCATTAGCACAGAGGCTGCCTAAAATCATAATAAGGCCACAGACACCCCAAAACACACCACCAGATGTGGACCTGCCCACCAGAAAGACAAGATCCAGCCTCATCCACCAGAACACAGGCACTAGTCCCCTCTACCAGGAAGCCTACAGAACCCACTGAACCAACCTTAGCCACTGGAGACAGACACCAAAAACAATGGGAACTATGAATATGCAGCCTGCGAAAAGGAGACCCCAAACACAGTAAGTTCACAGCAGATGAAGAAGCAAGGCAAAAACCCACCAGACCTAACAAATGAAGAGGAAATAGGCAGTCTACCTCAAAAAGAATTCAGAATGATGATAGTAAAGATGATCCAAAATCTTGGAAATAGAATGGAGAAAATACAAGAAACGTTTAACAAGGACCTAGAAGAGCTAAAGAGCAAACAAACAGTGATGAACAACACAATAAATGAAATTAAAAATTCTCAAGAAGGGATCAATAGCAGAATAACTGAGGCAGAAGAACGGATAAGTGACCTGGAAGATAAAATAGTGGAAATAACTACTGCAGAGCAGAATAAAGAAAAAAGAATGAAGAGAATTGAGGACAGTCTCAGAGACCTCTGGGACAACATTAAACGCACCAACATTCGAATTATAGGGGTCCCAGAAGAAGAAGAGAAAAAGAAAGGGACTGAGAAAATATTTGAAGAGATTATAGTTGAAAACTTCTCTAATATGGGAAAAGAAATAGTTAATTAAGTCCAGGAAGCATAGAGAGTCCCATACAGGATAAATCCAAGGAGAAACACGCCAAGACATATATTAATCAAGCTATCAAAAATTACATACAAAGAACAAATATTAAAAGCAGCAAGGGAAAAACAACCAATAACACATAAGGGAATCCCCATAAGGTTAACAGCTGATCTTTCAGCAGAAACTCTGCAAGCCAGAAGGGAGTGGCAGGACTTATTTAAAGTGATGAAGGAGAAAAACCTACAACAATGATTATTCTACCCAGCAAGGATCTCATTCAGATTTGACGGAGAAATTAAAACCTTTACAGACAAGCAAAAGCTAAGAGAATTCAGCACCACCAAACCAGCCTTACAACAAATGCTAAAGGAACTTCCCTAGGCAGGAAACACAAGAGAAGGAAAAGACCTACAATAATAAACCCAAAACAATTAAGAAAACGGTAATAGGAACATACCTATCGATAATTACCTTAAATGTAAATGGATTAAATGCTCCAACCAAAAGACATAGATTGGCTGAATGGATACAAAAACAAGACCCGTATATATGCTGTCTACGAGACCCACTTCAGACCTAGGGACACATACAGACTGAAAGTGAGGGGATGGAAAAAGATATTCCATGCAAATGGAAATCAAAAGAAAGCTGGAGTAGCAATTCTCATATCAGACAAAATAGACTTTAAAATAAAGACTATTACAAGAGACAAAGAAGGACACTACATAATGATCAAGGGATCAATCCAAGAAGAAGATATAACAATTGTAAGTATTTATGCTCCCAACATAGGAGCACCTCAATATATAAGGCAAACACTAACAGCCATAAAAGGGGAAATCGACAGTAACACAATCATAGTAGGAGACTTTAACACCCCACTTTCACCAATGGACAGATCATCCAAAATGAAAATAAATAAAGAAACACAAGCTTTAAATGATACATTAAACAAGATGGACTTAATTGGTATTTATAGGACATTCCATCCAAAAACAACAGAATACACATTCTTCTCAAGTGCTCATGGAACATTCTCCAGGATAGATCATATCTTGGGTCACAAATCAAGCCTTGGTAAATTAAAAAAAATTGAAATCATTTCAAGTATCTTTTCCAGCCACAGTGCTATGAGACTAGATATCAATTACAGGAAAAAATCTGTAAGAAATACAAACACATGGAGGCTAAACAACACACTACTTAATAACCAAGATATCACTGAAGAAATCAAAGAGGAAATCAAAAAATACCTAGAAACAAATGACAATCGTGAAAACACGATGACCCAAAACCTATGGGATGCAGCAAAAGCAGTTCTAAGAGGGAAGTTTATAGCAATACAATCCTACCTTAAGAAACAAGAAACATCTCAAATAAACAACCTAACTTTACACCTAAAGCAATTAGAGAAAGAAGAACAAAAAAAATCCCAAAGTTAGCAGAAGGAAAGAAATCATAAAGATCAGATCAGAAATAAATGAAAAAGAAATGAAGGAAATGATAGCAAAGATCAATAAAACTAATAGCTGGTTCTTTGAGAAGATAAACAAAATTGATAAACCATTAGCCAGACTTATCAAGAAGAAAAGGGAGAATACTCAAATCAATAGAATTAGAAATGAAAAAGCAGAAGTAACAACTGATACTGCAGAAATACAAAAGATCATGAGAGATTACTACAAGCAACTGTATGCCAATAAAATGGACAACCTGGAAGAAATGGACAAATTCGTAGAAATGCACAACCTTCCGAGACTGAACCAGGAAGAAACAGAACTATGAACAGACCAATCTCAACCACTGAAATTGAAACTGTGATTAAAAATCTTCCAACAAACAAAACCCCAGGACCAGATGGCTTCACAGGCGGATTCTATCAAACATTTAGAGAAGGGCTAACACCTATCCTTCTCAAACTCTTCCAAAATATAGCAGAGGGAGGAACACTCCCAAACTCATTCTACAAGGCCACCATCACCCTGATACCAAAACCAGACAAAGATGTCACAAAGAAAGAAAACTACAGGCCAATATCACTGATGAACATAGATGCAAAAGTCCTCAACAAAATACTAGCAAACAGAGTCCAACAGCACATTAAAAGGATCATACACTATGATCAAGTGGGGCTTATCCCAGGAATGCAAGGATTCTTCAATATACGCAAATCAATCAATGTGATGCACCATATTAACAAATTGAAGTAGAAAAACTATATGATCATCTCAATAGATGCAGAGAAAGCTTTTGACAAAATTCAACACCCATTTATGATAAAAACCCTCCAGAAAGTAGGCATAGAGGGAACTTTCCTCAACATAATAAAGGCCATATATGACAAACCCACAGCCAATGTCGTCCTCAATGGTGAAAAACTGAAACCATTTCCACTAAGATCAGGAACAAGACAAGGTTGCCCACTCTCACTGCTATTATTCAACATAGTTTTGGAAGTTTTAGCCACAGCAATCAGAGAAGACAAAGAAATAAAAGGAATCCAAATTGGAAAACAAGAAGTAAAGCTGTCACTGTTTGCAGATGACATGATACTATACATAGAGAATACTAAAGATGCTACCAGAAAACTACTAGAGCTAATCAATTAATTTGGTAAAGTAGCAGGATACAAAATTAATGCACAGAAATCTCTTGCATTCCTATACACTAATGATGAAAATCTGAAAGTGAAATTAAGAAAACACTCCCATTTACCATTGCAACAAAAAGAATAAAATATCTAGGAATAAACCTACCTAAGGAGACAAAAGACCTGTATGCAGAAAATTATAAGACACTGATGAAAGAAATTAAAGATGATACAAATAGATGGAGAGATATACCATGTTCTTGGATTGGAAGAATCAACATTGTGAAAATGACTCTACTACCCAAAGCAGTCTACAGATTCAATGCAATCCCTATCAAACTACCACTGGCATTTTTCACAGAACTAGAACAAAAAATTTCACAACTTGTATGGAAACACAAAAGACCCCGAATAGCCATAGCAATCTTGAGAAAGAAAAACGGAGCTGGAGGAATCAGACTCCCTGACTTCAGACTATACTAGAAAGCTACAGTAATCAAGACAGTATGGTACTGGCACAGAAACAGAAATACAGATCAATGGAACAGGATCGAAAGCCCAGAGATAAACCCATGCACATATGGTCACCTTATCTTTGATAAAGGAGGCAAGAATATACAGTGGAGAAAAGACAGCCTCTTCAATAAGTGGTGCTGGGAAAACTGGACAGCTACATGTAAAAGAATGAAATTAGAACACTCCCTAACACCATACACAAAAATAAACTCAAAATGGATTAAAGACCTAAATGTAAGGCCAGACACCATCAAACTCTTAGAGGAAAACATAGGCAGAACACTCTATGACATACATCACAGCAAGATCCTTTTTGACCCACCTCCTAGAGAAATGGAAATAAAAACAAAAATAAACAAATGGGACCTAATGAAACTTAAAAGCTTTTGCACAGCAAAGGAAACCATAAACAAGACCAAAAGACAACCCTCAGAATGGGAGAAAATATTTGCAAATGAAGCAACTGACAAAGGATTAATCTCCAAAATTTACAAGCAGCTCATGCAACTCAACATTAAAAAAACAAACAACCCAATCCAAAAATGGGCAGAAGACCTAAATAGACATTTCTCCAAAGAAGATATACAGATTGCCAACAGACACATGAAAGAATGCTCAACATCATTAATCATTAGAGAAATGCAAATCAAAACTACAATGAGATATCATCTCACACCAGTCAGAATGGCCATCATTAAAAAATCTACAAACAATAAATGCTGGAGAGGGTGTGGAGAAAAGAGAACCCTCTTGCACTTCTGGTGGGAATGTAAACTGATACCGCCACTATGGAGAACAGTATGGACGTTCCTTAAAAAACTAAAAATAGAACTACCATATGACCCAGCAATCCCACTACTGGGCATATACCCTGAGAAAACCATAATTCAAAATGAGTCATGTACCAAAATGTTCACTGAAGCTCTATTTACAATAGCCAGGACATGGAAGCAACCAAAGTGTCCATCAACAGATGAATGGATAAAGAAGATGTGGCACACATATACAATGGAATATTACTCAGCCATAAAAAGGAATGAAACTGAGTTATTTGTAGTGAGGTGGATGGACCTAGAGACTGTCATACAGAGTGAAGTAAGTCAGAAAGAGAAAAATAAATACCGTATGCTAACACATATATATGGAATCTAAAAAAAAAAAAAGGTCATGAAGAACCTAGGGGCAAGATGGGAATAAAGATGCAGACTTACTAGAGAATGGACTTGAGGATACGGGGAGGGGGAAGGGTAAGCTGGGACAAAGTGAGAGAGTGGCATGGACATATGTACACTACCAAACGTAAAATAGATAGCTAGTGGAAAGCAGCCGCATAGCACAGGGAGATCAGCTCGGTGATTTGTGACCACCTAGAGGGGTGGGATAGGGAGGGTGGGAGGGAGGGAGATGCAAGAGGGAAGAGGTATGGGGACATATGTATATGTATAACTGATTCACTTTGTTATAAAGCAGAAACTAACACACCATTGTAAAGCAATTATACTCCAATAAAGATGTTTAAAGCATAAATAAATAAATAAAAACCAAACAAACAAACAATCCAGTTAAAAAATGGGCAGAAGACTTAAATAGACATTTCACCAAGAAAGACATACAGATGGCCAAGAGGCACATGAAATGATACTCAACATCACTAATTATTAGAGAAATGCAAATCAAAACTACAATGATGTATCACCTCACGCCGGTCAGAATGGCCATTATCAAAAAAGCTAGAAACAATAAATGCTGGAAAGGGTGTGGTGAAAAGGGAACCCTCCTGCACTCTTGGTGGGAATGTAAATTGATACAACCACTATGGAAAACAGTATGGAGGCTCTTTAAAAAACTAAAAATAGAACTACCATATCACCCACCAATCCCACTACTGGGCCTGAGAAAACCATAATTCAAAAAGAGACATGCACCACAATGTTCACTGCAGCACAATTTACAATAGCCAGGACATGGAACCAACCTAAATGTCCATCGACAGATGAATGGATAAAGAAGATGTGGTGCATATATACAATGGAATATTACTCAGCCATAAAAAGAAACAAAATTCAGTTATTTGTAGTGAGGTGGATGGACATAGAGTCTGTCATAGAGTGAAGCAAGTCAGAAAGAGAAAAACAAATACCGTATGCTAATGCATATCTATGGAATCTAAAAAAAAAAAAAGGTACTGATGAACCGAGTTGCAGGACAAGAATCAAGAGGTAGACATAAAGAATGGACTTGATGACGTGGAGTGGGAGGGCAAAGTTGGGGCGAAGTGAGAGTAGCATCGACATATATACACTACCGAATGTAAAACAGTTGGCTGGTGGGAAGTAGCAGCATAGCACAGGGAGATCAGCTCAGTGCTTTGCGAGGACTTAGAGGGATGGGAGAGGGAGGATGGGAGGGAGGCTCAAGAGGGAGGCGATATGGGGACACGTGTATGCATATGGCTGATTTGCTCTGTTGTGCAACAGAAACTAACATGGTATTGTGAAGCAATTATACTCTAATAAAGATCTATTTTTTTAAAAAAGTGAATGATAAAAAGAAAAAAAAGAAACAAAGGAAAAATCAAAGCACAGCTGCAGCACCCAGAAAGGCAGAAACAGCTTCCATGACCTTCCATGACCTGAGGATTTCCAAGAAACTTACCCGGCCCAGGCTTTCCTCCACAGCTCAAGATTTATATTTCTGTCTTTGTATTTGTACAAGATACACCCACAGGATTTCCCTGGTGGTGCAGTGGTTAAGAATCCGCCTGTCAGTGCAGGGGACACGGGTTTGATCCCTGGTCCGGGAATGAAACAGATAGGTGTGGTTTCGGGGGGCTCCGAAGAGCCCAGTCCTTTATGTCTCAGGGCAGAAAGAATTCAGCAAGACGCAAAGTGATAGATAAGAAGTGGTTTACTAGAATAGGATGCTTGTGAGGTTTACAAGTGGGCGGGTGAGAGGGTGCCGTACCCCAAGAACTTGGAGGGTTATGGCTTTATAATCAAAGGAAAACTGTGGGGGCTGAACGACCACTTTCTTCTTCATTCTTGAGAAGATGTCATGCTTCCATCATCAGCTCCTCCTCCAGGTTCGGCAGGGGAGTTTTTTTGTCCCTACATGGTCAAGCCAGGACTGTAAAAATTATTTCAGAGCTCTGTACAATGAGCACATTTCCATAAATTATTGTTTTTTATGTGTGGAGAGCATGCCTATGGATCAATGACTTATTGAGCTCACTAGGCAGGATGTGGGTCTCATGCCACCATTGTTTTATTGTTTGGGGACATGTCTTGTGCTTCTGTCGCATGGTTTTTTTGCTAGGCAAGCCTGCTTTGTTTTGTAAACCTTCGTTAAGTAAACCTGCTTCCTTGAGTAATCATTAACTTACAGGGGTCTTCCATATTTCTTCTACTTACAATCACTAGTGGGATTTAACCACCTACTTTGTTCCTTTACTCTGTCCCTATCAGGAAGATCCCACATGCCGCGGAGCAACTAAGCCCGCGTGCCACAACTACTGAGCCTGCGCCCTAGAGCCCGCGAGCCACAACTACTGAGCCCACGTGCCACAACTACTGAAGCCCACGCGCCTAGAGCCTGTGCTCAGCAACAAGAGAAGCCACCGTCATGAGAAGCCTGCGCACTGCAACCAAGAGTAGCCCCTGCTCACCGCAACTAGAGAAAGCCCGCACGCAGCAATGAAGACCCAATGCAGCCAAAAAAAAAAAAAGATACACCCACAGCCTTCTCAGGTCTCACGTACAGGAATGCAACCACCCGTCCTCTCCAGATGCTGAGTCACTTGCCCAATCCTCCTACTTACCCCCTTCCCCTGCCCCTCCCCCTCCAGAGCCTCCCTTCCCCCCGCCACCCCCCCCCCCGCCACAGAGACTGGGGCCTCAGGGCTCCAGGGGTGCTCCTGCACAGAACCCAGAGGGGGGGATGCCCTATCTTGCTGCCCTCCCCAGTACAGCACCAGGGGACCAGTTCTACTTCTGCATATCAATCTAGGACAAACTCTTTGTACATATACCAAGAGACATGTACCAGTATGTTCAGAAAAGCAGTTTGTATCAGCCAAAACCTGGAAACAGCACAAGTGCACATAGACAGGAATGAATGAATGTACCGTGGCACAATTCCCATGATAGAATGTTACATTGAAGTGAAAATGAATGACGTACAAGCAAGAACAGAGGTGAATCTTAGTAACACACTCCAAGAGCATAAATATAGCCTGATACTTTTTATTGTAAAGTTCAAACACAATTAGAACTAAACAATAAATTATGCCATTTAGGCAAATGCATTGCTATGATCTGAATGTTAGTGTCCTCGCAAAATTCATGTGTTGCAATCCTAACCCCCAGAGGTGATGGTATTAGGTGGTGGGGCCTTTGGGAGATTCTTGGGTCATGAGGTGGAGCCCTCATGGGTGGGACTAGTGCCCTTATAAAAGAGGCTCCAGAGAGCTCCCCAGTCCCTTCCACCATGTGGGGATGCAAAGAGAAGGCACCAGCTATGAACCCGGAAGAGGGCCCTCACCAAAATCCACCATGCTGGTGCCTGGATCTCGGACTTCTGGCCTCGAGAACTGTGAGCAATACATTTCTGTTGTTATAAGCTACCCAGTGTGGTATTTTGTTATAGCAGCGCAAATGGACTAAGACATGTATTTGTGATAGAGAGTGATTATCATAAAATTCTGAAGAGTGGTTCATGCTAGTGGGTTGGGTAGGGGGCTGGAATAGGGGTGGGCACAGAGGAAGATGTGAACTATTGTCAGTGTTCCCTTTCTCAGGTCAGGCAGTGGGCTCACCGGCCTTCACTGTTTTCTAACACACAAAGAGGAGAAGAGGGAAAAGCCCTCTCATTAGCAATCATAAACACAGAACAAACAGAAGCCTATTAGCCTATTAGAAGAATAACCTATCACCAGCAAGTGAATTTTGTTCCACAAATGCAAAAATAGTTCAATATTAGAAATTTATAAATAATTTACCACATTAATGGCTCAAAGGAGAAAGCTCATAAGCTCATTACCACGGGGAAAATACATTTTAAAGACTAGAAATGGCAACAAAGATGAATCTTAGTTAATTGTGGTTAATTGGGACTTCCCTGGTGGTCCAGTGGTTAAGAATCCACCTTTCAACGCAGGGGACGTGGGTTCGATCCCTGGTCGGGGAACTAAGATCCCACGTGCTGTGGGGCAACTAAGACCACACGCCACAACTACTGAGCACATGGGCCACAACTAGAGAAGCCCATGTGCTGCAACGATGAGCCCACGTGCTGCAACTAAGACCAGATGCAGCCAAAAACAAAAATAAATAAATAAATACATATTAAAAAAAAAAAGAAGTAAAGCAGATCAGCCCAGATGTTTTATGTTTTGTGTACAATTCTGGTTAAATGGACGAGGTTTTGGAATAAACAGTTTGGTGCTGGAATTTTGGCTCTTCCACAGTAAGCAGCTGAGTAACAGCAGACATTTCCCTTAAGCTAAACTTCAGTTTCTTCAACAATAAAATGAGTATGTTAATAGAACCTACCTCATGAGGGTTTTTAGGACAAAGTCTTGCCTACTTTTATTATTATTAAGGCCCTCAGGATGAGAACTCCTACCTTTCTAACTCAGCGATGACTTTCAGGTCAACTAACTTCTCTGGATTCAGGCTCAACGCACAGTGAGGCCAAACAATACCAAAACGTTGGAGTTTGGAACAAAGAAATGTTTATTGCAGGGCCGTGCAATGAGATGGGTGGCTCATGCCTTAAAAAACCCCAAACCCCCCGAAAGCTTTCAGCAAAGCCCTTTTATAGGAAAGGTGAGGGAGGGGCGTGGTTAGTTGTTGCAAACTTCTTGGTGTCAGATCCTTTGTTCTTGAGGTCAGGTCATGGTCAGGTCACGATGTTCCTGTAAACCTCCACCAAACAAGTGTTATTCTCTGTTCTGACAAGAAAGGGCAAGGTCCCAAGGCACAACTTACACCCTCCGAGGTCCAGGTCCTGGCTAAGAGGAAGCAGATCTCAGTTGGCGACTCCCTCAGGGCCAGGTCCCCAGACCCTGCCCAGCTGTCATAGCTGACAGAGCCAGGTGCCCTGGACCCAACTGGCCCTCAGGCTCCTCAGGTCACCCGAATGGCAGGGGCCAGGTCCCACAGACTGAGTCCCATGCAGACTGCCGCTGCCATTAGATCGCAGAGACAGGGATGGGGGAGAGGTTCACCGCCACCTCAGGGCCTGGGTCCTGCTAGTGGGCGGCCTGGGCAAGGGCTCTGGAGCCCTGCAGGACACAGCCTCCAGCCTGTTCCCTGGGCCCCCCAGCTCACCCTGAGGCCAGGCAAGCTGCCTGGGGAGTAGGCTAGGATCCGCCTCTCACCTCATTCTCTTCCTGACGACCACAGCTCCACCAACCGTTGGCTGACTGGGACCACTAAGGTTGCTCATTGACAGTTGTTCGCTTGGGGGAGGGGCCCACTGCGGCGCCAACCAATGGCTGAGCAGGACCTCTAACTGCTTCTCTAACCGTCCTGCGTTAATGGTAATGGGTTGTCAGGAACGCGCCCAGCAACCGCCGCGTGCTAAGGGCTGCACACTGCCCCGCTCTATTACAATCGCAGGGGTGTTGTTTTTTTTATTTTAAGCTTTTTTAAGTTTTTTTTTTTGGCTGTGTTGGGTCTTCAATGCTGCACGTGGGCTTTCTCTAATTGTGGCGAGCGGGGGCTACTCTTCATTGCGGCGCACGGGCTTCTCATTGCGGTGGCTTATCTTGTTGCAGAGCACGGGCTCTAGGCGTGCGGGCTTCAGTAGTTGTGGCACATGGGCTTAGTTGCTCCGCGGCATGTGGGATCTTCCCGGACCAGGGCTTGAACCCATGTCCCCTGCATTGGCAAGTGGATCCCTAACCACTGCACCACCAGGGAAGTCCCCCAGGGGTGTTTTAAGAAGGCAATGGGTTATCACTAAGACTATAAAGAACCATTCAAAGGGAGAAACCGTTTTCTCAGAGAATGTGGGAAGGAAGCGCTGCTGGAGTGACCTGTCTGAGCTGACCTAAGATTCCAGAAAAGGATGAGACCCTGAAGCGACTCCAGGAACATTACATCAGCAAAGGGATTCTTGGAGCCCCCACGAAGAGCCTCACGTAGGGGCCAGTTGGATCCACTTCTAGCCACAGTTGGCTACGGAAGGTGACAGAAGAGCGCTCCAGGGACTCAGCAGGAGGAGTCAAAAATGGCAGGCGGCCGTTGCACGCTGTGGCCCTGGGCACATCCAGCTGAGCCGGAAGTCTGTCCCTGGTCCCACTCCACGGGCTGCTGGCGGAGTGTTGTTCCTTAGTTCCTAGCGATTGAATGAGGCTGAGGCTCTTAAGGCCCCGGTGTCACTGAGCCCAAGCTCGTTCCGCTCACCGCATGACAGGCCAATAAATTGGGAGATGAGTTGTTGAATCAAGGAATAACGACTTTAATCGGAAAGCTAGCAGACCGAGAAGATGGCAGACTAGTGTCTCAAAAAACCATTTTACCTCAGTCTGAAGTCAGCCTCCTTTTATATACAGGGGTGAGGGAGGGGCCCACTGTGGCACCAACCAATGGCTGAGCAGGGCTGCTATAGCTCGCACCTGCCTCACCACTATTACACCTTGAGTAGAAAGGTGTGACACCAGCGAGCAGCTGGGGCTGAACAAGTACTGGGCTACTCCAGCAACGTCGTCCTCCAGCTCTCCGTGGAGCGAGGTGCACAAGCTGTGGAGACCCGGTGGCCACATGGAGGTGGGTGACGCACCCGTTACCAGGATCACTGTCTGAGGGCTGGGTGCTGTGGGCTCAGCCCACTGCTGGCTTCACCAGTCAGTTCGTGACTAATGAGGTGGCCCAGGAGCGGGTGTCCCCGGTGTGGAGCTCCCGCCTGCCCACTTGTGCAGTGGGTGGGCAGTGGGTACAGGGCCAGTCTGGTGGGCTAAGCACAGCCGCACATGGAGAGCAGTGGCAGAGTGACATTAACCGCATATGGGCTGGCGCCAGGGAGGGAGGAGGGAAGGGCCTATCACGCTTTGGGTTCGGGCTGAGGAGGCCGCTATTTCACAGGTACTGAGCCTTGTACTGGTGTAAAAGGGAAGAGCAAAAATCTGACTCCATGTTGGATCTGTTTCTCTTACTTTAACCTTTGCTTTTCATTGCTTTTGTTATTATAATCATGAAAAGGATGCTGCCTATAGCTGTAAGCATACATAGTGGCCGGCCTCAGGGAACCCTGCCCCTCTGCCTGAATGTTAAACTGAAGTGCCTTTGTTCAGATCACAGGGAGACATTCTGACCCTGCCTACCCGTGAATGGTTGTAGAAAAGAAGAAATTAACACATCCCCTCCCTGATGCTGGCCAAGCCAGCAGATACTTTGCAAGATTTATGGCCTTTTTACTTTACTTCCTCACCTCCACCCCCTCTCTGTTCTATAAAAGAAACTGGCATCCAGACCCTGATAAGATGGTACTCTAGGGCACTAGCCCGCCCTCTTCTCGGATGCCTGGCTTTCTGAATAAAGTCACTATTCCTTGCCTGCACACCTCATCTCCCAGTTATTGGCCTGTCATACGGCAAGCAGACTGAGCTTGGATTTGGTAACACTGGATCTCCTTGAATGATCTCTACAGGGAAGGCTGGGCTGGTCCTCAAAAGTCCAGAAGGCCGGGGACGAGGGAGTGACACAATGGGGGTGCAGCCGGTGAGACGAGCCTCTTCCTCCTCCTCAGACTGGAGGTAAAGAGTTGGCATAAAGCCCTTTACTAACTGGAGTCATAGTTAAAGATAAAGGAAAAGGTTTTTTGGGTTTTTTAAAAACAAATTTATTTATTTTTGGCTACATTGGGTCTTCGTTGCTGCGCATGGGCTTTCTCTAGTTGCAGTGAGGGAAGGCTACTCTTCGTTGTGGTGCATGGGCTTCTCATTGCGGTGGCTTCTCTTGTTGTGGAGTACGGACTCTAGGCGTGCGGGCTCAGTAGTTGTGGCTCTTAGGCTCTAGAGCGCAGGCTCAGTAGCTGTGGCGCACGGGCTTGGTTGCTCCATGGCATGTGGGTTCTTCATGGACCAGGGCTCAAACCCGTGTCCCCTGCATTGGCAGGTGGATTCTTAACCACTGTGCCACCAGGGAAGCCGCAAGGAAAAGGTTTTTAAAAAGCTCAGAGGGGTCTTTGGGGCCAGGCCTTGGCCTCAGTCTTTCCCCATGAGGTTTTCTCACTGCTTAGGAGTTATAGCAGTGTGAGCTGCGATCTAAAGTCACACAGATCGGGGCTTCCCTGGTGACGCAGTGGTTAAGAATCTGCCTGTCAATGCAGGGGACACAGGTTTGAGCCCTGGTCTGGGAAGACCCCACATGCCGTGGAGCAACTAAGCCCGTGAGCCACAACTACTGAGCCTGCGCTCTAGAGCCTAAGAGCCACAACTACTAAAGCTGTGCGCCTAGAGCCCATGTTCCACAACAAGAGAAGTCACTGCAATGAGAAGCCCGTGCACCGCAACGAAGAGTAGCCGCTGCTCTCCGCAACTAGAGAAAGCCCATGAGCAGCAACGAAGACCCAACGCAGCCAAAAATGAATAAATAAAACAGATAAATTTTAAAAAATAAAAAAAATAAAGTCACACAGATCTGTGTTTAAATCCTGGTTATGTCTCGTTTCCTGTGTGATTTTGTTAAGTTATGTAAGTTCTCTAAACTTCTTCTTTTTAATCTCTGCGGAAAATAATTGTACTTGTTTTAGAGTTATTGGGAGAAAATATATACATCACACAGCACTGAGCCTTGTGCACAGTAAGTGCTGGATTTATACATGCTCATTTAACATTATGTGAATTAATGAAAACTCTTCCTACTTTGCTTCATCTTGTCCTTGGCCTACGGAACCCTCTTAGCAACCAAGCTAGGCCAAAACAAAGAGTCACAACATTTTTTTTTTTTTTTTTTTGAGTCACGACATTTTGAAAACTATTTTAGGAAAGTATAAATAAGGTGACTCACAATGCCTTAAAAAGGGCAAAAGAACACTGAAAGGTGGATTGTCACCATAATTTAGGGCCTTTAGGTTCATGAAAGGATTCCCGGAAGAAGAGACAATGGGAGGAAAGTGAGAGAAAATGAACATTTCAGGCAAGTGGAACAGAATGTGAGAAGGCTCAGCTACAAGCTGGCACAGGGCAGGTGCGGGGAACTGAAGTTAGCCTCGTTTGAACTGAGATGCTGTTGAGGGAATGGAATGGAGTAAAGAGGAAAGCAGGACCAGATCTTGTATAGCCCTGTAAAGTCCTGTTAAAGAGTTTAAATTACCCTTCCTGATCATGTACTGATAATGTATGAGTTAGATTAATAACCTTAGGATATGGACAATATGGAATTGGCAAACGACAGCTACCCCATATGGTAACAGAGGCCAGCTTTCCATAGGAGATGTGGCACGAACGCATGCTCTACTTTAAGTGGTTGATTGAGCTTTAGGGAGTTCCCCTAGGGAGGAGCCTGGTGGCACCTGGATAAAAGACCATCCTGTGGTGCTCCAAGGACAGTGGTGCTTCAAGGGCAAAGGACGACCCTGCCTGAAAAAGTTTCAGTGTTACACCCCCTACCGGACTCTTAATCAATTGCCCTCCCCACCATGTTGTGATGGTTATGAAATTCCTGAGCCTATCTGGGCGATGCCCACCTGGGCAACAGGACCTGTCCCAAATAAGGAAAGGTATCTGCCCTGTCCCACTCCCACCCTATAGAAGGAAGGTATATGTGCCTCAACCAATCAGTAAACGAAATTTTCACCTCGGAACATTCCTTTGTTTTCTGGCTATAAAAACTGATCAATAGCACATGTTCAGGCTCGACTCTCCCAGACTACTAGGAAGTAGGCCTGCTGTTCTGGCAGTGACCCTTCCCTCTAATAAATCCTATCTTCCTTACATTCTGCCTTGTGTCTGGAAATTCTTTTCCAACCCGTGTTCAGATCACAACACATCCTAAAGTTGTTTATTGCCAATTCAGCCTCATTCAGCAGTGGTTTTGAGAACTTAAATTCCTAATGCTGCACTGGAGAAAGAGGGAAAGGGATATATGCTCTTGCTTCGTGAGGGAAACTTTCCCTTGTCTTGCTTCAGGTACTGGCAGCGCGAGCTAAACACCTGAGATTTCCCAAGAATGACAGAGAAACACAGTGGCTATGAGTGGGGATTCTGCATGGAGTCAGGTGGCCTGGGTTGAAACCTCACTCCCTAAGTTATCTGACTAAATTACCTACTCTCATTTATAAAATGGGTGCAGTAGTACGTTGATCATGAAGTTGTTAGGAGGAGTAAACAAAAATTTCACGGAGAGCTCTACCTTAATGCCTGGTGTGGAGTAAGACCACAGTAAGTCCTAGTCATTATGATTATTCGTATTTTGCGTCTTTTCATCTTTCACATTTTTGTAAGCATGTGATCATTTGAATTTTACAACTTTCCTAAAGTGAGTATTGGAGAATCAGAAAGCTGTACTTAGTAAAACTTGCCTGGCATGAATTTAAATTATCTAGTTAATTCATTCATTTTTTGGAAGGCGTTTGCATTAGTTTTCTAGGGCTGCCATACATAATACAAAATACCACAGACTAGGTGGCTCAAAAAACAGAAATTTGTTTTCTCACGATTCTGGAGGCTAGAAGTCTAAGATCAGGGTTGGTTACTTCTGAGACGTCTCTTTTGGCTTTAGGTGGCCAACTTCTTACTGTGTCCTCACATGGGTTTCCTCTGTGTCCTAATCTCCTCTTCTTATAAAGACACTAGTCATATTGGATTAGGGCCTCGGAACAGTAAACAAGGGAGTCATGAGAGAGTGCACAGTGAGTCTTATCATAGTCATATGGAGAAGGGTAATTCTTTGAGGTAAGCTGTTTCCTAGAACACAGGTTTTCAGAAAACAAAAGGATTTCCTAACCATGGCTGTTTTCTGGGAGCACAGACTCAGTTAAAGTTCAACATTGTCACTAGCTTGCCCGTTAGAGGACAGAAGAGGTAGGGAACTGCTGGAGTTTCATTGCCTTCAGACAAACTATGCCCAATCCACACTCTGAACCAGGTGTATTCGGGTATAGAACAGGGCAGTTGCCTTCAGCCTGGCTTGTGCTGAGCTGAGAATGTGGAGGCTGATCTTGGGGAAGCTGCTTTCCTATCCTTCTACCTCCCAACCCACACAGCCGCGTAGTTACATCTGAGAGTCTCCCCATAATGTTACTTCTCCTGAGAAGCGAAAGGTGACCATCAGACCCGGATAACTGTTTATTGGAATGGGGAGTAACTGACGGTGGTTTTTCTGGTGTTTTCACCCACCCCCACCCCCTTAGCTAACTGGAGCTGATAGGGTCTCCTCTGGTCTTCACCCATTTCTTTGCCCTATAGGAGACCATGTTATTTTTATGTTCGAGAAATAATTTACAATCAGTGGTACATAATGGGTTCAGGAAAATTAGTGGACGAAAATCCACTGAAGCACAGAATTTCCTTTGGTAGTGGTGTCATAAGTGGTCATTTATTTGTGCTCTTAAAATTTTTCTTAAATAATTAATGGCATACACAGCCCTCCCCACAGGCCCTCAGCTCAGGCCTGAAGCAGTGCTCAGGGAGGGGCTGGAGAAGGCGCTGGGTGGGGACAAGTTTATAGGAGCAGCCCCTCCTGCGTGGGTCAGTGAAGGGGAAGAAAGGCCCTGGGTAGCCCAGCCCCACAGCCTGCTCGGCTTCCTTTGCTTCTCTCTCACCGTGTGGGTAGGGACAGTCCTCAGAGACCTGGCAGCTGCACCCTAGCATGAGTGAGCCCCTCCAGCTCAGATCCTAGAGCAGGTGCAGCCTGGCCGAGCCCAGTGACCATGTCTACCCTCCCTCTCCACATCCCTGCCAACAACTAGCCACACTCGCCTGCATCCTGAGCCATGGCTTCTGGGTCATTGGCTACAGGATGTTCTGGCAGAACTTTCTCCAGAAGCACAGATATGACACTATATTGATGATATCCTCCTCTAGGGAGATTCATTTGACACACTCATTAAGGAGATATGACACAAAAGGGCTCACAGAAGGAGGATGGGCCACTGTCCCACACATAATGCAAAGCCGCACCACCTCAGTTAAAATCCTGAAGATTATTTGGTAAACTGAGGGCTGCTCCATCCCTGACACTGTCAAGAAAGAGCCGTTGACCTTCTTAGCATCCACAATGTTCACACAGGTACAAGATCTCTTAGTCCTTTTGGGACTGATGCTGTTACCTGCAATAAGCCTACACTGAATGGGGACCCCTCCAATAAAAGGCTCTAGAACCCTCTAAATTGAAATCAACAGGCAATCCTATTAGAGCTTTCAGAGACTCCTTCACTGTAGAGGCTTTGGCAACCTCCTCTCATGCCTCCTGGAGTTTCTGGACCACCTATGATGGCCATAAGCCGCCCATGGGCTCCTGATGTAAGAAACTGACCTCCTTAGTCCTGCATTATATACCAATAGGGCAGCAAATGCTGACTATTTACTGGGCCAGAAAGCAGTAGGTTAATACAGGTAACCGTTGAACAACGTGGGGGTTAGGTGTACAGACCCTCTGTGCAGTTGAAAATTGGCATGTACACTTAGATTAATTTCTATAGAAGGAATAGAGAAAGTTATCAGGAGCTATCCTGCAGGAAGCACTAAGTCCAGATAGTTTCATAGGGGAATTCTACTAAACATTTAGAGACTATCTAGGAAAAAACAAAACAAAACAGTAGATGTGGTACAAACTGAAACATCATCCTGAATAAAGAAGCATCAGTCTAAATGGGCATATGTTGGAGGCATATCTTACAAGATCAGGAACGAGACAAGGACACCCATTCTTACCTGTTCTAGTCAACACTGTACTAGAGATCCTAGCCTGGGTGATAAGGAATGAAAATTAAGAGACATAGGATTAGAAATGAGTAAATAAAACTGCTGTTATTATAGATGATAGAGAAAACACAAGAGTATCTACAGATTATTAGATATAGTGGAAGTGAGTGTAATGGGTCCAGAACAGCAAAGGTAGTTCTCGGGAAGTAGTGCAGGATAGGAGGCAGGGTGGGAAAGAGACATGCATTTAAGTATCAGAATTTATTATGAAGCAAAAATAATTAGAACAAAACTAATACAACATTGTAAATCCACTATACTTCAATTTTAAATAGTAATTAGCAGAATTTCCATGGCAGTCCAGTGGTTAGGACTCTGAGCTTCCACTGCAGGGGGCACGGGTTTGATCCCTGGTTGGGGAACTAAGATCCCACAAGCCACAGGGTGAAGCCAAAAAACAACAACAACAACAACATAAAAAAGTAATTAGAACAATTCTACTTAATTACCTTGTCCTTCATCTTAATCACCTTTGTTCTATCCCAGGTGCTTTTCCTCCAGGTAACTCTATGCAAAGGGCCACTCCATGCAAAATGATTCTCCATTTTCACCACCGAAGGGTTTGACACATCCTTCACCTCCGTCTCCCTCATTCCTTCTCACTGTATGTCTCATTTCTCTGCCTGGGAGGCCTCTCATGTCTGGCTGCTTCTCAACACTCACCTGTCAGTCATTGGTAACATTCACAGAGAACCCTTGATTTCCTGACCATCCCCTCTCCCCCTTGACTAGAGTAGCCACTGTAAAGGAAAAAAAACAGTACTGTTAGTCTTTGTCCTGTGTCTCCTTTACTACTCATGCAAAACACTTCACTTTTGACACTTCTGGTCACCAGATGTGTGGGGATTTTTCCCCACATGGAGAAGCAAGTTTCTGACACCATCTGGGTGACATACAAGTTAATTCAATTCTAACACTGTCTACGTGGGGAGTGTCAGATCCCACAGGTTGGGGCTCGGTCCCTCAAGAGACTACCCCCATGCTACTTCAAATGCCAATAGCAAGTAGTGGGTGTCCAGGTTATCCACAACTTGTCTCATTTGGCTACAAACCAGAGGTTCCCACACCCCCCTCCTCAGGTTTGATTTATTTGCTAAAGCAGCTTACAGAACTCAGGGAAACACTTTCTTACTGTACCAGTTCACTGAAGGATATGATAAAGAACACAGATAAACAGCCAGATGAAGAGATACACGGGGCGAGGTCTGGGAGGGTCCCGAGCTCGAGATCTTCTGTCCCCGTGGAGTTGGGGTGCCTCACCCGCCCAGTATGTGGATGTGTTCACCCGGAAGCTCTCCGAACCCTCTACTATTGGGATATTATGGAGGCTTCCTTATGTTGGCATAATCAATTATTAACTCTGTTTCTAGCCCCTCTCCCCTCTCTGGAGGATGAAGGGTGGGGCTGAAAATTCCAAGCTTCCAATCATGGCTTGGACTTTCTGGTGACCAGCCTCCATCCAGGAGTCACCTAGAGCTGCCTCATTAGAACAAAGGATGTTCATTGGGTTCTTACCACGTAGGAAATTACAAGGGTTTTAGGAGTTCTGTGCCAGGAACTGGGGGCACAGACCAATAAAGTTGGCCCTCCGTATCTGTGGGTTCTGCATTCGTGGATTCAATCAACCTTGGATTGAAAATATTCGGGGAAAAAATTCCAGAAAGTTCCAAAAAGACAAACTTGAATTTGTGCACTGAGCACTATGCTGAATCCACACAAATGAAGAGACGTTAGGCACAGCCTGCTGTAGCCTCCCACTGTTTCACAGATCCTCAGTCTCTCCTTTTCTGAGAGTTGTTCACCTCATTGTCTGATTTGTTCACTACTTGTGCTGTGTGCACCCTTTGTTTCTGTGGAAAAAAAAAAAAGGCTTCTAAAAAGCAATTAAGTGGCCACAGCAGTCCCTCAAAGGTTAAGGGGGAGCGTAAAGTGCCATGTCTCAATGAGAAAATGAAAATCTTAGATCTTTTGAGAAGTGGCATGTCAAGCGCTTGTCAAAGTGGGCTGTGAGGTCAATAAGAACAAACCGAGCGTTCTCATGGTAAAGCAGAAGGAAGCTGAAATCCGTGGAAGTGTTAGTGCTGCCTCTACAATAGCAAAAACAGTCTCACTGGTTCGTGATAAAGTGCTTGCAAGGACTGAGAAAGCATTTAGTGTATAGCTAGAAGCCATGTCACAGAAGCATGTCCCTGTTGATGGCAAAACGATGCATGGAAAAGCACTCAGCTTCCTTGAGTGCTGCTGTGAGGGGCCTGAGCAGAGTGAGAGGAAGGAGTCTGAAGCTAGTAGGGCGGGCTGGCTGGCTAGCTGGCTGTGTAAAGTGCTACAGCCTCATGAGGCGGCCTCATCCTTCCCAGAAGAACTCCAGAAACTTGTAGAAGAGAAAGGCTACCTTCCAGAGCAAGTCTTCAATTGTGATGAAATGGGCTTGTTCTGGAAGAAGATGTCCAATCGTACCCACAGCCATAAGAGTGCCGAGCAGCCCCATGGTTCAAGGTCTGGAAAGACTGCCTTACTCTGGTGCTGTGTGGCAAGGCAGCAGGTCACATGATCAAGCCAGACCTCACTACTGAGCAAACAATCCCCAGGCCCTTAAGAACAAAAACAAAAATTGCCTGCCCGTGTTCTGGCAACACAAGAAGGCTTGGGTGATGGCCATCCTATTCTTGGAATGGTTCCACCAGTGCTTCATTCCTGAAGTGAAGAAATACCTCGAAGAGAAGAGGCTGCCCTACAAGGTCTTCCTCGTGATTGACGATGCTCCCCTGGTCATCCCTAATCTCTCTGCTTCACCGAAGAGAATGCAGAAGTGACATTCCCAACTAGTAACACTGTGTCACTGCTGCAGCCACTTGATCAAGGCCTCATCAAGCGCATTAAGGTGACTTACACCCACCTCATGTCTGGCAGGATTTGTGCTGCCCTTGACGCAAACTCAGACTGCAGTACCATGGATTTTTTTTTTTTTAGTATTTATTTATTTAGGCTGCGCCGGGTCTTAGTTGCGGCACACGGGATCTCCCTTGTGGCATGCGGGCTTCTTAGCTGCAGCATGCATTCAGGATCTAGTTCCCCGACCAGGGATTGAACCCAGGCCCCTGCATTGGGAGCAGAGTCTTACCCACTGGACCACCAGGGAAGTCCTGCAGCATCATGGATTTATGGAAGAGCTCCACAACTGTGCTTACTGCAGAGGCTGCAGATGTCATGAAGGCCAAGACAGCCAATGCATGTTGCGATCCATGATGGAGAAAGGTAAGTCAACCATCTCAGGGGATTCCCCATTACTGATACAGAAGTCAAGCATATCTTGAATGGTGCAAGGGAAGTTGGTAGGGGAGGCTTCTCTGACATGATCAAGGACAATGTTGAGGAACATGTGGAAGAGCACAGAGAAACCCTTACAAACAAGGAACACGAAGATCTGCTAAAATCCCATATAGATGATGATGATGCAGAAGATTAGAGGAGGCAGAGCCATCACCTTGGACACTTGAAAATTTTGCTGCAGTTTTTCCAACGGGCACAAGTGAATATGATCCTCGAGCAGTGTCCTTCGATGGAATGAAGTCTCCGTGTCTTTCAAGGGATAGCAACATGCCTATAACCACTGTAAGATTTGTTTGATGATGCAAAGAAAAAGAATAAACAACTTCCTATAACAATGCTTCTAACTAAAGCATCTGCAACTGTGAAGCCTCCACCTTTGCTTGCAGATCCTCAGCCCTCAGACTCCACAGATCCTGACATTAGTATTATTGAACCTCCACCGGAGCATCAATGTCTGCAATTGAAATCTGGTTCTTCTGACACAGATGATCCTCTGATGTCCTGTGAAAAGGTCCAAGTTAGCGGTGAGACATCCTCACTGCTTACCTACAGTGCCACACATTTCATTGCCTCACCACATGGGCACTGTAGGCACCACATAGCAATCATCATCATTGTCATCCTCCTCCTCCCTCCTCATCATCTGAGGGTCATTATCATCATCATCATCTGAGGATCATCATCATATAACAGTCATCAGGTAGTCGTACCATCATCATCATCATCATCATATGAAGGATATCAAGAGAGAAGAACCAGGGTTTTGGTGAGTGTTAACACCGTGGGTGAGAGAAAGAATGAATTTACATTTCTTGTTTATTTTCTATATGTTCTTGTATTTTAAATATTCTGTGTTTTAATCTATGTATTTCTCTTTCAGGTCATTAAATGAAAGCAATCTGTAAGTGTTGAAACAAAGAAAATGTTATGTTGTTGCCGACAAATGCAACCATTGGATGGCTGCATCTATACTGAACATATACAGACTTTTCTTGCTGTTATTCCCTAAATACAGTATAACAACTATTTACATGGCATTTACATTATTAACAGTAATCTAGAGATGATTTAAAGTATACAGGAGGATGTGCAGAGGTTATATGCAAATACTCTGCCATTTTACATAAAGGACTTGAGCATCCACGGATTTTGGTATTTGAGCTGGGGGGTCCTGGAACCAATTCCCATCAGATACTGAGGGATGACTATATATATTTCCTATTACCTCACAGCCAACCACCTCCAACTCCAGTAACTCCCATCATGTTGGTATTCTGTTGTTCTCATGGAGTCCTTTGAAATCAGCTTTCTGATTGGTTTGTTAACTTGTTTCGTGGTCCCCATCCCTCTTTCAAAGTTAAGTCTTTGAAAGCAGACATCATGAATGTTTACCTTTGTATGCCCCAGTGAGACCAGTTTTTGTACCAAGCAGGACATCACTATTTGTTAAACAAACAAGCGAATGAAAACTCTGTGTGGAGCACCTTACTTCTCTATGCCCTTGATTATCATTTCAATGATCCCACTTTATAAACGACTATTTTAAGAAACTCACCCCATTGCTTGTTGTTCAAAGTGGGAACAGTGAAGCAAATGAAAGGGAAATTTGGTAAACAGACCAGAGGGACTAGTGCTGGGAGAGGTTGTCTTTTTATCCCCAGCATTAGAACACTTGCACAGTATAGATTTTTGACCAGTGCCTGTTGATTTCATGAATGAGCCCCAGCTCTCTCCAGAAACCTGGCCTGAGAAATCTGCACTGCCCCTACCTCAGTCTAGATGCCAGTGTTGAGTGCCAGTCTTCTGCACTGGTGAAGAACAGAGCTCAGAGACAACCATTTCCCCATTTCCATCAGGACCTCTCCCATGTTTAGAGCATGGTGTCAGGCACACTGACCTCTTAGCCTCAGGCTTCCAAACAAACTGTGTAAACACAAGCATCACTCATGCTGCATGAGTTGTTGTAGGAATTAATGAAATTCAGAAATGGCTCCTTCCATGGTAAGGGCTAGGTTTTTTCTGGGTGTAAGGTTTGGGAAGGTGGTTCCCCGCGTTTCTTTTCACGCAAAGACCAGGTCCCAGAACAGCTCCCTCTTCCAGGGAATGCCACAGAAAGGTCTGTGAGACATAACTGAGGCATCACTGACCAAATCAGCTGGGCTTAGATGGCGTGGGGGCACCTACCTCCCTCACATACCACCCACACAACTTCACACCCTTATTCACCCTTCTCTGTGAAAGCTCCTATAAGCTCCTGGAACATGAGCGCCTGTGTGACTCTTCTCAGGGTTTTTTTTTTGACTAGTCAAAACAAAAGTTTAGTTTTATTTTTGGACCCAAAAATGGTGATTTAAGCCTTAAAGAATTAATTGTCTTGGGGATTAACCAAGATGGCGGTGTAGAAGGACGTGCTCTCACTCCCTCTTGCGAGAGCACCAGAATCACAACTGGCTGCTGGCCAATCATCGACAGGAAGACACTGGACTTCACCAAGGAGGATACCCCACATCCAAGGACAGAGGAGAAGCCACAGTGAGACAGTAGGAGGGGCGCAATCAGAGTAAAATCAAATCCCATAACTGCTGGGTGGGTGACTCACAGACTGGCGAACACTTATACCACAGAAGTCCACCCACTGGAGTGAAGCTTCTGAGCCCCACGTCAGGCTTCCCAACCTGGGGGTCCGGCAACGGGAGGAGGAATTCCTAGAGAATCAGACTTTGAAGCCTAGTGGGAATTGATTGCAGGACTTCAACAGGACTGGGGGAAACAGAGACCCCACTCTTGGAGGGCACACACAAAGTAGTGTGCGCATCGGGACCCAGGGGAAGGAGCAGTGACCCTGGGGGAGACTGAACCAGACCTACCTGCTGGTGTTGGGGGGTCTCCTGCAGAGGCAGGGGGTGGCTCTGTTTCACCGTGGGGACAAGGACACTGGCAGCGGAGGTTCTGGGAAGGGCTCCTTGGCGTGAGCCCTCCCAGAGTCTGCCATTAACCCCACCAAAGAGCCCAGGTAGGCTCCAGTGTTGGGTTGCCTCAGGCAAAACAACCAACAGGGAGGGAACCCAGCCCCACCCATCAACAGTCAAGTGGATTAAAGTTTTACGGAGCTCTGACCGCCACAGCAACAGTCAGCTCTACCCACCACCAGAGCCTCCCATCAAGCCTCTTAGATAGCCTCAACCACCGGAGGACAGACAGCAGAAGCAAGAAAAACTACAATCCTGCAGCCTGTGGACCAAAAACCACAGTTACAGAAAGATAGACAAGATGAAAAGGCAGAGGGCTATATACCAGATGAAGGAACAAGAAAAAACCCCAGAAAAACAACTAAATGAAGTGGAGATAGGCAACCTTCCAGAAAAAGAATTCAGAATAATGATAGTGAAGATGATCCAGGACCTCGGAATAAGAATGGAGGCAAAGATTGAGAAGATGCAAGAAATGATTAACAAAGACCTAGAAGAATTAAAGAACAAACAAACAGAGATGACCAATACAATAACTGAAATGAAAACTACACTAGAAGGAATCAATAGCAGAATAACTGAGGCAGAAGAACGGATAAGTGACCTGGAAGACAGAATGCTGGAATTCACTGCTGCGGAACAGACTAAAGAAAAAAGAATGAAAAGAAATGAAGACAGCCTAAGAGACCTCTGGGACAACATTAAACGCAACAACATTCGCATTATAGGGGTCCCAGAAGGAGAAGAGAGAGAGAAAGGACCAGAGAAAATATTTGAAGAGATTATAGTCAAAAACTTCTCTAACATGGGAAAGGAAATAGCCACCCAAGTCCAGGAAGCGCAGAGAGTCCCATACAGGATAAACCCAAGGAGAAACACGCCGAGACACATAGTAATCAAAGTGGCAAAAATTAAAGACACAGAAAAATTATTGAAAGCAGCAAGGGAAAAACGACAAATAACATACAAGAGAACTCCCATAAGGTTAACAGCTGATTTCTCAGCAGAAACTCTACAAGCCAGAAGGGAGTGGCATGATATACTTAAAGTGATGAAAGGGAAGAACCTACAACCAAGATTACTCTACCCGGCAAGGATCTCATTCAGATTTGATGGAGAAATCAAAAGCTTTACAGACAAGCAAAAGCTAAGAGAATTCAGCACAACCAAACCAGCTCTACAACAAATGCTAAAGGAACTTCTCTAAGTGGGAAACACAAGAGAAGAAAAGGACCTACAAAAACAAACCCAAAACAATTAAGAAAATGGTCATAGGAACATACATATCGATAATTACCTTCAACGTGAATGGATTAAATGCTCCAGCCAAAAGACACAGGCTTGCTGAATGGATACAAAAACAAGACCCATATATATGCTGTTTACAAGAGACCCACTTTAGACCTAGGGACACATACAGACTGAAAGTGAGGGGATGGAAAAAGATATTCCATGCAAATGGAAATCAAAAGAAAGCTGGAATAGCTATACTCATATCAGATAAAATAGTCTTTAAAAAAAAGAATGTTACAAGAGACAAAGAAGGACACTACATAATGATCAAGGGATCAATCCAAGAAGAAGATATAACAATTATAAATATATATGCACCCAACACAGGAGCACCTCAATACATAAGGCAACTGCTAACAGCTGTAAAAGAGGAAATTGACAGTAACACAATAATAGTGGGGGACTTTAACACCTCACTTACACCAATGGACAGATCATCCAAAATGAAAATAAATAAGGAAACAGAAGCTTTAAATGACACAATAGACCAGATAGATTTAATTGATATTTATAGGACATTCCATCCAAAAACAGCAGATTACACGTTCTTCTCAAGTGCACACGGAACATTCTCCAGGATAGATCACATCTTGGGTCACAAATCAAGCATCAGTAAATTTAAGAAAATTGAAATCATATCAAGCATCTTTTCTGACCACAATGCTATGAGATTAGAAATTAATTACAGGGAAAAAAACGTAAAAAAGACAAACACATGGAGGCTGAACAATATGTTACTAAATAACCAAGAGATCACTGAAGAAATCAAAGAGGAAATCAAAAAATACCTAGAGACAAATGACAATGAAAACACGACGACCCAAAACCTATGGGATGCAGCAAAAGCAGTTCTAAGAGGGAAGTTTATAGCTATACAAGCCTACCTAAAGAAACAAGAAAAATCTCAAGTAAACAATCTAACCTTACACCTAAAGAAACTAGAGAAAGAAGAACAAACAAAACCCAAAGTTAGCAGAAGGAAAGAAATCATAAAGATCAGAGCAGAAATAAGTGAAATAGAAACAAAGAAAACAATAGCAAAGATCAATAAAACTAAAAGCTGGTGCTTTGAGAAGATAAACAAAATTGATAAGCCATTAGCCAGACTCATCAAGAAAAAGAGGGAGAGGACTCAAATCAATAAAATCAGAAATGAAAAAGGAGAAGTTACAACAGACACTGCAGAAATACAAAGCATCCTAAGAGACTACTACAAGCAACTTTATGCCAATAAAATGGACAACCTGGAAGAAATGGACAAATTCTTAGAAAGGTATAACCTTCTAAGACTGAACCAGGGAGAAACAGAAAATATGAACAGACCAATCACAAGTAATGAAATTGAAACTGTGATTAAAAATCTTCCAACAAACAAAAGTCCAGGACCAGATGGCTTCACAGGTGAATTCTAGCAAACATTTAGAGAAGAGCTAACACTTATCCTTCTCAAACTCTTCCAAAAAATTGCAGAGGAAGGAACACTCCCAAACTCATTCTATGAGGCCACCATCACCCTGATACCAAAACCAGACAAAGACACTACAAAAAAAGAAAATTATAGACCAATATCACTGATGAATATAGATGCAAAAATCCTCAACAAAATACTAGCAAACAGAATCCAACAACACATTAAAAGGATCATACACCACGATCAAGTGGGATTTATCCCAGGGATGCAAGGATTCTTCAATATATGCAAATCAATCAATGTGATACACCATATTAACAAATTGAAGAAGAAAAACCATATGATCATCTCCATAGATGCAGAAAAAGCTTTTGACAAAATTCAACACCCATTTATGATAAAAACTCTCCAAAAAGTGGGCATAGAGGGAACCTACCTCAACATAATAAAGGCCATATATGACAAACCCACAGCAAACATCATTCTCAATGGTGAAAAACTGAAAGCATTTCCTCTAAGATCAGGAACAAGACAAGGATGTCCACTCTCACCACTATTATTCAACATAGTTCTGGAAGTCCTAGCCACGGCAATCAGAGAAGAAAAAGAAATAAAAGGAATACAAATTGGAAAAGAAGAAGTAAAACTGTCACTGTTTGCGGATGACATGATACTATACATAGAGAATCCTGAAACTGCCACCAGAAAACTGCTAGAGCTAATTAATGAATATGGTAAAGTTGCAGGATACAAAATTAATGCACAGAAATCTCTTGCATTCCTATACACTAATGATGAAAAATCTGAAAGAGAAATTATGGAAACACTCCCATTTACCATTGCAACAAAAAGAATAAAATACCTAGGAATTAAACCTACCTAGGGAGACAAAAGACCTGTATGCAGAAAACTATAAGACACTGATGAAAGAAATTAAAGATGATACCAACAGATGGAGAGATATACCATGTTCTTGGATTGGAAGAATCAACATTGTGAAAATGACTATACTACCCAAAGCAATCTACAGATTCAATGCAATCCCTATCAAATTACCAATGGCATTTTTTACGGAACTAGAACTAATCATCTTAAAATTTGTATGGAGACACAAAAGACCCCGAATAGCCAAAGCAGTCTTGAGGGAAAAAAACGGAGCTGGAGGAATCAGACTCCCTGACTTCAGACTATACTACAAAACTACAGTAATCAAGACAATATGGTACTGGCACAAAAACAGAAACATAGATCAATGGAACAAGATAGAAAGCCCAGAGATAAACCCACACACCTATGGTCAACTAATCTATGACAAAGGAGGCAAAGATATACAATGGAGAAAAGACAGTCTCTTCAATAAGTGGTGCTGGGAAAACTGGACACCTACATGTAAAAGAATGAAATTAGAATACTCCCTAACACCATACACAAAAATAAACTCAAAATGGATTAGAGACCTAAATGTAAGACTGGACACTATAAAACTCTTACAGGAAAACATAGGAAGAACACTCTTTGACATAAATCACAGCAAGATCTTTTTTGATCCACCTCCTAGAGTAATGGAAATAAAAACAAAAATAAACAAATGGGACCTAATGAAACTTCAAAGCTTTTGCACAGCAAAGGAAACCATAAACAAGACAAAAAGACAACCCTCAGAATGGGAGAAAATATTTGCAAACGAATCAACGGACAAAGGATTAATCTCCAAAATATATAAACAGCTCATTCAGCTCAATATTAAAGAAACAAACACCTCAATCCAAAAATGGGCAGAAGACCTAAATAGACATTTCTCCAAAGAAGACATACAGACGGCCACGAAGCACATGAAAAGATGCTCAGCATCACTAATTATTAGAGAAATGTAAATCAAAACTACAATGAGGTATCACCTCACACCAGTTAGAATGGGCATCATCAGAAAATCTACAAACAACAAATGCTGGAGAGGGTGTGGAGAAAAGGGAACCCTCTTGCACTGTTGGTGGGAATGTAAATTGATATAGCCACTATGGAGAACAATATGGAGATTCCTTACAAAACTAAAAATAGAATTACCATATGACCCAGCAATCCCACTACTGGGCATATACCCAGAGAAAAACATAATTCAAAAAGACACATGCACCCGAATGTTCATTGCAGCACTATTTACAATAGCCAGGTCATGGAAGCAACCTAAATGCCCATCAACAGACGAATGGATAAAGAAGTTGTGGTACATATATACAATGGAATATTACTCAGCCATAAAAAGGAACGAAATTGAGTCATTTGTTGAGACGTGGATGGATCTAGAGACTGTCATACAGAGTGAAGTAAGTCAGAAAGAGAAAAACAAATATCGTATATTAACGCATGTATGTGGAACCTAGAAAAATGGTACAGATGAGCCGGTTTGCAGGGCAGAAGTTGAGACACAGATGTAGAGAATGGACATATGGACACCAAGGGGGGAAAACTGCGGTGGGGTGGGGATGGTGGTGTGCTGAATTGGGCGATTGGGATTGACATGTATACACTGATGTGTATAAAATTGATGCCTAATAAGAACCTGCAGTATAAAAAAACAAACAAACAAACAACAAAAAAAAGAATTAATTGTCTTGAGTCACAATTCAATTCTACTTAAAGTTCATATATATATACATATACATGTATATATGTTAATATTAACATATAAAAAATGAGAAAGTTCATAGTTTATATTCCTGTCCTGCCCCTAGGTTCTTCAGAACCAATTTTTTTTTTTAGATTCCATATATATGTGTTATCATACGGTATTTATTTTTCTCTTTCTGACTTACTTCACTCTGTATGACAGACTCTAGGTCCATCCACCTCACTACAAATAACTCAATTTCATTTCTTTTTATGGCTGAGTAATATTCCATTGTATATATGCACCACATCTTCTTTATCCATTCATCTGTCGATAGACACTTAGGTTGCTTCCATGTCCTGGCTATTGTAAACAGAGCTGCAATGAACACTGTGGTACATGACTCTTTTTGAATTATGGTTTTCTCAGGGTATATGCCCAGTAGTGGGATTCTTCTCAGGGTTTTATATCCATTCTTAGGTCTATGTATGTCATGGACCAAGTGCTTGAATGAATGAATGAACAAATGAATGTGTGGAGAGATGCCAATTGCAGACATATATCTTTCTCTTCTACAACAGCCAACAGCCACTAGCTGGCCCAGGACGCTGGCCTTGGGGTCTGTCCCTCGGTGCCTCTGCAGGAACTTGTGGAAGGGGCAGTCCAGGCTTGCCTCTGCTCTGACAGAAACACTCAGAGGAGTAAGTGTCCAGGCACCATGACCTTTGTACCTTCACAGGGACTCTCCACAC
Organism: Balaenoptera musculus; assembly: GCF_009873245.2. Lineage (NCBI taxonomy): Eukaryota > Metazoa > Chordata > Mammalia > Artiodactyla > Balaenopteridae > Balaenoptera > Balaenoptera musculus. Next base: position 26,444,913 of record NC_045798.1, on the reverse strand, counting down.
ACTCACCTGGGCATCTTCTGTAGCTGGTCTGAGAGACAACCAAAGATGAGGTGGAGCTTCTGGAGGTGGCCCAGCGGGCTGAGCAGGGAGAAGCAGTAAGGAGGGAACTCCCAGGGGATGGGGCTCATGATGAGGTTGCCCAGGTTGCTCATCTGCCCGATCTGGGTGAAGAACTGGATTAGGTCTGACTGGAGGCAGAACCTGCTCCTGTGATGGAGCCTCACCTCTCGGATGGCCTCCAGCTCCAGCATCCCCAGGATCTCCACGAGGCTGTGGAATGGCACCTGGTTAATGACAAGTGTCTGGCGGCAGAGGCGCAGACAGCCATGGCTCTTCTTGACTCTCTGCAGTATGTATGAGGGGAACCCAGACAGGTGGAAGAAACCAAACATGCGACCTAAGAAAAAGTCTGTGTGTATCTCCACAGGGTCTCAGTCACGCGCAGGCTGTTGTCTGGAGCTGGGTGTGAGCTGGTCCGCCTCTGGCTCTTACAGCATTTGTGTGATGACAGAGGGCGCAGGCAAGGTCTCCGAGCATTCCTCTCAGTTGGAGTGCTCAAAGTCATGGGTAAAATCCGGCACCTTTAGCTTCAATCTCCTGTGGGGAATGAGGCGGCGAGCTGAGACTGTGACTTTCAAGACAGCACAGCAGGGCTGGTATGGGCAGCGGCAGAGGAAGGGGCCTCCATGCCAGGAGCAGTCAGCCATGCCTTCTAAGTGGGTCCACCATCCTCATGCACCCCCAGATCCTGCTCAGTCCCCGCCTCTTAGACACCCAGGAACCTAACCACACTCTCAACCACCTCACAGCATGATCAGCTCTGAAACACGCCAGGTACTCTGAATGATGGCCTCAAGGACTCCCAGTGACTGATGCTGCACCAGCAGGAGATTCTGGCACATCCTTGGACCCCACATCACTGATCCCAGCTCCCTCTTCCTCAACTCATGGTGCCCTTACCAGCACCCGACCTGTGCAGTCACCTGGGGCAAGCAATGTTGGCAGGACCCAGTTCCAGCCCATCTAGGACAGCTTCCAACAGGTCCTGAGTTACTGACTGATCCCTTAACGATCCCAGACGGAGGCAGGGGAAGGGCCAGGCCTGCACCATTGCTGTCACGGTCTTCGTGTGGCCCCCATCAAAGGCTTCAGTGGACAGTGTTGGGAAGAGGCCCACAGGAAGCTCCTCCAGGGCATGTACTGCCGAGTCTCTGTTACTCAGCAGGCTCTGTGATGCAAGAGCCAAGAGGCTGAGAGGGTCCTGTCTGCTCATCTCCACGGACCTGGAGCAGGGAAGGGAAGGCCCTGCATGGGTTTTCACAGCACTGAGCCTCCTTCTTTTGGGCCAGAACAACCCAGGCCTCAATCACCCACCACAGCAGGAACCCCAGGTTGTCCCCGACCCCTCCTTCCATCCTGCAATTTCTAGTCATAAATCTCCAGCCCTTTCTCTGCTGGTGTCAGCCCAGGGTTCCCTGGCCCTCACAGCAGCTGGCTGAAATGAGAATAATTAGGGTTTTATCTCTGTCCCTCATTGGGCTTCAGAAAGTATAAGTTGTTCCAAACTTAATTTCTTGAGCTTTCCCCAGGATCACCACCACCTCCAAGGTGACTTTAAGGAACACGACTGAACACCCAGTCTCTTACTGTAGGCCAGTGGTAAGAGGTCAGATCCTGAAGTTTTGTCTGCCTTCTCTGGCAAGCAGGGCTTCTAAAATAGTGACCACAGCTTTCCACATGTTCTCACCTCTCCTCTGTCCCATTATATGGAGTGAATTGCTAACTCACATTCCACCAGGCTTCAGTGCAGTTCAGAGATGAGAAAACTTTCAAAAACATCAACAAGATATAAAACTCTTCTTACAGGGCTAGTAAAATTTTGACACAAAATGTCGGAAAAAGACAAGAGAAAGGAAAATTATAGTACAATCCCATATGTAAGTATAGATTCTTAAAAGTCCTGAGTAAAATATTACCAAGTGGAACAGTGTTTTTTAAAGTAGCAGGATCACAAAGGGTTTCTTCCAGGAATGAAAGGAGAGTGCACGTTAGAGCACCTGTCAGTGAACTTCTGATTACACTGGACAAGTGGGCATCCGTGCTCTGAGCTGCCACCTGAAAACCCAAACGAAGTAAAGGAAGATCTAAAACCAGGAAGCCAACAGAGGATGAATTAGATATCCCCACTCCTCCAGAAAAAGCAAAGTTTTGCATTCTGGAAAAAGGTGAATTAGAGGAACTAGTACGCAGACCACAGAAGCCAAAACCTAAGCCTACAGGGGTGGCGAAGTCAGTAAAAAATCAAGTGCAAGACCTGCAAAGGCCTCAGGTGTGAGACACCTAAGTACAGCCCTGGGCAGGAACCAGAGACCTGGCCAGCACTGGGGCACTCGGGGAGTCTCTACAGCACATGCATTTACTTCTGCCACCAGCACGGCCAGCAAGTCACACCGTGGGCCCAACCTTCCTCCACTTCCTGCCTTGACTCTGCTCTGCTGCTCCCTGGAGCAGCCCTAAGCTCTCACCCCATAGCAGGCTGCTCTTCCATGGGGTACACAGGGGGTGCGCTAGGGCAGGCTTGGCAAATGATCATTTTAACAACCAAAACACTAGGTTCTGAGCCGACGGAATCTTCTCTATTGGAGCATTTCCCACGTCTGTATGCCTGAGAAGGGGCACCTGCCGAGGGAGGCTCAGGCCTGGGGGCAGCCTGCGGAGCAGACAGGGCAGGAGAGGGAAGCACCAGGCCCCTGTCACAATCCACCAATTGTTCTGAAGGCAGAGATCCTCTGAAGCAGCTAGAGCCCTTGCCAAAGAGGTGGCTATGACAAGTTTGAATCCTCCTCTCTGCGCTTCTTCTGAAACGTCCCATTTCTCTGAAGGAATAGCCCACAGGAAGCCACATGCCTGGGACCCTCAGGGGCATCTCTGCCCTTGCCCCTCCTCTGAGGGCAGAGCGCCATGCCTCCATCACTCAACTACCAAACTCTCCATGAGGGATCATAGGGGCCAGAGAAGAGGTTCCCAGGACAGAGTACAGTAAGCGCTCAGCACACTCCCCGTGAGACAACATCCTTCCCCCTCCCCTCCCAAAGCCTGTTGGCCTAGACAAGCTCCTTCCCCCCAGATGCCTTTCTTATGAGGAGCCATTCACACCTCCAGCTTCTCCCACTGAAGCCTGAAGCATCTCCCTGCTCAGTACCTGAGGCATCCTCACCTATCCCACTCTAGTTGAGGTGGGTGTTGTAAGTAGCCCATGTTTCACCTGTCACCCGGATTTCCTCAGGGCCTCCTCCTAGATTCCAAGGCAGCTTCTCCTCCCCACTGGGATTTTCAGCCCAAGGACCATGAATCTCCATCCAGCAGGATGTAAGGAGCTGAGGCCTCTGGTTCCTGTGAGCAGCCAATGATCTCAGATGCTCCTTTTCTTGTCCGTGAAAACCAGGATTTACAGTTGGCCTACTCCCACCAGGTACACGGCTGAATGCACATCACCTGTTTGGAAAGGGGCTCTCCTGGGATTCCAGTGGCCTCTAATCCTGGGGGAGACAGAGGAGGAAAGCTAGTGAGATCAATTAAAGTCTTGGCCGCTGCAGCTGGTCTTGTTTCTCCTCACAATGAGCTGCCACCTCTGTCGTCCTTGGTAGCTTGCAAGGTGGTCTGAGGGGTCTGAGCCCCTCTTCACTATGCCTTCTCTGGCTGCACTTGTCTTTTGACTGTCACAACTGGGCAAGGGAATACTGGTGCCTTGATAGAGGCACCAAAAGGATCACTTGGGAGTCAAACATATTCCTCTCCACCCCCTGGTTTAAAAGCAGCCTTATCTCCTCATGATGCAGGGGCTCCTTTCCTTGTCAACTGGGTGCCTGACACAAAGAGGATAAAGCATTCAGCTGGCACTCTTCTGTTGCCGGGCCTAACCAACTTTATGACTTGGTGGGTTTGACAAAGCTTACCTCATGACAGGCAGTTCTGGACATGCGGTCACCTCATGTCCCACGGTCCTCCACCAGGGCCCAGCAGCACTGCAGGAGTTGTTTTACAAAACACATATAATTCACCACTGCAGACCACAAAGCCTTGCCCCAGACCCCTGGAAGCCGGCACTGTGACTCTCCTGCTGGAGCTTGCCACAGATTCTACATGGCACATTTTCCTACCACTGACACCTCCAATCTCCTATGTTCTGCTGAGTCTCATGGCTCAAGCGCAGGGCTGCATTCATGGCAGTCTGGACTCTGCTACTCTGCAGAGAACTTTCCTACTCTGGGTTGCACTCAAAGGTGGTGGTCTTTTGTGTCACCCCATATATTGGCCAGAGGAGTGTTCTCAGACGTGGAATGTGCAGTCTCCAAAACCTGTAGTGTTCTATCAGGCATCATGCTTCCTTCTTCGCCACAGGAGGTGCAAGATGTGATCGTTCATCTTTCATTTTGGATGATATGACCTAGCATGCCCTCAACCCCTGGGGGCATTCAAAATTGTTCTCATATGGCAGGTGCTTGACTCCTCATATGGATCAGCTCCTACTCTGCAGTGCATGTTTCTTACCAAGACCTCCAACACGCCAGCCATTTCTTGCTAATCTAACTCGATTAGCATGTCATCAAAGTGAATCAATGCCACATTCTGTGGATGCCCAGATGACAGATGGTCCAGCTGTCTTTGGACTATGACAGAGCGTGGACGGGTATAATCCTGGGGCAAAATTAAATGCATACTGTCGTCTGTTCCATGTGAATGCAAATGGTATCTGATAGGGATAGAACAGAACACATTCACCAATGAATGTCTGCATCCCATATACCTGAGGCGCCACTAATCGGCTCAAGGAAAGGGAGCACATCTGGCACAGCAGCTCAACTGGGGCTTCTAGTTGGGTAAGTTTATAGAAGTCTCAGCCAACCTCCAGGATGAATCTGGTTTCTGCAGGGACAGATTGGTGAATTATATGGAACTATGACAAGGACCACCACCCATGAGTCCTTTACATCCTAAGAGTGGCACAATTTTCCATCATGCCTCTTAGGATGTGGTACTGCTTTTTATTTACTATCTTGACCAGGAGTGGGAACAATTACAGAGGCCTCCATTTGGCCTTCCCCATCACAATAGTTCTTACCCCACAGATGAAAGACCCAATGTGAGTATAGCATCAACTTCCAAATGTTCTATTCCAATTACACATTTGCAAACTGGGTAATGACACAGTATACCCATTGTGAGCTGATCTTGGCCAGGATTCTATTTATTACCTGGCTCTCCATTCTAACAGTGGGCCACAATGATGTTTTGGATCTCCAGATATCAGCGTCAACTCTGACACTATGTCCAGCAATACTCAAATTGTTTGTATATTCCCCTTTCGCTGGTCCAATCCTCAAATTGCTTGTATATTCCAATTCCCCTTATTTACACTTAGCTGAGTCTGGTAGCCAGCCTCCAAATTGGCTGCAATGACTCTTGCCTCCTGGTATTCATGCTCTTGTGAAGTCCCCTGCCACACTGAATAAGGCAGGCCTGTGCTAACCAATAGGATATGGTGGAAATTACAGGGTGTGACTTCCAAAGTTAGGTCATAAAAGATACTGTGACTTCCACTTTGTTCTCTCTTGGATCATTTGCTTTGGTGTCATGGAGACTCTCAAGCAGCCCTACGGAAAGGTCCATGTGGCAAACAACTGAGGCTTCTTGTCAAAAACTTGCCAGGCATGAGGGTAAGCTACCTTGGAAGCCTACACTCCAGCCCCAGATGACATCTTGACTTCATCCTTATGAGAGACTGTGAGCCAGCACCATCCAGCTAAGCTGCAACCAAATTCTTGACTTTCGGAAACTGTACGAGATAATAGCAAATTACACTGCTGAGTTTTGGGGTAATTTGTTGTACAGAAACAGGTAACTAATACGCTGAATAAATGTATGTAGATTCCTTTGAGGAAATTATTAGAGTCCCCTTCTTCAACCAAAGGGTTTCAGGCCTGAAAACTGACTCAGATCTAGAAACTTGGCAAGGGAGTATGCCTTTTTGTTGGGCTGACTGCCCTCAGCCTCCCAATCATCCATCCTTGATTTCTTTTGATAGTAAGAGTATTACCCTTGGTGGCGACCCTTCTATTGATATCTTGCACTTAAGGACACTGTTCTTTTTTTTTTTTTTTTTTGGCTGCGTTGGGTCTTCGTTGCTGCGCGGGGGCTTTCTCTAGTTGCCGTGAGTGGGGCCTACTCTTCGTTCTGATGCGCAGGACGCTGTGTTCTTTAAACCATGTCCATAACCCTTTGTGGGTCAGGTGCCTTGGCTGCCACTCCAACCATACGGCTCATTACAGTAATTGAGTCCACCCAGCTTCTGATGTGAAATGCCATCACCTGACCCCAACTGCTTCAGGGTCCTATCATCCCCATTTTTATTAGTGAGTCTAATCCTGTAACAGCTGCTCTTTGCGTCTGTCAGCCCTGGCCTACAGAGGAGCACCACCACCGAGCTGTCAAGTGAGGCTGCTGCCCGTCATCGGCATATTCCGAGGGCCTTGGTAACTGGTGTGTTTGCTGGGGCTTCCCGTGCAGCATAACCATTTGGTTGGATTTTCTGTTTCGCAGAAAGTGCATCTATGCCAGCCTGCCACCTCCCCTGAGCCCCTTCCCCTTCCGCTGCCACCTGTCCCAACAATCCTGGAGTTTCCACCTCACTTAGCACTGGCTGTTGCTCTTTGCACACTTCCAGAAGCCATCCTTGTAGCAAGTTCACTTAAACTTGTTTAGGTCCCTGACAGGATGTTAAACATTCTACCTCTGAAGGATGCCCCAAATCAGCAAATTCATCCCCCAATCTCAGTGTCTGGGCCCCTTCACGGAGCACCCTCATACCGCAGCCCCCCACGCCCCCCGGATGGGCACCCCCTGGCCAGGCCTGGCAGCATCTTCGGGGCGCCAAGACTGAGCCTCCCCCACCCCACCCCCACCCTGAGCACAGCCACCGCGCGCTGCCAGCGCTGCCGGGATGAGTCCAGTCAGAGGCCTGGAGGGAAACTGGGGGAGCGCGAGGAAGGCGAGGAGCCTCGGCAGGGCGTTCAAGGAAGGGCGCCTCGGAGGAGCCCGACGGAGAACGCGGATTTCAGATTATTCGGGGCCCGGGCGGGCGGGGGGAGTCCATCGCATTCGGACCTGCTGCTCGGGGTTCCGGCCCCAGCCCGCGCTCCCCGGCTGCCCCGGAGAGCCTGCCTGCGTCTCCTCCAGCCTTCGCTGCAGCCCCGCCGTCGGCGTCCCCAGCACCGTCCGCGGCCTGAGGAGGGTGGGCGCGCGAGGGCGTAACGACGGCCCGTGCCTGAGCTCGACGAGGTCTCACCCCCTGGAATCCTCACTCCCCCACGCCGCGCTTCCAGCTTTCCTTTCAGAACCTCTCGGGGCCCCAGTCAGAGCCGACCGGGAGCACGGGAAGCCGGGGCCACGCTCTGAGGCGTCGGCCGCGCCAGCCCTCAGGCCTGGACGCCCCCAAACCCGGCGAGGCAGCTGAGGGAAGAAACCTCGGGGAAGGAGGACAGGCCCATACCGGAGCAGCCCAAGGCCTGAGGCCCGCGCGACTGCACGCCTCTCCATGCTTCCCGTAGGAGGCGGGACGCGAAGAGCTCAGTGATTCACGTGGATGAGAGAAGCCTCTCGCCTCGCACGCGGCAGATGGGCGGGGCCTGCTGCTCTCAGGGGAGATCACGTAGGCGGCAGGGCGGGGCGCGCCTCGCCACGGGAACGTGGGCGGGGCTTTCCTTTTACCCGCTCTCCCCCAGCGGTGGCCTTAGCAGCGCAGGCATCAAGGTGGCTGTGGGCCTTGGGTTCCAGGGTTCCCAGGCCTGGGCCTGAGGCAGGACTGCAGTCAAGGATCAGGGAGCCCATTGACATGTAAACCCCTCCCCTATCCTGAGCAAGGGTGAAAAGGTAGTGGGGTACCGCCACCCCATTCACACATCTGTGAGGTTTCAGGAATGTTCCTCCCTCCTCTCAGGGTCTAGGATCAGGCTAGTCATCGGATCTGGGTCTCAGGACCAGGCCCCCCCCTCCTGCACTGGCAGCTGTGGCAGGGACCCCTGTCTCTTGTGCCTCTGTTTCATTCTTTTTTATGGCTGAGTAATATTTGTGTGTGTGTGTATATCACATCTTATTTATCCCTTCATCTGTCGATGAACATTTAGGTTGCTTCCATGTCTTGGATATTGTAAATAGTGCTTCTATGAACATTGGGGTGCATGTGTCTCTTGAAATTAGAGTTTTTATCTTTTGCAGATATGTGCCCAGGCAACTCTGGGTTTCATTCTGGTTTCTTGCTGGCCTCAGAGATCCTGAATCACTCTGTTTCAAAGTTAACATCCCTTTTCCCACTGAGCTCAACAGAGCACCAACTGTAGCATGTCAGGCCACAGAAATAGTAAATGTTTAAACTTTAAGGTGCAAGAAACATCTTGGGTGAAGATACGGAGGGACCCTTTCTGAGTACCATCCTCCTAGTCTCTGCAGAAGTGATGAAACTTCCATGGGCTGCAGGAAGCAGCCTGTGGTGACCTCCGAATTTGCAGCATGAGGCTAACTGCACCCTCCTCTGACCATGGCTCTTGCCCAGAACTCCAATCCCCTCCCCTATACTGAAGAAAATCCAGTGTCAGAAGTCTTCAGGTGTATATATGTGGAACCTAGAAAAATGGTCCAGATGAACGGGTTTGCAGGGCAGAAATAGAGACACAGATGTAGAGAACAAACGTATGGACACCAAGGGGGGAAAGGGAGGGTGGGGGTGGTGGTGTGATGAATTGGGAGATTGGGATTGACATATATACACTAATATGTATAAAATGGTAACTAATAAGAACCTGCTATATAAAAAAATAAATAAAATAAAATTCAAAAAAAATAGTCTTCAGGTGTAACGTGTGTTGTGCTGACATCTTCAGAGGGGACAGAGAAGGTTTAATGTACAGAGAAGTGCACAAACCACAAGCATACAGCTTGATGAGTTTTCACAAGGCAAACCCTCTTGCGTGACTAACACCCAGATAAAGAAATAGAGCACAGAACAATGTTCCACTTCTTGGACAACAGAAAGAGCCCCACAGGGGATTCTAACCAGCAGCAAGATTTCCAGAACTATTGCAAAGAGCAGGGGTTTCCAAACTTGGCAGCATATTGGAACCACCTGGAATCTTTAAAAAAGCACTGATTCCTGGCTCTGACCCCCTGCCCCCGATGTTATGGTTTCATAGATATGGGGGAGACCCAGGCATCCAGGTGATTCTAATGTGCAACCAAGTTTGGAAACCAAGACAGTCAGGAATTAATAAGCAAAATGTGCCATGCAGGTGATGGAGTAATATGCAGTTGTAAACACAGAGATCTCCACACATGCTGTAAAGCAAAAGAAAGTGAGGAATAGTTTGGGCACTGCAGAACAATTAGACTGATGCATGTTTAAAAAAAAAAACTCATAAAACCACTATCATTTTCTTAAGATATGTATGTGAGAGAGGGAAGATGGCGTTTGACAGCTGGGAGCCTGCCTGGTCCTAGCAGCCAGGTCTTGGGTTGCCGGGAGCTGGCCTGGCCCCTACAGCTCCTCTGAACATGCATAATTTCACAGAAAGCCAGCCTCAGACAAGGCCAGTCTGGGACCCTGCTGGATCAAGACAAAATAAGACCACTCCACAGTCGTATACGAACACAGGAAAACATGAGCATTGTTCAAACCACTAAATGACCAAACATCCCCTCATGCTGGCTCTTGTGAGAGAGTGCTACTTTTCTCCCAGCTACAGCTTCGGCCCGCCTCTGGGCTCCCGCCTCTGGGGTTAGAATGAGGACAGTACCCAGTGATAGGATCACCCGGCTTCCTGACAGCATCCAACCACCAGCAAAGCCTCGCTTCCTTGTACCTTCCCGGAAATTCCCTAACACAAGTCCAAATCCCCTAATAATTCTTTCCTAACACCCTCCTACAGAGACACCCCACGGCTCCCACAGTGCAGTGAATCCAGAAATCCACCCTCGCTTGCCTGCAGGTGTGTCCTGGATGTCTTTGTCTGGAGAACACTGACAAATGCACAGCATTACAAACAAATCCAATTGTCCTGAAGCACACTCATCATGATGGTAGAATTAACAAATCTATGATAGAGTAGCAGCAGGTTTGATCTAATAGCTACCAGAATTTGGATGCAGTGATAAGTGTAAACTGTATTTGGAGGTTGGTGATCTGAAAAGAGCTGCTATTTCTGTTGGTGACAAACAGGTATGGCCAATACTGTGGAGGTGTTTTGCCTGTATTCACAAGTGAAGGAACTGATGAATTTTAGAGGTCAGTTGTAATAACGATATATATTTTATCGCCCCCAAGTTCAGCCCTGTGCTGGGGCTCGCGCATCTGCAGCCGGCAGGGGGCGCCATGGAGCTGTCCGAAAGGGACAGCTGGTGGGGACCTCCCAACCGGGAACCCCCAAGGGGACTCTAAGGTAGTTGCGCCAACAGGGCTTTCACTCGGGTGTGACTGACCACAGCCGTGCTCTGCCAGGACCCCTGGGGTCCCGATGGGACCAGGTGCCCCTCCACCCCAGAGAGGCGGCTCCAGGAGGCCAGCCCTCCCCAACCCTGTGCAGTCAATGCCCAGAGCAGGGCCCCGGGCTGGCAGGGGGCCAATCAGAAAGCAGCATCCTCCTGCATCTCTGCCCCCACGAAGGTGTCAGCAGGTATTAGAGGGACCCGGGAACCCAGCCTCCGCTGTGGTCAGAGGACTGGAGTTCTGTGGGCCCCTCCACCATGGCCTGGACCACTCTGCTCCCCCTCACCCTCCTCACCCTTTTCCCAGGTGACCGGCTGATGGGGTCTCAGGTCACAGCCTGGCAGGGCACCTGGGCTCCTCTCCTGCCTTCCTCCTGGGTTCAGTGCCGGCTCTCAGCTCAGGGTGACTGCTTTCTGTTTCTCTCCTTCCATGGTCCTGGTCGCAGTCAGTGCTGACCCGGCCGGCCTCGGTTTCGGGGGCTCTGGGACAGACGGTCACCATCCAGTGCTCTGGGGGCAACAACCTTGGCAGGAACTATGCCAGGTGGCTCCAGCAGGTGCTGGGCGGGGACCCCACGCTGGTGGTCTTCGCAGATAGCAGTCGGCCCGCGGGAGTCCATCTCCACTTCTAAGGCTCCAGGTCCAACAGCACGGCCTCCTTGACCATCTCCAGTCTCCAGCCCGAGGACGAGGCTACTTATTACTGTGGCACACGTGACCACAGCCTCAGCGCACCAACAGAGCTCCAGGGCCGCGGGCAAGTGGGGCAGAAACCTGCTCCCCGCTCTCTCTGTGCAACCAAGTGATTCTGTTATCTCCCGCTCCTCTGGCCCCTGGGGCATTGCACCCTGTAACTGTGCCCTGGGCTTCCCAGGATAGGGGGGCCAACAATATGGATCCTTCCCCAGGCTGCGGAGCCCCAGGGGCCCAACCACATCAGTGTGCAGAGCAGAATTTCTGCCCCAGACTCACCTGAATGCTCTAAGCGTCTTCTGAGTTTGTAAATCCTATGTTATAAAGGGGTTAGAGAAATCCCCCAGTATCTACCAATCTCCCTCACCCATTCCTCGGCTTCCAGGACCTGATGATTGGCAAACATCTGGATGAATAGGGGTGGAGGTGGGGTCCAGCCAGCGCCTCAGGATGGCCACAGGCTCCTTCAGTCTCCAGCCTCTGAGATTTGTTCCTCAGCTCAGAATTCTGCTCCCTCAATTGTCGGTAGACAGGAAGAGTTGATCTGACTCTTAGTAATGACTTCAGAGAGAGGGAGATCCTTGAATCCCCACTGGTAACTAAATACTGGGAAAATGGCATCTTGGGCACAAGGAATTTGGCCAACTCAATTCCTTATGGAAAACAGAACGTTAAGTAAACTTGGGGTATCCCACCTTCAGCTGGTCAGGCATCACACAAGCCTGGAGTTCTGGTGTGTCTGGACCTCCATCCCTCCTGAGGGAGTGAGGGAATCTCTCCCTTCCAGAGCTCTGTTAAATGCCCTAATTAGATTAATCTGATTAAGTAAATTGTTAAAAAGAAGAGAAAGTTTCAGCACTTTCATATTCTTTGCCCACAGCTAAGCCTGATTGGATTTGGGGGCTTAGTTCAAATGTTTGAGGGATTGATTATTTCATTCATTCAAGAAGAAAAGTAATTGTTTTAAAAAAGATAAATACTCAAAAGTTTTTCTTCTTGGTACCATCAAAATATCGGAATGACCATGTTAAAAAGCAAATAAGGTCACCCTGTGCTGAGAGTCACACACCCAAATGCCCACACAGGTTAGGGGAAGCTGTAAATGAGCAAATATGGCTCAATGCAGAAACAAAATACCAAAAAAGCCCCAAAACTAAACTAACCACCAGAAACTTACTGAAATTTGTTTATTCATCTACAGTGTGAACATACAACAAACAAAAATATCTCTGATGATGATTGTTTAAAATGCAAAGTGGAAAAATCTTAAAAAGGAAGCACTGACCTATTTTTACTTTGATAATTCATTGTTCACTGATTTGAAATGAGAAACTACCTCATTTTATTTATTTTACGATGGAAAATGACTGCTTACAAATGTAGATCCATGCAAATGTCGATCCATTTACTGTAAAATCCTTCCCCTGCTGTTTCCTCTCAACCTGGTCTTTGCACAGTAGTTGGTACTTTTTCCAAAAAAAAAGTGAAACAAAGCATGCCCCCCCATGATTTTACATTAAGAGAACATTCCTCCCGTCCCTTCCCTGCCCCCCCATGTCGGATGGGGGAACCCCTCTGCCCTTCTAACCCCACTTCCTCCACCCTGAGACTCTTGGGGCTCAGCTGTGGGTCACTTCTGCTCTTAGGAAGATGTTTGATGTTGTTTGGTTGATGGTATAGTCCTGTGTGATTTCAGCAGGGGCAGAAGGTAGATTTTTAGTGGTTCTAGTTAGAGGCAGGGCAGGTGTCGTGAGTCTGGTCCCCTCTCAATGGACTGGGGCCTCAACGTGGGCGACATGCATTCAGTGGGGCTCAGGAACCCAATTGGCTGTGTTAGAATTTCCAGCTGGTCACCCAGAGCGAGAGGCTGAAGAGCATGGGCTGCTCATGGGCGCCACTTGCTGCCCACCCCCTGTGTGCCCACCAGCTGCTGTGTGGGCCGTCACCCCCACGAGAGAAGCACCATTCATTCATTCATTCATTCACGTTGTTACACAATAGTGAATCTATAGGGGAACTGTATTACCTAAGGGTTGTACATTCAGTGATGAATACAGAGAAACGGTCCCTGTCCTCGCACAGATTGTGGTCAGGAGAAGAGTGATGCACACAGATAAACCTGGATAAACGCTTTGACAAAAATGAAAATAGTGTGTAGGAGAGCAAGATGGGGTGAGCCTGCTTATCTGGGGCAGTCAGGTAAGACTACAGAGGAGGTGACATTAAAATTAGCACCAAAGGAAGGAGGCTAGTTCTGAGAGGACCAGGAGATTGGACGTGGGGCAGCTTGAGGCCATGCAGAGGCTCATGGGAGCCAGAGGCATGTTTGCTCCATCCTGTGTTTGTGAGACAGGAGCCCCAGTGTGCACCCAGCTGCTCAGGGCCACCCAGTTCGCATGGGTCACTTCAGCCATAGTCACAGGCCAGTGCAGAGCCAAGGGGAGGAAACATAGACTCCAGCTTCTGGTGAGAGGACAAGCCCGTGTGACAAGGGGCCTTGTGGGGCCATCTTGGAACAGTCTCTGGATTCGTTTGCTAGGGCTGCAGCAACAAGTTGTCACAGACGAGGCGGCTTAAACAATAGAAATTTATTGTCTCAAAGCTCTGGAGGCTGGAAGTCCAGGATCAAGGTGTGGGCAGGGTTGGTTCCTTCTGAGGGCCGTGAGGCATGGATCTGTTCAAGGGATCTCTGTCTTCTCTCTCTGTCACTTCAGATGGTCTCCCACTCTGAGTGTCTGTCTCTGTGCCCACGTTTCCCCTTCTTTTTATTTTTTATTTATTTATGTTTTTGGCCAAGCCGTGCGACTTGTGGGATCTCAGTTCCCCGGCCAGGGATCAAACCCAGGCCCTTGGGCTTCCCTAGTTGCACAGTGGTTAAGAATCCACCTGCCAATGCAGGGGACACAGGTTCGAGCCCTGGTCCAGAAAGATCCCACGTGCCTCGGAGCAACTAAGCCCGTGTGCCACAACTACTGAGCCCACGTGCCACAGCTACTGAAGCCTGCATGCCTAGAGCCCGTGCTCCGCAACAAGAGAAGACACCACAATGAGTAGCCCGCGCACCACAACTAAGAGTGGCCCCTGCTCACTGCAACTAGAGAGAGCCCAGGCACAGTGGCGAGGACCCAACGCAGCCAAAAATAAATAAATGAAATAAAAACCAAACCAAACCAAAACAAAAAAACCCCCATGCCCTAGGCAGTGAAAGCGCGGAGTCCCAACCACTGGACTGCTGGGGAAGTCACAAATTTCCCCTTCTTGTAAGGACTCCAGTCTTGTTGCATTAGGGCCCACCCTAATGACCTCACTTTAACTTAATTACCTCAGTGAAGATCCTATCTCACAGGAAGGTCACACTCTGGGGTACTGGGGGGGTTAGAACTTCTACATGAATTTTGGGGGAACACAATTCAACCCTTAACACCCTCCAACAGATATGTCCTGTTTCCTGCAAGATGCTGGCTGATCCGCTGGCTGATGAGAAGTAAGATGCAGTCTCACCTCTTCCTTGAGCCCAGTTAACATTTCCTTTCAATCCTTATCTCTGGGGAACGCTAGAAATCAACTCCTTCTCCCTCAACAGTTAGGATTCTGGGGGACGTGGAGCATCTGTCAGCAGTCTGCCAAGATGGCGGCCGGAGAAGGGCAGGGGTTTACAGGATGAGGGGGGACATCGCGGGCCCAGGCTCGGGGACTGCAGTACAGTGCCACCTTCAGGGCCGTTGCCTCTCCAGCAGGTCCACCAGCCTGACTCTCCAAGAGAGTGTAGGCCCTGTGAGGACAAGGATCTTGCCCTCACATCTGCCATGGCATCTGCGGTGCCTGGCAGGGCAGGAGCAGGGTGGATATTTGTTGAACAGATGCGGAAACAATGATTTCCCCCAGGATTTTGGGCTCACGCCCCTTTATGCAGAGAAAACCTTGTTTCCCTCAATGTCTTTGTTTCTGTTTGTGGGCTTCCTCTGTTTCCAGGTGCATATGGATGCCTCCTAAGTGCCTCTGGAGAAATATAGGAGTGGAGTTATAGGAAAGAATGTTGGGCCTGTGTTAGCCTGTTGGGGCTTCCGTAACAAAATGGCACTGACTGGGGGCTTAACACAACAGAAATTTATTTCTCACAGTCTGGAGGCGAGAGGTCCAAGATCAAGGTGCCTTTAGGGTGGGTTTCTGGTGAGACCACTCTTCCTGGCTTGAAGGCAGATGACTGCCTTCTTGCTGTGTCCTCACATACGTGGCCTTTTTGTGTATGTGCAGAGATAGATAGATAGATGGATAGATATGGGAATTCCCTGGTGGTCCAGTGGTTAGGAATCCGCGCTCCCAATGCAGGGGGCCCTGGTTTGATCCCTGATCAGGGAACTGGATCCCACATGCAGCAACTAAAACCGGGGCAGCCAAATAAATAAATAAATATTAAAAAAAAATAAAGTAAGATTAAAAAATAACAAATAAAAATAAAAATTAGATAGATGAGAGATACAGATAGATTAATAGATGATAGATGGATAGTTAGGTAGCTAGATAATAGGTAGACAGACAGACAGATAGACAGAGCGAGCTCTGGTGTCTCTTTCTCTTCTTATAAGGACACCAGTCGTATAGGATTAGGGCTCAACCCTTATGACTTCATTTAACCTTAGTTACTCCCTTAAAGGCTCTACTTTTAAATAGAGTCACATTGGGGGTTAGGGCTTCAACATATGGATTTGGGGGAACACAATCCAGTCCATAACTGGGCCAAAGTGCCTGCTTAGTGAGCTGGAGAACGGGGAGCAGACGATGCTGAGTGCCCTTTGCAATGCAATTCTGACATCAGCTACATGGAGTTAGGTTAACTGTCACAAGTTAAGGGCACAGCCCTCTCTCCCCAAAAAATAACACTGCTCATTTCAGATTGCAAGCTCAGATAGTCCCAGGCCACCTGTATTTCTGACCAATTGGCCACAGATTTGGGGCGGGTCCCCAAACCCCCTCAGGATGAATGACTTGGTAGAAACACAGAACTCAAGAAAGCTCCATCCTTATGATTCCAGTTTTGTTGTAAAGGCTTCAAACCAGGAGCAGTCGAATGAAGAGATGCATGAGGGGCGGTGGGAGTCCCAGTTGTGGGGCTGCTGTGTCCTCAGGATGCCTTGCCCTCCTGCACACCCACAATGCACCAGCCTGGGAGGCTTCCCTGAACCTCTGTGCCCACAGTTTCCACTGGGGTTTCATTACTCAGGACGATTGCTGGGACCACTGGCTCTGTGCTTGGACTCAGCCTTGGGCCCCCCCTCCCCGCCCTGGGGGTTGTGCTCGTATCCCATGGCCTAAAGCCCTAATCTTTGAATCACATGGTGGGGCTTTCTTCATGGTCAGCCCCCATCCTGAATCACCCATTAGCATAAACTCAGGGGCCCCCATGAATAACGAAGACACTCCTATCACTCGGGAAATTCCAAGGATTTAGAGAGACTCCCTTCCAGGAGCCAGGGACAAAGAGCAGCCAGTTCTTTTCTATACAAACCCCTGGTCCCCACACAGCATCTTATTTATGGACCTGAGGATGCAGGTGCAGGTCTGGCCAAGGGGTGGGCCCCCAGGACCACTGAGCTCACTTATGCCTCCTCCCCCGATCCCTGGGGAGACCATCATGAGGAGGAGGGGGCAGAGGGCCAGGGCAGGGCTGAAGTGGGTAAGGCTACTCTACCTCCACCCCCACCTGCCCTGGACCCCAGATGGGGGCCCCCTAGATGCTCCCTTCAAGGAAGCTGCTAGTCACTCCAGCTTTACTCCAGGAGGAAAGAGGCTGGGTTTGGGTGGAGGGCGTGCTAGGGACATGGGAGTGGACAGAGTGGCCCCCTCACCCCAGGGCCCCTTACACTTTCTGCAGCGCCCAGCAGGTGTTTTCCACCCTGAGTACCTGTCCTCTCTTCCCGGTTCACCAGGCACATAAATGTGCACAAGAACCTTATTCTGTGGGGCTCATCTTCTTCAGGGGGATGTTGAGGTCACCCCCTCAGGGACTTGAGCCTGGCCTCCTGGGCACTGGCCCGTGAGCTCCAAGCAGGTGCTTCCTCCCTAAACGCTTCCATGGGGCCAAGGCAGGAGCCGCAAAGGCCACCACGGGACCGTCCCCCTAACCGACAACACAAACCCAAGAAGTCTGGAATGGCCACCGGGAACTGGGCGTGCAACGGCTCCACCCCTGGGAGGGCGGAGGCGGGTGCTGGTGCAGCCCCGCGAGGGCCCGGGGCCCCAGTGCACACTGGAGGCAGAGCTCTGCTCGGCTGCACCATGTCCTGGACCCACGTCCTGCTGGCACTCCTGGCCCACTGCACAGGTGAGAACCCCCAGAGCTCAAGGCCCCCGGCCCCTTCCCTCACCCTGCTTTGCCCTGGATGCCCATGTGCTTCTGTGTCCCCAGCTTGTGGCCCTCAGCCGGTGCTGAATCAGCCACCATCCGTGTCCTCGTTCCTTGGAACCACGATCCGCCTGGCCTGCACGCTGAGCAGCGACCATGATGTCGGTGTTCACAGCATCTACTGGTACCAGCAGAGGTCCGGCCACCCCCCAAGGTTCCTGCTGAGATATTTCTCCCACTCGGACAAGAACCAGGGCCCCAAGGTCCCCCTTCGCTTCTCTGGCTCCAAAGACCTGGCTAAGAACACGGGGTATTTGAGCATCTCTGATCTTCAGCCGGAGGATGAGGCTGTGTATTTCTGCGCTGTGGGGGTCCAGGGCATGGAGCAGGAGCCGGAGACGGAGAGAGAGAGGAGGGAAGAAAGGAAGCCTGCTGCTCCAGTCTCCCAGGCACCCTAGGACACACTTACCTTGAACTAAAGGCAGAAGGGCACACATCCCCGAGGGGAGGGTGGTGTGGCGAGGAGGGTGGGGCCTTGGGCTGCCCCAGGCAAGGAGAAGCTCCTGGAAACCCCTTTGGAGGCTGGATTCGGGAATTAAATCTGCTTGTGTCTTGGGAAGTTGTTTTGCTGGGTGGTCTGAATTTGTTCCAGGGAGGCCCCAGATGTTCTGCAAACAGTCAGAATGAGTGGGGCGCACCCAAGACCCAACCAGGGTGAAGGTCCCAGGAGACCTGGCCAGTCACGGTCTGCTTGGCCGGAGCCCCTGGTCTTGTGGGTCCTGGGAGGCAGGGGGCTGCCATAGCATCTTGGGGGATGCCCCTGCCAGGAACAGGACCCCCTATTGTCACCTGATTGTGCACGGGGTAAGCAGCTTAGAAAATGCCTTCATTGGGCCTCTGGGGAGGAGAGCCGTGCCCAGTGATAGGGGTGATCTAGGTCCTCCGCTGGGCCAGATGGCTCTTTGTTGTAGGGGGGCTGTCCTGTGCACTGCAGGATGCCGAGCAGCATCCCTGGCCTCTACCCACCAAACACCCTCCTGCCCCTCGTTATGACAACCAAAAATGTCTCCAGGCATCACCAAAGGCCCCCAAGGTGGCAAAACCACCCCACCTGAGAAACACTGGTCTAGGAGAGAGAAATGCATTTCCTCTTCTGTGCAGGAAAGCGGCAGGGCTGGCAAATATTTTCTGTAAAGAGCCATGTAGTAAATATTTTTGGCTTTCTGGGCCATATGATCTTTGTGGCAACTACTCATTTCTGTCCTTATGGCGCAAAAGCAGCCACAGACAATACGTGAACACGCGGGCATGGCTGTTTCCTATTACACTTTATTTACAGAAACAGACAGAGCTGGGCTGGATGTGGCACTCAGGCCATACTTTGCTGACCTCTGCTCCAGAGAAACACCCAGTTCCTGCTTCTAGGTTTCAGCCAAACCACACTCGGTGGGGTGATCAAGGTCACCCTCAACTCCTCCTGCCTGAGGACTCCAGGATACTAACCCTCTGGACCCTTGGAAGACCTGGGGCAGGAGAGATACAAGGGGTGTGTGTGGCCTTGCCGATGAGCTTGTTGGGTAAAGAGGGAACGGTGGGTTCCTGCTACCCTGGCCCACATCTGCACCCTGAGCCCCTGGGTTGTGAGTCAGTGTGTGCCCTGCAGAGAGGGACCCTGTACACCCACGTCCACACCACGTGTGGACATGCCTCCCACTCAGAGAGGTGCCAGGTAAACCATCTCCCCTGTGATCCAAACTTGGCTGAGAATGTCCATTTATCATGGCTGAAAAGACCCCGAAGTGTACATTCATGTCAATATCAGCCCGTCCATGTGTGGCCTGAGTCGCCTGTAAAACAGTGGTCTCAGCTCCGGCCAGTTCTCAGCACCCTTTGGGCTTCCACTCTCTGAAATGCACTGAGTTCTTCCTGCATGAAGCCTTTGCCTCCTGGCAGGGGCCTCCAGGCCCAGGTTTCCAAAGGCCATCGAGGTGGTCCCCAAAGAACTCTGTCACCCGCTTGTAACATGCTCTTCTCTTGCTTTCATCCTTTGTGATTCTGGGATTCCAAGCCACGACAAAAAACCCAGAGAGCAGGGAATCAGGTCAGCTCCTCCATCATCCCAGCAACACTGCCCCACCATACTCCTGGAGGATGGGACCTTGGACCCGGGTCTCGGGCCAGGCAGAGCGTGAGTCTTAGCTCTGGTCAGCCTCGGAAGGGTCATTTGGATTCTAGGTCAACATTTCCAGTGTTGTTTGTAAAGAGGACAATAATAGCACCAATTAATTTCTATAAAGTGCTTAACCTGCACTTGACTGTAGCGCGTGCTCAACAAAGTAGTGGTATCGTTTCCTCATCAGTCACCAGGCCTGGCCTCCCCCTTGTCTAAACCTTTCCTTTAGTCTGAGTCATTTCTTACCCGGCCATCATCTGGCCTCCTGCCCATCATCCTGCTGCAGCCTGGACCCTCCACTCCTCATTTTTATTACTCCTAGATCCTTGCCTGCACTCCTCCGCTCTAGCCTTGATTGTCTCCCACCCTCAAAGGTATGGATGCAAGCCATATCTGCCGTTTCCAATTTTCTGGTGGCTACATATTTTTTTAAAAGATAAAAAGAAACAGATGAAATGATGTTTAATAGCATATTTTATTTAAACCAATGCATTTCAAATATTATCATTTAAACATGCAATCAATGTACAATTGGTTATGAGATGGTTAACTCTTTTTTCATACTAAATCTTCAAAACCCAGTGTGTAGGGACTTCCTTGGTGGCGCAGTGGTTAAGAATCCTCCTGCCAAAGCAGGGGACACGGGTTAGAGCCCTGTCTGGGAAGATACCACATGCCACGGAGAAGCTAAGCCCGTGAGCCACGACTGCTGAGCCTGCGCTCTAGAGCCCGCAAGCCACAACTACTGAGCCCGCGTGCCACAACTAACTGAAGCCCGCGCGCCTAGAGCCCGTGCTTCACAAGAGAAGTCACTGCAATGAGAAGCCCGCGCACTGCAACGAAGAGTGGCCCCCACTCAACGCAACTAGAGAAAGCCCGGGCGCAACAACGAAGATCCAACGCAGCCAAAAATAAATAAATAAATAAATAAGAGAGAATTATCTTGAGGTGAATGCTTTTCAACCCAAGAATTAAAAACAAACAGACAAACAAACAAACAAAAAAAACCCACTGTGTATTTTATACTCGGGGCTCATCTCAATTTGGACCGGCCACATTCCAAGTGGTCCACAGCTGCCTTGGCTGCGACAGGACAGTACAGGTTGAAGAGGTAAAATTCAGACTCCATGTTGTGACACAGCCTTTGGAGACTGGCCCAGATTCTGTCCCAAGTCTCATTTCTTGTGCGCCGCCCTCACCATCTGTTTCTGCTGATGCTCTCGGTTGCCTCCAAACCTCTGCCCAAGCCATCTACTTGCCAGTGGACTTCCTCTCCCTTTGCCGTGTCCTCCAACTGGCTGCACCAACTCTGGGGTCTGCTGTTATCTCCACTGTCACTCCTTGGGCAAGACTTCCGTGACCTCTTTATGCAGTTATTAACTTCCTGTGATGTGCAAACATCGTGTTTTCCTAACTATATTTAGCGCCTGCTGCGCAGCTCTGAATTTAGTTTGCAAGTCTCTCTCCTCTACTAATCCATAAATTCTCAGTGGGAAGGACCTCTTCATCTCATTTTCTGGGTCTGATATACATTGATAATGGAGTTGAGTAAATGGATGTATAAACGAATGCACGACTGAATGAATTCTTGGGTCCCAAAGACCTCACCATTCTGGGACCCCATTAGACAGCTGGGGTCACTGTGATTCCCTAAGAAGGGAAAACTTGCAAATCCGGTGATTATATCCAGTAACCAGGAGTGATGTGGAAGGAAAAGATTGAAAAAGGTCAATGCAGGGAAGGGAACATTTGGGAAACTTTCTGAATTGTTAATGGAGGCTAGAGATGTTGGAGAGGGTGGGGTTCCCAGATTGTTGGGATTTGCTGCCTGGTACACAAAGAGCTCCCCCACCCCCAAGTATCACAACAGGGCTCCTGACTGTGATACAGAACAGGGGCGCAGGGATGCTGAGAGCTGTGGTCTGTGCACAGAAATGCTGGACGCTGCTCCCAAGTCTGACCCAGAAACACAGAACCCAGCAGGCTTGGACATGTCACCAGTGGTACTGAAGACCAGAGGCCCGAACATTCTGACCTGAGTTAGACCTCCAGATCCTCAGAGGAGAGGATCTGAGGACGGCCCAGGGGTCTTGGGGGATGGAACGTGCCAGTCAGACAGAGTCAGAATGCAAGGGCTCTCCGTGCACACAGAGGCCGGTGTGGTTGTGATGCGATTGGCAAGATGAGCTGGGGCAGGTGGCCCCACATAAAGAGGGGGGTGGGATTAACACTGAGAGGCCCTTTAGGGCATGGAGGGCCCTTGCGTCTTGTTCTAAGTTGCATCACAAAAATTTTGTGATGCACGCCCAATGCCCAAATCCATTCATTCACGACGGGATGTAAAACGAGGATATTTTCATTCTAGCAAAACTCCGAAGAAAACGTCCCCTCCTCAATGATTTAGGCACCCAAGGGACTGTTCACATAGTAAAGGCAGGATAAATGTCTGATCTTTTTCCCCTTTATTTACCAGTCATAGAAATCACAAGTCAGTGTGCCAGCATCTTCCAGGTTCGTGGGTATAAGATACTTGAGGTGGGTATAAGATATTTGAGGTGTTTAAATCCATTGCAATTATGGTAAGTTGTTCTGTCTTTGGGTAGCACAAGCCCATTCAAATTGGTGTCTAACCAGGAACATGACAATGTGTCAAAAACAGTCCATTTACTTTTGTCTTTAAAAAATTTGTGCCAAGATACCTTCACTCCAGCTAATTCTCTAAAGGCTGATGATTTTTTTTTTTTTTTTTGGCGTGTGGATCTTTATTATTGTTGTTGTTGTTTTCTTTTTAAAAAATTTTCCCATTCATTTTTTATTAATTTAATTTTTATTTTATATTGGAGTATAATTGATTTACAGTGTTGTGTCAGTTTCAGGTGTACAGCCAAATGATTCAGTTATACATATACATATATCCATTCTTTTTCAGATTCTTTTCCCATTTAGGTTATTGCTACTGAGAATACTGAGTAGATTTCCCTGTGCTATACAGTAGGTTCCCGTGGATCATCTATTTTACAAACAGCAGTGTGTATACGTCAATACCAAACTCTCAATTTATCACTCCCCCCAACGTTTCTCCCTTGATAAACATAAGTCTGCTCTTGAAGTTTCTGCTCCTGAGTCTGTTTCTGTTTTGTATACAAGCCCACCTGTATCGGTTTTTTTTAGATTCCACATGTAAGTGATATCATATGATATTTATCTTCCTCTGTCTGACTTCACTTAGTATGATGATGCCTTGGTCCATCCATGTTGCTGCAAATGGCATTATTTCATTCTTTTTTTATGGCTGAGTAATAGTCTCTTGTGTGTATATGTATATATACACACACACACACACACACCACATCTTCCTTAAAAGGACAATTATTATAACACCCTAAATGGAGAAAGAGCACAAGAATGTGAAAATTTTGAAATCCTCCATGTGATACTGGTAGTTACTAAGCCAGGATCCCGAATAGTTTACTCACCCAAAAGAAGAAAAATTAAGGATAAGTTCAGGATAACAGTACCCACCTTACACCACTCTCTCAAAATTAAAGAAATAAAAATAAAAAATTTAAAGCTCTGTTCCATGCCCTCAAGGCATAATGGTGCAGCAGGCCGGTAGTTGTGAGCAGGCTTCTCCTCCGCGGGACTATTTGGACTGCAGCTGAGGGAGGTGGTGCTGGGAGGGTGGTCGTCCTCACAGGCCGACCACGACCGCTCCTCTCCCTCCCTCCCCAGTGACTGCCGTCCACCTGGGGAGTCTGCAAAAGCCCCTCAAACCCGAACCCTCCTCTCATTTCCTGCATCTCATCAGTACGTCCTTGACCCAGAAACGCGGCTTCCCGAGGTTCTACCCTCCGACAATCCAGTTCAACCTCAGCTTCAGTTCAGCGGACGTCAGAGCTGTCCCTGGGAATCGCCCCTCCGGCCGCGGTGACCACCGATGGCCTCCATCACCCACTGGACAAGTGCAGACACCGCGTACCACGGCGTACCACGGCCACCAGGGGGCAGTGCAGAGTGCCCTTTACACCCCGTTACGCCATGTGGGTCCACAGGCTGGCAGCGGCAGCATCACCTGGGAGCTTGTAAAAAATGCCACGTGTCCCGGTCACCCCAGACCTGCTGAGTCTGAACCCGCATTTTCACAAGATCCCTGGCGGTTCCACGCACGTGAAAGTCTCAGAGCACTTCCTGCGCCCTTGTCATCTGGTTCAACCTCACTAAGGCACTCTCACTCAAACCACCCATGTGGTCAAGCAGGTGATGCTCTGGAGATGCTTCTCAGGAGCACCTGGAAACCAGAAGCAACGTAACAGATGTGCCTGTACGCACAGAGCACGCTCACCTCCCACGGTTGACCTCTGGCTCCTTCTGGCTCAGAAGCGCGGGCCCTTCCCTCCCACTCAGACCCGGATGTTTGGGCATTTCGACCACCCTCCAGCTGTGGCTTCGCAGCCCTGACTCCCGGATTGCAGCTGCCCTCCTGGCAGCCCCCGCCCCCGCGTCTACTTTCCCCTCCTGGGAAGAGCCCCCGCACCACACCCCTCACGCTCCACTTTCTCAGCCCTCACCCGACGGAAACTGGAGGCCTCTCCCTGGAGGGGCTATTGCTGCGGCCTTGGTTTCCTCAATTCCACGGACCACCCCTCACTCTGAGCTTTGCCGCCCAGGGAAACAGACAGGGATATGGCGCTGCCAGCAGCACCTCTTCGTCCGTCAAAACCGCCTGCCGCAAGGACCACTGGACGAGTGGGACTGGTTTGTTTCTTGTGAATCTGTGTAGACCCAGGCCTGAGAGATGGCTGAAATGCAAACGACCCTCCATAAAAGGGATGAATGTTCCCAGGGAGGTGTGACCAGGGCTGCAGTGCTGCCGGCATCGGAGAGCAACCGGAAGGAGGGGGCTCTGCTCCTGTTTCTGCTCTGAGCCGCCTGAAGGGGGCGCCCACGGCAGGAGGCACGTATGGGGCCAGTTCTGGGGCCCTGACTACATCTCAGACCCAAAGGCAGAGCCAGCCTTCCCTGAGGCAGGAGGGCAGAGGGAGAAGCCCTGCGGGGTGTGGGGAGCCCAGCGAGATGGCCGCGCCCCTAACTGGGACCAGCGCCTCAGATGCACAGGGAGCCCACAGCAAAGACAGGAGGGGTCAGGTTTGCATGAGCCACAATGAGAGGGTCTGGGAGGCCCTGCCCATCTCCAGGCGCAGAAGGCAGAGCTCAGGGCGTCTCCACCATGGCCTGGACCCCTCTCCTGCTCCCCTCCTCACTCTCTGCACAGGTGCTGTGCACCGTCCCCCCCGCCAACCGCAGCCACTGCAGGATCAGCCTGAGGGTAGGAGCCCCTGGGAATGGGCCTTCATCTTCAAGTCCCCTCTCCCCTCCTCGCTCTCTCTCTTTTTAAAAAATATTTATTTATTTATTTAACTAAGACACGCCGGGTCTTAGTTGCAGCACGTGGGCTCCTTAGTTGCGGCCTGTGAAATCTAGTTCCCTGACCAGGGATCAAACTCGGGCCCCCTGCATTGGGAGCACAGAGTCTTAGCCGCTGGACTACCAGGGAAGTCCCCTCTCCTCCTCTCTTACAGGCTCCACGGCCTCCTATGAACTGACCCAGCCGCCCTCAGTGTCAATAGCCCCCGGAACAAGGTCAGGATCACCTGCTCAGGAGGTAACATCATGCATAAACATGCATCTTGGTACCAGCAGAAGCCGGGCCAGGCCCCTGTGCTGTTCGTCTATGACAATAGCAACCGGCCCTCAGGGATCCCTGACCAATTCTCTGGCTCCATTCAGGGAACACAGCCATCCTGATCATCAGCGGGGCCTGGGCCGAGGACGAGGCTATTACAGTGCCATCTACCATGGCAGTGGGAGCCGTGACTCATGGTGACGTGACAGACGGGGACTCAAGGCACGAAACTGCCCACCCCAGCCTGGTGCTCCTAGTCCACGCCCACCCCTCCCCTGCCGCCTCCACCCTGGACCAAGAAGGCTCTACTCCTTCTCAACCCAAAGTCACGTCACTGCACCTAAACAAGGCCCTAACTTTCAGTGTCCTCGTCTGGGAAACAGGAATCATAATGACCATCCATGGGATGAGCTGTGTGAGCCAGGGTTCTCTAGAGAAACAGAACCAGCAGGATGTGTGTGTCTATAAATAGAGAGAGATTTATTTTAAGGAATTGCTCACGTGGCTGTGGAGGTGTGAGTCCAAAATCTGCAGGATGGACCGGCAGGCTGGAGACCCAGGGAAAAGGGGCAGTGAATCCGTCTGCTGCAAAATTCCTTCTAGCTCTGGGGAGGTCAGTCTTTGTTCTACTCAGGCCTTCAGCTGATTGGATGAGGCCCACCCATATTAGGGAGGGTAATCTGCTTTACTCAAAGCATCAATTGCATGTTAATCCACTGATTTCAATGTCAATTTCATCCAAATAAACCCTCACAGAAACATCCAGAATAATGTTTGACCAAATATCTGGGCACTGTGGCCCAGCCAAGTTGACACATAAAATTAACTCTCACACTGGCCTTAAATAAACAAGGGTGACTACAGCGTCACTCTCACGTCGAATGAAACCTCCAGACCTCTGGGCTTTGGAGAATGTTTTTAACCTTCCACAATAGTGGAGACCACCCCCAGAGAAGGGCTTGGGAGTCATACAGCAGATCTAGTGATCCCAAGAACCTGGAATTTTCTAGAACGTTCACACCTGGGACTTGGAGAAGATGGACCCACGTGTCTGCTCTGGAGACGACTTGGGAGAGAGGAGTCCTGGTGGCCACAGGAGGAGCCTCTGGGGCCTGTGGGATGGAGAATGGGCAGGGGGCTGACCAGCAGGAGGCAGGGGGCGCCCTCTGACACGGGAGCAGGGCAGAAGTGACGGGACATGACACACCCCTCCGCTCCAGCGGAGATGGGTGGGGGCGGGGCACAGAGGAGCCAGGGACCCTGAGCACGGGGTCTGCTGAGCAGGAGAGCTGGACCCAGACGTCTCTGGCTCAGCCTGAATCCAGCCCTCGGCCATTCTCGGTCCAGGGAGGGTGTGGGGACAGGCCCGGGTGGCCAGAGCTGCAGCTGCACCAGCTGGGAAGGCCCTGCCCATCCCCCGAGGGTCTCCAGGGACCAGCCAGACCCGGATTTCCGACCATGGCCACCACAGGAATATGTGGTCTGTAGCAACAGCAGGTGCAGGGCAGGTTATGGGGAGTAGCTGGGGTCACTGAATTCAGGGACAGCCCCTTCTTCTCCCCAAGACCTGGGGCTGTCCTCGGGGGAACCACAGCTTCTGGGCCCCGGGCAGTGGGTGAGTGTCACACCCACATAGGGGTGCTGTGAGGGAACAGCTTCAGCCTGGACCCTGGCAGGAACCCCACCCCAGGCCCCAAGGTACAAGGAACCCAGGTATGAGGCTGGAGTGGGCCAAGCACCACAATGGGGAGAAGCTGGACTGGATCAGGGCCTCCCAGGGGCTCCCCTATACCCCACGTCACGTGTCAGGGCACCTGCACCCAGTTACCGTTCAGTGCTGGCCCATCTTCCCGAGGACCATGAGGTCTTGGGATGCAGTACCTGGCCTCGGGGATGCCCGGTCAGTGTGTGTGGGACATGAGGATCTAAGCAAAGTCACATCGGTCCACGGAGTCTGACCTCACGGTGGCCTTCTTGAACTCCCTGTGATATGAGGAAGTCAGTCTGTCCGCTACAGCATCCCATGACCGCGGTAGGACAGATGCCAACAGGATGTCTGGGATGGCCCAACTCCACTAGGGCACGTGGCATCTATGAAATTCACTCTGGGGGCCCCTGGGGAGAGCCTCACAGAGATGGACAAACCATCAGGACCTGAAGCAAAGAGTGGTTTCAAACACGAACTCCATCCAGTTTGAACTTGAACTCAAGTTCAAACACAAACTGGACGTGCAAGGGCAGATTTGACAAGGAGCTCCATCTCCTACAAACAACGGGACCAGGACTGCGTTTTCCAAAGGTTTTTCTATCAAAAGCCCCAGTAAGAAATGCATTTCCCATCACTATCCAGAGTGTATCTATGTTTTCGGGTAACTGAGGCAGGTCCCCACGAACCAGCTGCCCTCCTCCCACGCGGACGCTGTCTGTTCTCTGTCTGCTCTGGATGACCTCACTGTTGCGGGACTCTGGCTGCATCTGACTGAATTGGTTCCACAACCTCTGGGAGTTGCAACGCAAAATTTGAAAAGTGGCAGTTGAATAGCATCAGGGATTCGTTTGTTTTTCGATGGCCGATGGTTTTCCCAAGCCACACCAGATGGGCCAGCTCCCAGTGATGATAATAAGAAATGTCATGATTACTGTCATCCTCCATCTGTGTTGAGCGTGGAGCACTTCCCAGTTTAAAAAGCACTTTGAAAGTACAAATCCCGTCTGATTCCACTTATATGAAGTCCCTAGAGGGGTCAAAATCATAGAGACAGAAAGCAGAATGGTGGTGGGGAATTCCCTGGCGGTCCAGTGGTTAAGACTCTGCTTCCACTGCAGGGGGCTCGGGTTCGATCCCCAGTCGGGGAACTAAGATCTCGCAGGCTGCGCAGGATGGCAAAAAAAAAAAAAAAGCAGAATGGTGATTCCCTGCGGCTGGGGAGGCGGATGGGAAGATCATGTTTAATGGGGACAGAGTGTCAGTTTGGGAAGATGTGAAAGTTCTGGATGTGGATGGTGGTGATGGTTGCACAACCATGTGAAGGGACTTAATGCCACTGAATTGTACACTTAACAGTGGCTAAAATGGTAAATTTTATGTTATGTATAGCATTCCTGAGGCATCACTGCTGGCAGCACCAGCACAGAGCCAGGCCCTCGCTACCCAAGGTGGGCTCAGTGCCTCTTTTCTGCCCACCGCCCACCCCACCCCAAAGCACAGGGTCCCTGGGCGATGATGCATCCAGATGTTGGGGAAGCAGGCAGGCTCCCCTGGAGGGGAGAGGGAAACGGGGGCCTCACAGAAGTCCCCGCTGTGCACCAGACACTCTGCTCGTGGTGGTGACCTCTGGATAAACTCTATGAGCGTGTGTGTGTGTGTGTGTGTGTGACACGACGGGGCGGGGGGAGTGAGACCATGAGGTGCTGAACACATCTCATTAAACCCACCATTTTATAATGAAATCACAATTCCCTGACTTGAAACTGGCTTCTTGCTAAACCTGCACCTGTTTCCTCCCCTCTCACCACCCCCGCCCAAGGCTGGTCGGAAGAGAAGCCCCAGCCTCACCCCGCTAAACTCAGGCCTCGGCCGTTCCTGTTCCGCTGGCACTCAGCCGCCTTCCTCGGCCCCTCCAGGCCCCAGGGAGATGCTACACAGGCGCCCTTGGGAACTAGGGCAGGAGCAGATGTGTCCCACCCAGGGTCCCAGAGGTGGGGCCGGCAGGGGCTGCAGTGTGAGGCGGTTGAGCCCTGGATCCTGACCACAGCAGAGCAGTTGGCGGGTGCCCCTCTTGGGAGAGGCCCCCAGGAGTAACGGCCATGGGCCCTGGAGGGGGCCGGGTGCTGGGGGCAGGGACAGAGAAGACCCAGGCAGAGGCCAGGGCCATGTGGGCCAGGACGCACTGGGACGGCTACCGCCAGAGAGGGGAGCCGGGGGCACCTGCCAACACCCCTCCAGGGAGCCCACGCCAGCGGGTCGGCCAGAGGTGCCTTTGACCTGAGGGCACATGAGGCCCAGGACAGGCCAGTTGGGCTGTGAGGCCCCCAGGGGTCAGAGCTGTGTCCCCAGGCACAACTGGCTTCTAATAGTGCTGGGCCTGGCCGTGGGCGCCCATGGACTGCTGCCCCCGACGCCAACACCGCGGAGCACGGCCCCCCACAAGGAAACCCCGGGAGGAAGCAGCCCTTGGAGCCTGTGGCACAGGTAAGGGGCCGAGGGAATCATGGGGGGATATGAGGGTCCCTGCAGGCAGAACTGGGAGTGGGGACAGAGAGCGGGTGAGGGGAGAGGGGCGAGAAGGGAGCATCAGCTGGAGAGGAGGGGCCTGGGCAGACGGTGGTTTTATTTGAAGGGTTGACATTTTGTCCAGTGTGGATTTGTTTGCATTAATTTTTATTTTTTATATTGTATTAAAATATTTATCTGAATTACTGAGTTTTTTGGCACCCCTTACATTTTGTACCCAAGACTAGTGCCTCACCCACCTCGCACTGGTCCTCGGGGTAGAGCAGGAACAGGGAGGCAGGGACAGGAGGGGGCAGTGGCTGCTGTCATCCTGGGATCCCTGGGGCTCCTCTTAGCTGGTGAGCCACCTCCTCGCCCTTCCCCTGGCTGGGCAGACTCTGGAGCACCAGGGCGCAAGCTCTGGCTGAGGCTGTGTGGTGAGGGGACCTTTCCTGGTGACCCCGGGTCCCCCAGCCAAGGACCACCTCCTGTGACTGGTCCCTGGGAGCCCAAGCCCACCAGGGTGCAGGCGCCTCCATGAGAAAGGCCTGGGCGAGGGTCCGTGGGGGCTGCAGTCTGCCCCTGCCGCTGCTGTGTGACCCCGGCCCCCTCCTCTCTGCTTGTGGTGGGAGGTCCCTGGACAAACTGCTGAGCATCTGGGACCATTTGTGATGATCAGTGACACAGCAGCACATTCATCATGGGCACTGACCATTTAGGGGCAGAACCTCCCTCTCAGTGGCCCCACAAGGCAGGTCCCACTGTCACCCCCAATTTACAGGGATAGAGGCCCAGAGAGGCGAGGCAACTGCCCAAGGTCACACAGCTGGTTCTGACTCCAACGCCCAAGCCTCCAGCTGTCCCCATCCCTATCCCCTAAACAGACCCGGCTGACAAGTCCGCCTCTCTGAGCCTCAGTTTCCCCCTCTGCAAAGTGAAGGGTCCTAGTTGGAGGAGGGCCTTGCAGCCTGACACCTGCCCCAGTGATGCTGGGGCTGCGGTGGTGAAGGTCTGGGACGGGAGGAGTGGAGTCTGCGGCACCAGCAGCACAGCCGTGGAGGTGGGTGGGTGTCTGTGAGTGTCAGGTCGGGGCCGGCACTGCAGCATCCGATGGGGACTGCACAGCCAGGGCAGGATCCAGGAGAACACGAGGAGAGACGGACCTCCATCGGGTCAGGCCCCAGCTCAAGGTCCAGGGAAGAGAGGCCCGGCGACAACCACCACATGCAGCGTGATGCCTTCAGGACAGAGGGGGCCCCACTGGGGTTGGAGTTCAGGTCAAGGGGTCCACCTGGGCAAGGCAGCACAGGCACAGAACCCTCAGGAAGCGCTCAGGGGTCCACAGGGCTGCGGCACGTGGGTCTGAGAAGAGGCTAGAGGGGCGGCCAGGCCCAGACGTGGAGGACCTGTCCCTGGAGGATAGACTTCATCTGGGGGGTCCTGGGAGATGTTTGCAAGGAAATGTGACTGGAGTTGGGTGGGTGGGAGGGGGCGGGAAATCAGAACTAGAGAGGCCTCAGGGAGGGGGGCGTTGTCATGGGCAGAGTGGACAGAGAGCTTGGCTTTTTTGCTGGACGGTTAAGAGAATGCTGTGTCCTGTATTTTAACAAAATGGTCCAAGAGAAGGGATCGTCTGCAAGAAGTTGGTCTCCCCCGAGGACGTCCACTCACCCGACAGGCCACTCAGGGTCTCAGGGTGGGCCTGAACCAAGGGGGTCATGTCCAGGCATAGGTCAGACCCATGGACTATTTTAGGAGAAGTAAGATGTGGCGGGGGGGATGCCCGAGCTGGTCTTACAGATCCAGGGCGCTGACCTGTGATGGGGGGGCTCCAGGCAAAGGGAGCAAGGGGTGCTGAGGAGGAGAGTTGAGGTGCACTGACCCGCAGGGAGCTTCCAGAGCCAGGGAGAGCGGGGTGCAGACCATGGAGGTCTTGTAACCCGGTCCTTTATCCTGGGGTCCATGAGGAGTCATTAAGGGATTTAAGTGGGGCACTGTCAGAGTCAGGTTTGTGTTTTGGAAAAATGGCTCCAGATCAGAGACCAGTGTGAGGGCAGATTAGAGAATGGAGAAGGGACATGGAGAAGGGGCTTTGGCCAAAGTCTGTGCCTTGGGGATGGAGAGGAGGTCCACAGTAACCAGGTACCAAGATCACCTATGAAATTGCCAAGTGAATTTAAAGTGATGTTATCAGAGTGCTGACGGGGAGGAACGGGCACAGTCATGGACTGTCAGTGGGAGGCTGAATTTCTGGAACAAACAATTTCTGGAATAACATACCAAGATTCATAAAAACATACATTCCTTTTAATCAAGTAATTCCACCTCTAGAAATTTATCTTGATGGTATAATCAGAACTTCAGCTAAATACTATAAGTGTGTTCCTGGGGAAGAAGTAGAAACAACCTAAATGTCCAATGACAAGGGAAGGTAAAATAAACTATGGTACATTCATGGTAGGGAGTATTACACAGTCATTTGATATGATTTTTTTGACAACTGTAATGACATAATAAAGATTTGTATAACAGGCTGCAATATGGCATACTAGCACACTGCTTTTGTTTTATTTCGATTTACAGAGTAAAATTCATCCTTTCTGTATTAGCAGTTGTAGAAATTTTAATAAAACTATAGAGTTGTGTGACCCTCACAACAATCAAGATACAGAACATTTCCACCCCCCACCAAAATTTCCCTGCGCCCTCTGTGTAGTCAATCCCTTTTTCTGCCCCAACCATGGAAACCACTGATCTCTTTCTGATCCTATAGTTTTGCCTTTTCGAGATATAAACAGCATCATGCAGTATGTAATCTTTTTTTTTTTTTAATTTTATTATTATTTATTTAGTTATTTATTTTTGGCTGTGTTGGGTCTTCGTTTCTGTGCGAGGGCTTTCTCTAATTGCGGCAAGTGGGGGCCACTCTTCATCACGGTGCGCGGGCCTCTCACTATCGTGGCCTCACTTGTTGAGGAGCACAGGCTCCAGACGCGCAGGCTCAGTAGTTGTGGCTCACGGGCCTAGTTGCTCCGTGGCATGTGGGATCTTCCCAGACCAGGGCTCGAACCCGTGTCCCCTGCATCGGCAGGCAGATTCTCAACCACTGCGCCACCAGGGAAGCCCCTATGTAATCTTTTTTTAAATTAAACTTTTTATTTTGGGATAATTGTAGGTTCACATGCAGCTGTAAGACATAATACAGAGGGATCCCATCTACCCTTCACCTAGTTTCTCCCAACAGTAATGTCTTGTAAAATAAAAAATCACAACCAGGATATTGACATGGACACAGTCAAGGTACAGAACATTTCCATCGCCACAAAGATTCCTTTCTAGCCACGCCCACTTCTCTCCCTCCCAAGCCCCTGCTAACTCTGGCAACTACTAATTTGGTCTTCTTTTCTAATTTTGTCCTTTCAAGATTGTTCTATAAATGGAATCATACTGTATGTACCCTTTTGGGACCGACTTTCTTTCTTTTTCTTTTTTTAAAAAATTTTTATTGGAGTATAATTGATTTACAGTGTTGTTAATTTCAGGTGGACAGCAAAGTGAATGACTTATAGATACACATAGGTCCACCCTTTTTTAGATTCTTTTCCCTTATAGACCATTACAGAGTATTGAGGAGAGTTCCCTGTGCTATACAGTAAGTTATTATTAGTTATTTATTTTATATTTAGTAGTGTGTATATGTCAATCCCAATCTCCCAATTTATCCCTCCCCCCCTTTGCCCCCTGGTAACCGTGTTTGTTCTCTACATCTGTGACTCTATTTCTATTTTGTAAATAGGTTCATTTGTACCATTTTTTTAGATTCCACATATAAGCGATATCATATGGTATTTGTCTTTCTCTGACTTATTTCACTCAGTATGACAATCTCTAGGTCCATCCCTGTTGCTGCAAATGGCATTATTTCATTCTTTTTTATGGCTGAGTAATGTTCCATTGTATGTATGTACCACATCTTCTTTATCCATTCCTCTGTGATGGACATTTAGGTTGCTTCCATGTCCTGGCTACTGTAAATAGTGCTGCAATGAACATTGGGGTGCATGTGTCTTTTCGAATTATGGTTTTCTCTGGATATATGCCCTGGAAGCGACTTTCTTTACTCAGCATAGTTTTCTGGCTGTTCATCCAGACTGTTGGTTGTACATACTTCGTTCCTTTTTATTGCTCAATATATTCCAAGTACGTAACCGTATGAGTTTGGCTTCTTTAGTTCAGTATAACACCTTTGCAATTATCCAATTATCCCCTTTATCTATAGTTTGTTCCTTTCTATTGCTAAGTAGGATTCCATCTATGAACGTATCAGAGTTTATTAACTATTCACCAATTGAGGAACATTTGGGTTGTTTCCAGTTTTTGGCAATGATAAATAAAGCCAGTATATACATTTGCATACAAGTCTTTGTTTGAACATGAGTTTTCATTCCTTGGTTAAATACTTAGGAGTAGGATTTGATTGATCAGAGGGTAAGTGTATATTTATAAAAAACTACCAAACAGCTTTCCAGAGTGGCTAAAACTTTTTACATTCCCACAAGCAATGTGTATGAGTTACAGTTGCTCTGTATTCTCCCCAGCACTCGGTATTGTCAGTGTTTTAAGAAATTGAGATAAAATTCTTTTAACATAAAATTCACTTTTTTTATTTTTGGCCGAGTAGCATGTGGGACCTTAGTTCCCCGACCAGGGATCAAACCCGGGTCCCAGCAGTGAAAACACCAAGTCCTAATGAGTTGACCGCCAGGGAATTCCCAAAATTCACTATTTTAACTATTTTAAAACACAATTTGGTGACATTTAGTGCGTTCACTATGTTTTGTGACCATCACCACTATCTTTTTCCTGAGTCTATTGATCACGCCAAAAGGAAACCCCAAAACAGTCCCTCTGCATTCCCCCAATTCACCAGCCCCTGGCAACCAGTAATCTGCTTTCTGTCTCTATGAATTTGCCTATTCTGGATATTTCATATAAATGAAATCATACAATATAAGACCCTAGTGTCTGGCTTATTTCACCTAGCATCATGTTTTCAAGGTTCATCCATGTTGTAGCAGGAGTCAGTATGTCATTCTTTTTAAGGCCAAATAATATTCCTTTTTTTGTTTATTTATTTATTTATTTATTTATTTATTTATTTTTGGCTGCGTTGGGTCTTTGTTGCTGCGTGCCGGCTTTCTTTAGTTGCAAGGAGTGGGGGCTACTCTTCACTGGGTTGCGCGGGCTTCTCATTGCGGTGGCTTCTCTTGTTGCAGAGCACGGGCTCTGGAGCGCAGGCTCAGTAGTTGTGGCGCATGGGCTTAGTTGCTCCAAGGCATGTGGGATCTTCCTGGACCAGGGCTTGAATCCGTGTCCCCTGCATTGGCAGGCGGATTCTTAACCACTGCACCACCAGGGAAGTCCCAATATTCCATTTTATGGATATACCGCATTTTGTTTATCTGTTCATTAGTTAATGTGTTATTTCCACCTTTGGGTTATTGTAAATAGTGCTGTTATGTACATTCATGTCAAGTGTTTTTCTGAGTATCTGTCTTCAATTCTTTTGGGTAAGTGCCTAACAGTGGAATTGCTGGGTCACATGGTAGCTTTACGTTTAACTTTTGAGGCTGGCCAAACTGTTTTCCACAGTGGCTGCACCATTTTACAATCCTAACAGCAATGCACAAGGGATACAGTTCTCCATATCCTCACCAACACTTGTTATTTCCTTTTTTTATTATTGTTATTTTTATATCCATCCCACTGGCTGTGAAGTGGTATCTCATTGTAGTTTTGATTTGCATTTCTATAATTATTAATGATGTTGAGGGTCTTTTCAAGTGCTTGTCAGTCATTTTTATATCTTCTTTAGGGAAATGTCTCTTCAAGTCCTTTGCCCACC
Organism: Balaenoptera musculus; assembly: GCF_009873245.2. Taxonomy (NCBI): domain Eukaryota; kingdom Metazoa; phylum Chordata; class Mammalia; order Artiodactyla; family Balaenopteridae; genus Balaenoptera; species Balaenoptera musculus. The sequence goes on along the minus strand of NC_045798.1, from coordinate 26,409,370 downwards.
TTTTAAATCAGTTGTCTTTTTGTTGCTTTGTTGAGTCATAAGATTTCTTTATATATTCTGGATACTAGGGCCTTATCAGATATATGATTTTCAAATTATTTCTTCCATTCTGTGAGTTGTCTTTTCACTTTCTTGATAAGGTATTTGGAGGCACAAAAGTTTTGAATTTTGATGAAGTCCAACTTATCTATTCTTTCATTTATTGCTTGTACTTTTAGTGTCATATCTAAGAATCTGCTGCCTAATCCAAGGTCATGAAGATCTACACCTATGTTTTATTCTAAGAGATAGTTTTAGCTTTTACACTTAGGTCTTCAATCAATTTTGAGTTTTTGTGTATGGTATGAGGTCGGGGTCCAACTTCATTCTTTTGCATGTGGATGTCCAGTTATCCCAACACCATTTGCTGAGGAGATTCTTCCTTTCTTCCTTCCTTCCTCCCTCTCTCTTTCTCTCTCTCTCTCTCTCTCTCTCTCTCTTTCTTTCTTTCCCACATCGCAGGGCTTGCAGGATCTTAGTTCCCTGAACAGGGTATCCCCTGCAGTGGAAGCGTGGAGCCCTAACCACTGGACCACCAGGGAATTCCCTGTTCTTTTTCAAGATTGTTTTGCCTAGTGGAGTCCTTTGCAATTCCATGTGAATTTTAGGATCAGCTTTTCCATCTCTGTAACAATGACCACCCACTGAGATTTTGATAGGGACTGCATTGGATCTGTAGATCACTTTGGTTAGTATTGTCTTCTTTCAAATACTAACTCTTCCAATCCATGAACGCAGCACATCTTTCCATTTATTTAGGTCTTCTCTAACTTCTTTGAACAACATTTTGCAGCTTTCAGTGTACAGTCTTTCACCTCATTGGTTAAATTTATTCTTAATCGATACCATTGCAAATGGAATTGTTTTCTTAATTGCCCTTTTTGAATTGTTCATTGCTAGTGTGTTGATCACGCACCTGCGGAATTTATTTGCTCTGTATATAAGATCATGTCATCTGTGAATAGAGACTTTGAGTTACTGTCTAGTATCCTTTCTTTTTTAATTAATTAATTAATTAATTTTGGCTGCACCGGGTCTTAGTTTTGGCACATGGGATCTTCGTTGTGGCAAGCAGGATCTTTAGTTGCGGCACGCAGACTTCTTAGTTGCAGCATGAGGGCTCTTAGTTGAGGCATGCGTGTGGGATCTAGTTCCCCGACCAGGGAATGAACCCGGACCCCCTGCATTGGGAGCGTGGAGTCTTACCCACTGGACCACCAGGGAAGTCCCCAGTATCCTTTCATTGCACTTTTTAAATGCACTTCTAGATTGCTTACTTGTGTTATGTATCTAATGTTCTTATAATTTTAAAACAATTAAAATTTTAAAGCAAAAAATCTTACATTTGCCTCACAAAACCAACCACAGCTAACTGGGCCAGCTTAGCAGGTGGAAAACACAGTGGTCTGATCCTCTGGCAGAGATTCTTGCATCCAACAAGCCCCAACTCAATGCTGCATCTTTGTATGAGTTGGGAATTTAAATCAGCAAAGGCAAAACCTGGAACTTCTTGTGGCTTTGGAGTCTCTGAGGGTGGTTCTGTTGTTTCTTAATTATTTTGGGCCTTGTTTTAACTTTAAGGAGTATTTAGGTGCAGAATCTAAAGACAAAGTTTTCTGGCCTGGGAGTGAGAGCACTCATGGTCACCTGTGACAAGGTGAAGACAGAAAAAGAACTGGAATAGGAGAAAAGTGGTCAGTCTCATGTGGAAGTGGTGAGTTAGTTTCCTATTGGGCATCCAGCTGGAGATGGTCAGTAGGCAACTTAAGTGGAGATGAGGAAAGGGTTTGAAGCTGGAATAGACTCGAGCCTCATCATGTGGGCACATTGTGGGAAGATGGCAAAGAAGGAGGACCCAGCGAGGTAGCCTGGGGATCAGTAGCCATGCATGGGTCAGGGGAAACGGAAGACAAAGAAGGAAGAAAGTGGGGGTCACAGACATCAAGGAGAACAAAGTCACTGGAAAGAGGGGCCAACCCTATGTTACATCCTGCAGAGACATTAGGTACAACAGGAACTGGGGAGGGACCTTAGACTTGACCCAGATGAGGGCCCTGTTGTCCATCACCTGAGAGATTTCAGGGAGAGATGGGGTGAGAGCCAGAAGGGCCCTGGCATGTCCCAGAATGTAAAACAGTGCTTGGCAGGCAAGTGTTTGGGAGCCATTGTTGGTTGGATGGATGGATGGATGGATGGATGGATGGATGGATGGATGGATGGATGGATGGATAATGGATGTATGACGGATGGATGGATGGATGATGGATGGATGATGTATGGGATGGATGATGGATGGATGGATGGATGGATGGATGGATGACGGATGATGGATGGATGGATGGATGATGGATGGAAAAACAGATGGACAGAAAGACAATGATCTGAAAGATCCAAGAAGGCTTCGTGAAAGAGGAGGAACTGAACTGCCTCTCAATGAGTTGAGACAACAGGGCAGGGGGCCTCCAAATGACCTGGTGTCCACAGGCCCAGGGAGGAAGCTGCCTGGCTGGACTGTGGGAAATTATGGGGGAAGGAACACCCAGAAGCCCTAAAATGAGGCCAGGAGAGGTCGGGCAGGTCCAAGCCAGCTCAGGACTCACTCTGCCACACCACATGGCCACCCGAGGGGACTCGGCACTCAGCAGCACCATAAGCACTGAGGATTCAGTGGTCACAGGACAGCCTCAGAGTGGGGGGGACACACTGGGTGACAAGGTGTGGGTGGCTGCTGCCTCAGACAGGGGGCTGGGCATGGGGACACCCAGGGGCGCCCCAGCCTCCGGGGGGCTGGCTGCCCACCCCCCCAACCTGAGAACACAGCCCCGCCTGCTACAGCCCTGTTCCCGTCATGCCCAGCAGGTCCCCGCTCCGGCCCGGCCCCCGGGGGACAGGCCCCAGGTGCTGGCCCGGCGGGTTTTGGTCTGAGTCTCATTCACCGTGGTACATCTTTGGCGGCGGGACCCAGCTCACCGTCCTAGGTAAGTGGCTCTCACGTCTTTCCCAGCCTGTCCCACCCTCTGCTGTCTCGGGAAAGTCACTTTTTTCTCTCTGGGGGCTGCTTCCCCTCTGCCCTCCCAGCTTAAGGACCGACCCCCACCTTTCTCCTTGGGGCCTGGGGAGGCAGGTTGGTCTTGGGGTAACCAGCAGGAAGGACCCCAACCGCAGAAGCAGCCACCTCCAGAGTCCGACAGGGATCCTAAGGAGGGAGGAGAGCTGCTTTGGTTATACACGGGGACACTGAGGCTGCACATGGGACGGCTTGGCCGGGTCACCTGGGAGAGTGAAGTGGAACAGCATCTGGGGGGCTGTCTGCTGTCCAGGGGCTGAGTGGGAGGGGGGACAGAGAAGGCAAGCAGGGCCACCATGGGGACAGTCACAGAGGCCATGATGGGGGTGGGCAACCCCGGACCCTCCCCTGCATCTCACACCCCCTCCTCTGTCACACAGGTCAGCCCAAGTCTGCGCCCTCAGTCACTCTGTTCCCGCCCTCCACTGAGGAGCTCAGCGCCAACAAGGCCACCCTGGTGTGTCTCATCAATGACTTCTACCCGGGAAGCGTGACGGTGGCCTGGAAGGCAGGCAGCACCACCATCACCAGGGGTGTGGAGACCGCCCAGCCCTTGAAACAGAGCAACAACAAGTACGCAGCCAGCAGCTACCTGGCCCTGACGGCCAGTGAGTGGAAATCTTACAACAGGGTCAGCTGCCAGGTCACGCACGAGGGGAGCACCGAGGAGAAGACAGTGGCGTCCTCAGGGTGCCCTTAGGTCCCTGGATCCCCCACCCTCCGGGGCCTGGAGCCACGGGTCCCCTGGAGGGTCTCCCCTCCCATCCTGGTCCCCCCAGCCCTTCCTCCTGCACCCAATCAACTCTCAATAAAATGTTTTCATCGTTATTCAGAAATCTCTGCTCATTTCTTTTCTTGTCTTGTATTTAATTTGCACCCTCTCCAGAATTCTAGGGGTGGGGTGGGGAATCCTAGGCGCCAGTGGGAGAGTAACTAAGGGGAGAAGCTCACAGTCTCCTGGGTGGGGGCATCTCCCAGGAAACCAGCCAGGACACATCACCCATCCGCCCTCTCTCCTTCCTCCCACTCCTCCTCCAGCACAAGGCCGTGCCCACCCCCTGCCACCTTCCAGGCCGGAGCTGCCCATGGCTGGTGACCTCCAGATGAGCCCTCGCTCCCTGCCCTGGTGGGGACCCTCCACACCTCCCTGCCCCCGGCTTGTCCTTTCTTTCCAGTATGGCTGTTAGCATAACTGACTCGGGACTCTTCGCCCACATTCCTCTTCCTCTGTGTCCTGCCTGGTCCCTGGGCTGGGCCACTCCTGGGGGCCTCCCAGCCCAGGCTCCCCCTCCTTCCTCCCTGGCCTCCTGCGGCCCCTTCTCCTCCTGGGCTCATGGGGAGGGGACTTTGATCTTAGCTTCTGCTCTGGGGCGCTGCTTCCCTCCAGCTCCAGTTAAATGTTCTCCAGGCCTTACCTATCAGGCATCGAACCACCTGGAGAGTTCTGAGCCCACCTGGACCCAGGTCCCTGGCCCTGGGACCCATGGCCTAAGGGGACAGAGTTGTTAGGGCCAAAGAGGGACCACAGGGGACAGGGGCCTTGGGTCAGAGGGGCTGGCTTCCTCATGCTCTGGGTCAGAAATCAGGGTCAGGGCACTGGGGGAGGGGCCGAGAGAGGGTGTTGTCTTCTTGGAGGCCCCGCCTCGGCCCTGGTTCCTGGAGGTGAGGGCTCACTGTGCCCTGCCACCGGAAGGGTCAGTCTGGCACAGGGTCAGACTGGCCCAATAGCAGCATCTTGAGGATAAAGTTCAAACACCAAGCCCCCAGTACAGGTCCCTTTGGCATCTGCTCCTCCCACTCCCAGACTCGTTTTCTGCTGCCTCTGTGTCCCACCAACCCCTTCTACTCGAAGCCCAATGGCTTCTATCCACAAAGGCCACACTGCTTCATGCCTCTGCAGTTTGCTCTGCTGCTCCCTTGGCTGGCGTGACAGTCCCTGTCCCCATCCACCTGACAGAGGCCTGCCACTCCCTGATGCCCCGCACTCAGCTCTCCACTCATGACCTTCACGTGGACGATGCTTGAACCTCAGCCAATCTGGGCTGAGCACGTGGGGGCTGAGAGGACCTGCTCCCAGGCATCTCCCACCCACTCCCGACCCCCAGGGGCTGCAGGAAGCAGCTTCTCACACCTCCCGTCAGGATAAGGAATGAGACCTGTGCCTGGGCGCCTAGGACACAGCTGCCAGCCACAGACCTGCTCAGCGCAGCTGGTAACAGGCTCGCTGACAATAGGGTGTCCACAGGGACCCGACTGCACCCTCCTCCGTACCCCAACTGTGCCCCGTCGTGGGACTGACTGTCCCCAGCTCTGCTGCAGGTGTCATCTCTTTGCCACGAGGCTGCAGCCCCAGCTGGGTGCTGCCTGTGGATCGTGCTCTACCTCCTGTGACCCCCAGACCTCCCTGGGAGGTGGGTGCTAACCCCCCCTCACCTCATGGATGAGGAGACAGAGGTTCCCAGAGCTGAGGCAGCTGCCCAGGTCCCGCAGGCACTCAGGGCCACACACACGGTGGGCACCCGGGCCCCCCTCATGAGGTCACCCCCCCGCTTCTCCCGAGGAGGCCTGTGCTGTGCTGGCCGGGAGACGGTGCTGAGCACACGACCCCGCAGCCTCTGGGACATCAGAGGCATCCTAAGGCTTCCGTGGGGTGGGGGACCCTGGCTCCTCAATCTATACTGACTCGGCGTGCAGGTAGGGGCAGGCAGGAGGGTGTTCATGGACCCTCTGAGTCCATACAGCAAGCAGAGCGGGTTTTGTGGGCCCATTTCACAGAGAAAGAACTGAGGCTTCTGTCAGCGGGATGGGGGGTTGGGGGACCTGCCCAGGGTCAGAGGGTGAGCTGCTGGCTGACCTGCCCACCCCCCCAGCTCTTTCCACAGCTCCTCAACCCTGCGAGATGTGTCATTCATTCATTCACTCACTCATTCATTCAGCAAACCGTCAGTGAGCACTGCTGTGGGCCAGTGCTGGGGGCAAGGAGACAGGACCACCTGCCCTGGAACAGCTCATGCGTTGGGGAGACAGCCATAGAGCCCACCGCTGACCCCACCATGTCCTCAAGCCCCCAGGTCAGCTTTCCACCCAGGGAGCATCTCCCCGCACACTTGGGATAAGATTTCATCCACTGCCCAGCCCCAAGTGGCGGATCCCCCAGCAGCCGGCACTGGGCACGCCTCCAGGCTCATCACAGCCCCTCAGGGAGCCTTGAAGTTCCCATCAGGGCTGCCACTGCCCACTTCACAGATGGGACACTGACCATGAGGGACGCACCCGGCCTGCCCTGCTCAGCTCAGAGCCGGGACAGCCCCTGCGGACTGGTGGCCCCAGGGCACCGGCTGCGGGGGCGGGTGTCCATGCTGGGCTGACTCTTTGTGGAATAAAAAAGAGTGTCAGGTCAGGGGAGGGGGCTTGGCCTGGCCCTGCCCTGCCTGCTGTGCGACCCTGGGCAGCGCCCTCCGTCCAGGGCTTCCTTGTGGGAGGCCAAGGCTGGGGGAGGTGACTGATGGGGGACGGGGGTTGTGGCTTCCTTCACAGCAGAGCCTGGAATAGCCTCGGGCAGGGAGGGCAGAGGGGCCCTGGGGGAGGGGAGGGGAGATGACTGCTGGGGCCCCTGGGGGAGGGGAGGGGGAGGTGGACAGGCAAAAATCAGGGAGGCTGTCTGGGGCAACCAGGACAGGGACCAGGGAGGGGCTGGGTCATCAGACGCCCTGTGTCCACTCCAGGGACAGAGTAGCTAATGGTCAGGCACGACCCACCAGGGCACCACAATGAGTGTGTTTCCACACAGGTCGGGGGTGACACTCTTCCTGTGGCCACTCAACCCCCCAGGTCCCTTCTGCTCCTCAGCACCTGACCTGGGGACATCTCACGTCAGGGCTGGCATCCACTGAGCATCCTCTGTGCCCGGGCTGTGCTGGGCACCAAAGTCTGGATCCCCCTCCGGTCCTCACCAGGATGGGCAATCCCTGCCCGCCCCAGGCCTGGCCTCCTGGGGACATGCTGGGGTCTCCTTACCGTCCCAGGAGGAGGGAGGAAGCCTTGGCCAGACCCCAAACGGGATCCCTAAGGAGGACGGAAAGGCTGCTGTGGGCCGGCCGAGAGCGGCTCTCTGAGGGAAGGTGGGACCCCAGAGCAGCCTGGTGAGCCCACCCGCAGGGTCTCTGGTCACACAGGGCCTCCAGCTCAGCGCTAGTGTGGACCAAGGCCCTGCGAGGATGAGGCCCGCTGTGGTCACTGCCCGGGGCAAGGCCACCACTCAGCAGCCCTTTCCTGAGCACCTACCATGTGTGGGGACCTCGGCGGTGGCAATGCAGCTCTGCTGGGGCTCCTGTGGGCACAGGGAAGCAGCCCATAGAGAGGGAGTGGTGTTGTGCAGGACGGGCTCGTGCCCTGGAGAAACCAACCAGGGTGACGGCCGGGGGTGCCTGACTGGGCCCCACGAGGGGCCACGGCCGAGCCTGGAGGCGGCCAGGGGGCAGGACAGCCCTGACTCTGGGTTGGCGGCTTGGGGCCTGTGTCCCCACCATGCAGCCGGGCTGGTGATAGTGGAAACTTGCTCCCTGGGGTCCAGGAGGGACGGTCAAATGGAAAATGGACGTTTGCTGGTCTCTGAGGTTGACTGTTGCTGCCATTAGCATAGGGCTGCTCGGGCCCAGCGGCCTCAGGCCAGCACCCCTGGGCTCCCCATGGGCCCCACCCTCACCCCCGCGCAGCTGGCCTGGCGAAACCAAGAGGCCCTGACGCCCAAAATAGCCGGGAAACGCCGACCAGCCCAGCCCGGGGAAGCAGGTGCCTCCCTCTCCCCAGGCTGGGGGGAGGAGTGGCTCCAGTTCTGGAAGCTTCCACCAGCTCCCTTGGAGAAGGGACCTGCGTTGCAGCACCCAGGCCGCCCAAGCCCCTGCGCCCAGGCCTGAGCCAGGCAGAGATTACGTCAATCAACCATCAGAAGCGGCATCTTGTGTTCCAGAATCTTGTGTCTGTGCGGGTCGTACCCCCTTCTCGGGGCCCCCAGGGACCTCTCTAAACGCCGGGCGCGCAGCTGCGGCTGACGTGGGGCACAGCCAGACACTCGGGGCTCAGGGGAGCCCGGGGGGCAGGGCTGGCCAGGGCTGGACATGGGGACCCTCACAATCTCTGTGCTCGGAGCCCCAGGTCTGGGGTAATAATGAGGAGCCCAGAGCACAGGTGTCCTTCAGGAGACTGGTCAGTTACTCATCCGTCCATCCGTCCATCTACCCTTGAGGCCCCCTGAAGGCCTGGGCAGTGTGGGCTCTTGGCTTCTCATGTCCCAGGCAAGGTGGGACGGTCCAGCCAAGGCCAAAGTCAGACCTGGAACATGCCTGCCCATCTGCCACGGTGGTGGGGCTGGGGCTGTGGTTCTGGGTGCCTGGGGGGACTTGTCCGTTCACAGCTTAGAGCTCGTGGCACAAATGAGACCCTGTGTGAGGAAGACAAGGGGAGGCGGATCCTGGGGTTCTGGGGGGCAGCCAAGGGGAGCAGCAGCAACTTCAGCCACATCAAAACCAACTCAAAACCACCTCAAAACAGGGCCCGGGAGCTGGACCCCCAGGGCTGAGGGGCAGAGGGAGGAAGGGCCTCCCGGGGGGTCAGCATGAGCAAAGGCACAGAGCAGGGGGGCTGCAGCAGCCCTCGGCTGGCGCACACGGGCCCCCAGTGAAGCACCCTGACCCCTCCACCTCGGAGACTCCAGACTCCTGTCTCCCGCGCCGCCTGGCCCACCACCCTCCTCACCGCCCAGCAATCCCTGGCATTCGGTGCTACATGGCGGGGCCCTGCCCTGGGGAGGAAGGGGAATCAGACGCAGACTGGACACCGGGCAGAGAGGGACGAGCAGAGGGTGCGGGGAGCAGGCCCAGGGAGGGACCGGGGGGTGGTTGGCCAGGAGTTCTCCAGGGGCGACGGTTCTCTGTGCCGCACACAGTGAGGCCGGCTGGTGGGCCAGAGTGTCCCGAGCCCCGGAGCCCAGCAGAGGGTCAAGGACAGGGCTCAGAAGAGGTGAGGCCGGGGACAGAGGCCCTGAAGACCTCAGTCCTGACCAGATCTGAGATTCCAAAAGGCAGCTGCGCCCTGAGGCTACTGAGTGGCCTACTGTCCCGAACCATCTACGAAACACGCAACACGAGTTACTCAGCTGAGCCACTTCCGGATTCCGTGGGGCTCACAGCCAGCATCATCGTCCCATCTCACAGGTAGGAAAACCGAGGCCCAAAATGATTAACATCCCAGAGAGCGAGACAGAGCCAGCCCCCGGTGTTCCCCCTCCCAACCTGGGGCCTCCCCGCTGAGGGACAGGAAACAGGCCACACAGGGGCACCCGGATGGAGAGCTGCCCTCTGCCGGGCCCCTGACCCCTCCCGTGGGCAACTTCCCCCCATCACCCCCCAGCCCCGACCTGAGTCAGGGGAACAGAAAGGAGGCCCGCGAGTGGACCCAGTGGCCACCCCCACCCCATGGCTGGAAGGAGGGAGGGCTGGTGGCAAAGGGCCTGTGGGAGCCCAGACCCCAGGGTGGACAGGGAGGGTCCCCCTCACCTGCAGCCCTTCGCAGCCCTTGACCTTGGGCCATTTGCTTCCTTCTGTGGGCTGTTTCCTCATCCCATCTGTACAGGGAGTGATAACGAGTCTCTCCCCCAAAGGGTGGGCTTGGGGATTAAAGGAGACGATGCCTGTGAGGTGCCTGGATCATGGTGACCCTCACCCACCCCAGCCACTGCTGTCACCTCCTGGGCTCTTGCCTGGGGTCTGCCTCTGACATGCTGTGTGACCTTGGGTAAGATGATTCCCCTCTCTGGGCCCCAGCCTTCCCCTCTGCTCAGGGAGTGCTGGGTGAGGGGCCCTGCGGGCCAGAAACTATAGGAAAACTGTCGGATTCTTGGATGAAGGGGCTGAGTAGGGAGGCCCCAGGCCTGGTGGGGCAGTGAGGCCCGAGGTGGAAAGGGGATAGAGTGGGTCACCTCCCCAGCTCTGGTGGCCCTGCTGGTCACCCCTGGAAATCCCCAGGCTAAAGCTAACCTTAACTTTGACCTAAACAGAACTCAGGGTGACAAAAGGGGAGAAGTAAGAGGAAAAGAAGCTTAGCCCGTGGTCAGTGGGGCATGGGACCGGTGACAAACAGGGTCAGGTGTGGCCCAGGACAACGGGACAGGGCAGTTTCAGGGCTGTAGTCGGATGTTTGTGCAGCTCGCAGGAGCGGGTAGCAGAGGCCCCCACCCCTAGCCCCCTCCTCCTCCCAGCCCCCTCCCCTTCCCAGCCCCGCCTGGGCCTGATGCTGCCCCATGGCTGCCTCCCCACATCCTCCCCGAGCTCCATCCTGGGTCCTGGAATCCTGGAGGGCCCGACCCCATGGGATCTCACCTCTCCCTTCCAGGACCCTCATTGACAAAGGAAAAGCTGCTGCTCCCAAGGGATGTGGCCTCTTCCTGGGTCTGCAGACTCAGAATCTCATCCCCAGTGTAGTGCATGGTAATTTCAAGGTTCTCAATAAAAAGTTTGAATGAAGGAAGGAAGGAAGAGATGGATGGATGGATGGATGGATGGATGGATGGATGGATAGTTGGGTGGGTGGGTAAATGGATGGAGAGATGGGTGGTTGATTGATGGATGGGTATTTGAGTAGGTGGATTGGTGTGTTTGAGGGTAGGTTAGTAGTTGGATGGGTGAATGGATGGATGAATAGTTGGGTGGGTGGGTAGATCCTAATTATAAGAAGCACAGTTCCAATTTACCAAGAGCTACAGTAACCAAAACAGTGTGGTATTGGAATAAGGATAAACATATGGATCAATGCAATAACATTGAGAGTGAGAAATAAAAACATACATCCATGGTCAATTGATTTTTTAAGAAACACTATTTTTTAGAGCAGTTTTAGGTTCACAGCAAAATTGAGCAGAAGACATGGAGATTTCCCGTATACTCCCTGCCCTCACACGTGTATAACCTCCTTTATTATCAATCTCTCCTGCATTTATTACAACCGATGGACCTACATTGACACATCATAATCATCCAGAATTCATAGTTTACATTCTATGGGTTTGGACAAATGTATAATGACATGTATTTATCCTTGAGTATCATACAGAGTATTTTCCTCCTTACCCCCAACCCCCAGCAACCAATGACCCTTTTATTGTCTCCATAATTTTGCCTTTTTCAGAATGTGATATAGTTGGAATCAGACAGTTGGTAGCATTTTCAGATTGGCTTCTTTTATTTATTAATACACATTAAATGTTCCTCTATATCTTTTTATGACTTAATATTGATAGCTCATTTATTTTTATTGCTGAATAATATTCTATTGTCTAGAGGTACACAGTGTATTTATCCATTCACCTATTCTAAGATATCTTGGTTGCTTCCACATTTTAGTAATTATGAATAAAGCTTCTATAGACATGTGTGTGCAGTGTTTTATATGAGTTTCAACTCCTTTGCGTAAATATCAAGAAGCACGATTGCTGGATCTTATGGTAAGAACACGTTTATTTTTGTAATATACAGCCAAACTGTCTTCTAAAGTGTCTGTGCCATTTTGTATTCCCACCAGCACTGAATGAGAGTTCCTGTTGTTCCACATCCTCACCAGCATTTGTCAGTGTTCTGGACTTTGGCCATTCTAATAGGTGTGTAGTGATGTTCATTGTTGTTTTAATTCCCATTTCCCTGACGATATAGGATGTGGAGCATGTTTTCCTCTGCTTATTTGCCATCTGTCTATCTTCTCTGGTGACCTGTCCAAGTGTTTGGCCCATTTTTTAATCAGGTTGTTTGTTTTCTCATTGTTGAGTTTTAAGAGTTTTTCATATATTTTGGATAATAGTCCTTCATCAGATGTGTATTTTGTAAATATTTTCTCCCAGGCTATGGCTTGTGTTCATTCTCTTGATCAGTTGATTTTTAACAAGGGTGCCAAGACAATTCAACCAAAGAGTCTTTTCAACAAATGGTGCTGGGACAAATTAATATCCGCATGCAAAGAATCAAGTTGTACCTCTACCTCACACCATATGCAAAAATTAACTCAAGTGCTTGCTTCAGCAGCACATATACTAAAATTGGAATGATACAGAGAAGATTAGCATGGCCCCTGCGCAAGGATGACACGCAAATTCATGAAGCGTTCCATATTTTTTTTAGAGAAATGCAAATCAAAACTACAATGAGATATCATCTCACACCGGTCAGAATGGCCATCATCAAAAAATCCACGAACAATAAATGCTGGAGAGGGTGTGGAGAAGAGGGAACCCTCTTGCACTGTTGGTGGGAATGTAAATTGATACAGCCACTATGGAGAACAGTATGGACGTTCCTTAAAAAACTAAAAATAGAACTACCATACGACCCAGCAATCCCACTAGTGGGCATATACCCTGAGAAAACCACAATTCAAAAAGAGTCATGTACCAAAATGTTCATTGCTATTTACAATAGCCAGGACATGGAAGCAACCTAAGTGTCCATCAACAGGTGAATGGTTAAAGAAGATGTGGCACATATATACAATGGAATATTACTCAGCCATAAAAGGAAATGAAATTGAGTTATTTGTAGTGAGGTGGATGGACCTAGAGACTGTCATACAGAGTGAAGTAAGTCAGAAAGAGAAAAACAAATACCGTATGCTAACACATATATATGGAATCTAAAAAAAATGGTCATGAAGAACCTAGGGGCAAGACGGGAATAAAGACACAGACCTACTAGAGAATGGACTTGAGGATACGGGGAGGGGGAAGGGTAAGCTGGGACAAAGTGAGAGAGTGGCATGGACATATATACACTACCAAACGTAAAATAGATAGCTAGTGGGAAGCAGCCGCATAGCACAGGGAGATCAGCTCAGTGCTTTGTGACCACCTAGAGGGGTGGGATAGGGAGGGTGGGAGGGAGGGAGACGCAAGAGGGAAGAGGTATGGGGACATATGTATATGTATAACTGACTCACTTTGTTATAAAGCAGAAACTAACACACCATTGTAAAGCAATTATACTCCAATAAAGATGTTTAAAAAAAAATTAACTCAAAATGTATCAAAGACCTAAATTTAAGTGCTAAAACTATAAGACTCTTAGAAGAAAACGTAAGGGTGTGTCTTCATAACCTTGGATTTGGCAATGGATTTTTAGAACTGACACCAAAAGCACAAGGAAGAAAAGAAAAAATAGACAAATTTAAAACTTTTGTGTATCAAAGGACACTATCAAGAAAATGAAAAAACAACCTACAAGGAGAAAATCTTTGCAAATCATGTATCTGATAAGAGTATAATATCCAGAATATATAAAGAACATTTACAAGTCAACAAAAAAAGACAATCCAATTCCAAAATGGTGAAGAAACTCAGATATTACTCTAAAGGAGAGAAATATATACAAATGAAGAACATGAAAAGATGCTCAACATTGTTAGTAATTATGGAAATGAAAATCAAAACCACAATGAGATGCCACTTCACACCCAATAGGATGACTGTAACTTTTTAAAATGGAAAATCACAAATGTTGGCAAGGATGTGGAGAAATTGGAAATTTTGTACATTGAAGGTGGGAATATGAAATGGTGTAGCTGCTCTGGAAAACAGTTTGGCAGTGTCTCAAAAGGTTAAATATAGAATTACCATATGACCCAGCAATTCCACTACTAGGCACATACCCCAAAGAATTGAAAACAGGTATTCTGATAAAAACTTATTTACCTATGTTCATAGCAGCACTATTGACAGTTGCCAAAAGGTGAAAAGAACCCCAAAGTCCATCTGCTGATGAATGGATAAACAAATACATACATGCAGTGAAATTTTATTTGGCCATAAGAAGGAATGAAGTACTGATACACGCTACAGCATGGATGAACCTCAAAAACACGCTAAGTGAATGAACCCAGTCACAAAAAGTCACATATTGTATGATTCCATTTACATGAAATATCCAGAATACAGGTAAATCCAGAGAGACAGAAAGCAAAATTAGTGGTTGCCAGGGACTGGAGGGAGGGGGACGGGATGGGGAACGACCGCGTAATGGGTTCGGGGTCTGCCTTTGGGGTAATGACAGTATTTTGGAACTAGATCGTGGTGATGGTTGCACAAAATTGTGAATGTACCAAATCCACTGAATTGTTCACTTCAAAATTCTTCATTTTTTGTGGTGTGAATTTTACCTCAATTAAAAAAAAATCTCTACCCACTCTCTCCCCCAGGGGACCCGAAGTTCTCTGGTTCATGAACTTGTGCTAACAAAAACCACACCCAAACAGACAGAAATAAAGTGTATCAAACGCAGGTGTGACGTGGAGTCAGCCAAATGACCTGGAGGAAGGAAAAATCCAGGCCTGGGAGGTATCTGTGTCCTATCTCAGGGTCATCCTGGCAGAGATGTCATCATGTTCGGGTATTGCTGGGGCCCCAAAAGGCTCAGCTGGAGGCAACGGGGTACAGCTGAGCTACAAGGACACGGGTGTCAGCCCAGCATCAGGGAGATGATGGCTGGTTTTCTGAGTTCCTTTTAAAATACACTTTATTAGTCTTGGTCTTTAGCTTAAAAATAACAGCTCACTCCAAATAATGTGGAAAGTACAGACAAACTGGAGAACAAATTTACCCCTCATACTTCACCCAGAAGCGCCACCACTAATATTTTGATGTACTTCCTCTATTTTAATTGCAAACTACAACAACCATAAAAAGTATATATAAAATGTACCTGTAAAGTTGAAAAAGTATTGTAATAAAACCGCCATCATGTACCATCTAAGCTCAGAACGCAGCCAGGACCTCAGGACCCCCAAATTCACCGTTTCTTTAATTTTCCTTACAGTTTTATGTCCTCCGTGTGTGCCCTTAAACTAACCATTTTTCAGCTTTGCCTGTTTTTGAACTTCATGTAGATTAAGTTGGACTGTATGTGTTTTCTTTCTCTCAACACTGCGGCTGATACCACCCACGCTGCCCAGCGCTGTTTTCACTGCGGACATGGAGGGGCCCCCACCCAGCTGTGTGCCTGGCTGGCCACCTCTGGGCAGATCTGCCCCCAGAGCAGGGCCATCAACACTGGGGCCGGAGGGAGGGTTTCTCCAGGGCCTGTCATTGTTCAATGCATTGTTTCAATTTATTCTGTTTTCAAAAATGGAGACAGCTTAATTTTTTCCTGTAATAAAACCGGAAAAATGTATAAAGAAGGAGAGTTTCCAGAACAGACTGGAGATTATGCTGGTTGTACCTGGTGTGTGTCCTTCCAGACTGGACCTCACATTCCACACAGAAAACAGATCAATGATAGATGTATAGATAGATGACGGGTAGATGATAGATACATAGATACATAGGTGATAGATGATAGATGCATACTCACATACATATACAGATGACAGAGAGAGGAGAGGGGATGGATGGGTAGATATTTTCTTTTCGTCACTGAACCGCACACACACACAGGTGTGGTAACCTGGGCGTGCGTCACACTTGGGCATCACGCTTGTGAACCTGCGGCTCTCATGACACTCAGTGGGTCCCTCCGGGCACCACTGTCCCGCACAGGATGCGTCCAATGCCCCGGCCTCCATCCCTGGGCAGGGATGCCACCACTGACTTTGGGTTGACCCTCCCCGCAGGGATCAAAGGTCATGCCCGTCTAAGGCTTTGAGAGCTCGTTCCAGACCGACTTCCAGAAAGGCAGCACACATTGCCCCCCAACTCTCAGAGCCCGGGAGGACCCCTGGATCCTAGGGAAGGGATGGCACAGGCGTGGACAGAGAGTGGCCCGAGGACACTGCCCCCCCGCCTGTCCCACCCGACCCCTGCTCTGCTCTGAGGCGGGGGGCTGACAGGGGACCTGAGGCCTCTTCCCAGCTCTTCAGAGCACCCGCCACAAGCTGGCCTGAACCAGCCGGAAGCCCCCTCCTCAGGGAGTCTTCGGACCCCTCCCCTCCAACCACGGTTGCCCTGCGTGTCTCCCTGGCAGCACGGAGCCCCCGGTGAGAAGAGAAGGCGCAGGGCTGTGAGCTCAGCCCCCTGCTGCTCTGGGGTTTGGGGCGGGGAGTGTGTGAATGCTGGGAGTGGGGGGCTGTGGGCTGGGGTCTGTGGAGTCTGCACAGGTGGAGCTGTGGGAAGGCCCTGTCGGTGGTCTCCACAGTCAGAGCCAAAGGAAGGGGTCTGGCCCCTCTGCCCCAGATAACGTCTGGTCCCTCAGCTTCTGAGGCCAGAACCCCCCAGTTTGCCCTTGATGGGGGAGCGTTGGAGGGGAGGTCCCCAGCCCCAGTGTCTTCAACAGCAGGGCCTGGTTCCCCATCTCCCTGGCCCTGATCTCAAGAGTCTGGGGTGTCGGGCCCATTAGGGGTCCCAGCTGCCCAGCCCGGCTGCCCCAGGAGTCAGAGGGGGGGCGGGGGTTACTGGGGAACCTGGAAGGGGTCTTAGAGATTGGGCCCCACCCACTCACCTTTCACAGGAGAAATCAGACCCACAGGGGGCAAAGGACTTGCCCAGGTCACACTGTGAGCCCAGCTGCTGGACTCAAGGCCCAGCACAACCTGCACCCCAAGACTCAGCATTGCCTCTGGGCTGTGGAGCTGAGGTCCATTCCAGCACATCCTTGCCCAGGTGGTGCTCACTTCTTGTGAACAGGAGGGATACACAGTGTCCAAGGGGAGAAGCTGATGCCGTCCAACGTACCCACTCCCAGGCCTTGGGGAGTAGAGTGAGCCCCCAGATCCCGGTCCCTTCTGACCCGCCAAGCCCCAGCCCGGCTCTCCCCCAGCCTGGGGGCCTCAGTCCACGCCTGGGGCCTGGAGCTGGGCCTGTGGGGGGCTGACCTGGGGGCAGGACGGCCGAGTTCGGGAGCCCAGCCAGGCCGTCACCATGCACCACATGGGGGTGTCACCCACACAGGGGTGTCACCACTGTCACCTGACTGTGCTCATGGGCCACATGGAGGTGTCTAGGCTGCATTCCTGGTCACACACTCGTGTTCCCGTACCGTGCCACCCCCACATAGGCATACACACACATGCACACATGCTCACACAGGTGCACACACATGTACACACATGCTCACATATGCACACACGCTCACACAGGTGCACACATGCACACACTCGTATGCACACACACTCAGAGGCACACACAGAGGCCGCAGCCGACAGTGCCCTCTACTGGCCACTGTTGTCATTTCTCTGGAAGGTTGCAATCACACCTGCAAAGACCCAGGATGGTTCATTAGAAATCCCAGATGCACAAGTCTGGGAAGATCGTTCTCTCCTTTCACGGGGTGGGGGATGTGACCTGGCCAAGGTCACACAGCAGGCAAGCAGTGGAGCCCTGGTTCCTGACCCAGATTCCAGCTCATTCCAGCTCCCAAGGCCCTGTCACAGCCCAGAGGCTGGACCCTCTGGGGCAGCGGAGCTGGGGGTCTTGTACTCCCACCCCCCTCACACACACAGGTGCACGGACCCCCAGGAGGGAAGAAGAACCATGGGAGAGGAATCTTCAGACCAGAGAGTCCCCAAGACGGGCCTCCTCTGTGCTGATGGGATGGGGTGTCGGGAGGGTAGGGGGCTGGACTTCACAGAAACCCCAAAATGCCAAGAACACTGACACAGACGTGCCACACACGCCACACAGAAGCAAGAAACGCTAACCAGTGTTCCACTAGCTAAGATCTTCTCCCAAGAGAAGGAAAACTGGTCACGCCGGGTCCCCTTGTCCCCTAGGCCCATTGTCGCTCCTTCCCCAGAAGAAAAAAGCACCATTCACTCCACCCATAGCCTCTGATCCTCTCTGAAGCCCAGTGCTGCTTCGGGCCCTGTGGATGCAGCAGGGGCCTCAGAGACCAAGTCCTGGAGCAAAGTCCCAGTGGGTGAGGCAGGCCGGACAAGCAATACGTTATACTATAATGTGAGGTGTGACAAGCTCTTTAGGAAAGGAAGGGGTTGGGGTGAAAACTGTTGGTTTAGGGGGATGGTCAAGAGAGGCCACCCCTGAATGAAGGAGGGGACCCCCCGGGAGGTGCCAGGGGAGGAGCGGTCCTGGCAGAAGGGACAGCAAGTGCAAAGGCCCTGGGGTCAGATGTGTCTGACAAGTTGCAGAAACAGCAAGGAGGTCAGTGTGGCTGGGTCCAAGGAAGGGGTCAGGGGAGGGGGCAGGCCCTTGGGGGCTTGCAGAGCAGGCTGAGCACCTTGAGATTTGTCCAAGTTTTCAAAGGTACCTGGACGATATCATGCCGCCATACCTGCTCCTTCTAACTTCCTGCACGTACATCTCTGGGACTGGGATCCAACCAGTCAAGCAGGGGGAGCCAGACGGCTCAGCGTGTGGACACGGCAGGTGCTGCCGGGTCTGCGTGGATGGACATTGGGCAGTTCCGGTCCTCCCCTCACAGACACGGCCCGGGGAGACCTGTGCATCCCTACTGTACGGTCAGCACTTCTGGAGGGCACACGCTCACCTGGAGCCGCTGGGACACGGCGTCTATGTCGGGGTCACTGCGACCTGCGGCCTGCTCTGCAGAGCAGCCTGACTCACAGCCCCGGGGACAGGCCAAGCCCGCTCCTGCGTCGGCGGCCCTGCTCGGATTGTGGCACCTGGACGTTGTCCCCAGCGGTGCGCCTCCCCCACGGGATTGAGAACCCGGAAGAGGTCCACAGGAGTCACTCGGAGGTCCCTGAGTCCACCCCCGGCCCCCCACTGTCCCTGCCTAGGGTGACCCCGGGCTCTGGGCCTCAGTGTGTCGGGGTGTCACTAGGAGGTCCCTGAGCCCCGCCATCTGGGGCCCCTTCCTCCTGGTCGCCGCTCTGGGTCCCCCTGCGCTTCCAACGAGGGGATAGCGACCCCTGGCGGCCGAGGAGGGGGCGGCAGGAGGGCCCAGGTTAGAGGGGGAGGGGTGGGGCGACCCCCGGAGGGCACAGGGAGCCCCTCCCGGTCCCTACTCTCTGGGCTGAAGCTGGGACGGGTGTGCCCATGGGGGGACCCCCCACCAAGGTCGCCTCTTCAGACAGAGAGAGAGAATTCTGAGTGGGCGACGCAGGGAACCAAGTCCTTCTGGGCATGACCTTGAAACTGCCCAGGTAGCCAGGACGAAGGAGAGCGCTCCTCTCCGTCAAGAGGATCTGAGCGTCTCTTAATTGGAATCGGCTCCTTGGCTTCTGCTCTTTAAAAAAGATACAGGAATTTTGCACCTTGAACCAGTTCTGGGGGACTTTAGCAATCAATTTGGGGGAAATTGGCATCTTTTACTACATTGAACTTTCAATCCATAGATATCCGCTCTCTCTCGCGCTCTCTCTCTCTCTCCCCCCCCCCCATTAATAGGTTTTAATAATTCTCAATAAAGTAGCATGTAGAGTTTTCCCCATAAACAAATGACTTGGGCATCTCTTTAGATTCATCCCTAGTAAACTGATATTTTTAATGAATTGTAAAATGTATCCTTAAATGTTATTCTCCATTTGCTGTTATATAGAGATACAGTAAGTTTTTGCATTTGAAATTTGCTACACTTTTTTTATAGATTCTGTTAATTTATCTGCATTCTGTGGGACTTGCTACATACTTAAACACATCATCTGTGAAGAACGACAGTTTTGCTGCTATCTTCCCAATTCTTATACATTCACTTCTTTCCTGGTCATTTCAAAAGTCAGTTTGGAGGGGGGAGAATTCCACTTCTGGAACAGCAACACAAAGAGTTCCACAGACCCACCTCTAGCAAAAGTGGTGAAAATTATTTTAAAATTTATATATTTATAATAATATTTAAATATATGCTTATAATTATATATTTATAATATACAAATGTTTGTGTTTATAATTATATACTTATAATAATATATTTATGTTTATAATTGTTTTTATGAATTCATAAAAATATATAATATAGTTATATGTTTATAATTGTGTATTTATAATTATATATGCATGTTTTATATATTAATTTTAAATTTATGTATAAATTTTAAAAAATAATATAATCTTTGTATATAAATATTTAAAGTCTTTAAATATCGTTAAACCTCTATATCTTTAAAGTCTCTGGAAACGGACCTAAGGGCATACAAAAAATGAAATATTTATTCAAGGAAGTCTACCAAAACTTGGCAAGAGCAGTGAGAATCTGTAACATTTCACCTATGAAATGACCTGTTTCCTCCCTCCCCTCCTCCCAGCACAACTTGACAGCACCTCCACTTCAAGTAGGTGCAGCAAGAACACAGGGCACCCTCTCCACCCAGCTCCAGGTCTAGGTGACATCTTCCTATTTCCCAAGGAGAAATGGATGGCTGGGGGTACGGGTGCAGGCTGACTGCTCTGGTCCCTCAGCTAACAAGCTCCAAACGTGCTTCCTCGTAAAGGATGATCATACTCACCTGGTCACATCATCACAAATGAAATACCTGCCAGCTACCCCAAAACATCAGACTGAGACCTTTCAACGCTAGAGGGCGCCAGAGACCGCCCAATCCCATCCAGGCTGCAGGGACTGCCCCACAAAACTTGTAAAAAAGAAGGTAGATTAGGTTTGAATTTCAGAAAAACAATAGTTTATGTATGTCCCCTGTAATATTTGGGACATACTTATACTAAAAAATTATTCACTGTCCGGGCATCCTGTATTTTATCTGGCAACCCTCTTCATGAGCGATGAAAAAGAACGGCGGTGACTTTGCGTCTTTTTTCTTTGCTCCTTATTGTGTATGTATTTATCAACCACGTTCTCTTTTCTTCTCAGCATTACTTTATGTAGGAGTTGTTGGAGGTTAGCAGAATATTCAGTGGAACTGTGACTGAATTTCAGGAGGAATTAACACAGTTGGCTGTGGATACGACTCTTGGGAGCAGGTGTCCCTCATTTTGGGGAGAGGGTGAGATCTCTGGGACAAGGACGGGGCCTCCGAGCTGGAGGAAAGTGCAAGGCCCAGAAACCGCCTCCCTGTTTTCCCACATTCTTTCCCTTTTATTGGGCACAGGAACCAATGATTGGCGTGAGGATGGTCCCGGGTCTGCTCAGCAACTCTGACCGACTGTTTAGCATAAGTATGTCCCAGATCTCAGCGCCCTATGCCCCCACCTACGGTAGGATAGGTGGGGGATGAGGGCAGCCCCTGAGATAGTGAAACTGTGGGTCATGATTAGTCAAATCCATTCCACCTGCCGTCACTAAGCAAGGCCGTTTTAAGACCTGCATGTCCTCCAAGCACGTAGCCCAAATGATAAAATATCTTCCTGGTTGTTTTCTAGAAACTCAGAGTCAGCTGCATCTAGTTGGAGCTGAGCTGGCTAAGACTGGATGGGACCCCTGACCCTCCCACTGGGCGTGCGCGAGGGTCCGCTCCGTGAAAAGTCCGCCCCCAGATCGTGCTGTGAGCGTGCAGAGGCCGGGAGTTGGTTACACCTGCGCAGAACCACAGTCCCTGCTCCTTTTTCTAATCGTTTCCCCCCACGCTCCCCACACCTCAGACCACCCTGCTGCTTGATTCTCCACCCTGTAAACACCCAGCCCCTTGCTTTCAGGGAGGCAGATTTGAGAGTGTTCTCTGATATCATTAGCTGCCTTGCGGATAAACCCTCTCTTTGCTGCAAACCTCTGGTTGTTTAAGCGTTTTGGCCTGCTGCGCTATGGACACAAAGAACCTGGTCCCGTAAAAATAGCTAAACCATTACACTTAGCACTTGGCCCCCACAATACCCCACAGATCACCGACCACCAAAGGTTTTTCTTTGAATCCCTTCAATAGTGAATCTTCTAGAAAGCTTCTGTCTAGCCCAGGCCTCCGTTTTCCAGATCCCTGGAGGCGCAAAGGGGGTAAAGATTGTAATTCAAACATAAATACCCCGGTCCAGGTAGAAATCAATCGCCATTAGCCAAAGGGAGAAATCCACTCCTCCGCAACAGACAAGGCTGATGGTTTGGGGTGGCCTTATTGATGATTTCTTGAGAAAACTGCCTTCCCTGGAGAACACAGTCCAGTATTCTGCCTCCGGTCCCTCGAGACTCCTGGGCTCACTCCTCGTCTCCACTCCCCGTCCTCTGGGCTCTGATGGGTGATGCTCCAGGTCCTGGTCCTGCACATGCAAACAGCCAGCGGCCACAGGGAACAGCAGGAGGAGGTGGGGACCTAACAGGTCAGCCCCATCCACACTGGGGTGAAACCAGAGGGATGGATCAGCAGTGAGAACACAGGCAGCTCCTTTGGGATGGCTGCTGGGGGGAGGGGACACAGAAGGATGCAGAAGTTCTTCCCTCCAGCCAGCAACGTGCAGGGCAAGGTCTCCCAGGATTAGTGAGATTTGCCCCCAGGACAGTGAAGCTAAAGAACCCTGTCCAGGGGATTTTCCTGGTGGCACAGTGGTTAAGAATCCGTCTGCCAATGCAGGGGACACAGGTTCGATCCCTGGTCCAGGGAGATCCAACATGCCACGGAGCGACTAAGCCGTGCGCCACAACTACTGAGCCTGCGCTCTAGAGCCGCAAGCTGCAACTACTGAGCCCGTGAGCCGCAACTACTGAGCCCACGTGCCACAACTACTGAAGCCCGCGAGCCTAGAGCCTGTGCTCCACAACAAGAGAAGCCACAGCAGTGAGAAGCCCATGCACTGCAACGAGGAGTAGCCCCCGCTCACCGCAACTAGAGAAAGCCCACGCAGAGCAATGAAGACCCAACGCAGCCAAAAATAAATAAATTAATTAATTAATTAATTTAAAAAAAAAAAAAAAAAAAAAAACCCTGTCCAGGGATGTATAAAAGAAATCAATTTCCAAAGGACCCAGAAGCTGTGACCACTTAGGACTAAATACAAACACTCTTGCAAACACCACAGGCATGTACAGGCTGTGTTACACGTCAGCAAGGAGGGAACCAGTTTTCCTTTACCCTCACCTCTCCCAGAGGCCACATCTGGTGAGAGTGAGGGTGGACACTCAACTCTCTGTCCCCCCAAACATTTCCTGCTTCCAAGTGTCAGGAGGGGACGAAATCCTGTCCTCTCCCCACCCCCCTCACGACAGCTTAAAGGGCAGTACTGCTTCAGGGTGGCCTCCCAAGGGTGGCCCCAATGTCATGTTTTTCAAAAATGACCACCCCTCAGTCTGTTTGAGGGCTTTTCATAGGAGAAATCTCATGGGAGGTGAGGTGGCAGTGGAGGTGTGGCCTGCAGTAGTTAAAACCAACATTCCCAGACAAACTATTACCAAGGAGGTTGGATTTGGCTTTTTCGAGGTGATCCTCCACACGTAAGATAAGGAACAGGAGTCCCAGTTTAGCTAATTAAGCTCAGTGGGGCACAGGATGCAGCCCAGGAGTGCGGGTCACAACTTCTGAGTGGCCACAGGACAATAGGCTTCTCAACCGTTGGTCACAGACTCAGGTCATTTGGCCTGACACCCAGCAAAGGGCTGGAGTGGTAGAAAACCTTCAGTTAGATCAACCCCGCTGGATGCCCCCTGCTGGAAGGCAATGGTTGAGGATAACTGAATGGATAAAGAAGATGTGGTGTATATACATAATGGAATATTAGCCATAAAAAGAATGAAATAATGCCATTTGCAGCAATGTGGATGGACCTAGAGATGATCATGCTAAGTGAAATAGTTCAGAATGAGAACGACAAATACCATATGATATCACTTGTATGTGGAATCAAGAAAATGATACAAATGAACTTATTTACAAAACAGAAATAGACTCACAGACATAGAAAACAAACTTATAGTTACCAAAGGGGAAAGGTGGGGAGGGATAAATTAGGAATTTGGGATTAAGAGGTACACAGTACTATATATAAAATAGATAAACAACAAGGACCTACTGTAGAGCATAGGGAACTAAATTCAGTATCTTTTAATAATCTACAATGGAAAAGATCTGAATAAGAATCTCTCTATACGTATCTATCTGAATCACTTTGCTGTACACCTGAAACTAACACAACATTGTAAACCAACTATATGTCAATTAAAAAAAAAGAGGGTGACCCTCTCCTGGACCCTTTCTCTCTTCTCAGTCTCCACTAACTGAAGTGCTGGCCCTGACCCTAAACTCAGCCTCCTTCCCCAGCTCTACTGCATCTGACACCCAGGACGCAGCACGGGGCTGGGGCGGGTTGGGGCAGGGGGCCTGGCCCTCTCAGAATAGCTGACCCTGGGCGAGAACCCCCTGTCTTTGGCCCAGGCTCTTCCTACAGATGGGAGAGGGTCCCCTGAGGACGAAGGCCTGCTCGGAACACAGGAGCTCCTGGTGGGGAGGAGGAGTCCGATCATTGGGAAGCATCTTGACACCGGTTTCCATGGAAACCAGGGTGGGTGTTTGTGGAAGAGGCTGACCCCATCAGGCTGCAGGGCAGAAAGATCACTCTGGCTGCGGTGGAGAGAAAGGCCGGGGGTGGGTGGCCAGGGAGGGGGCCATGCAGTGAGATGAGGGGGGGGGTGGCATTAGGGACATTGTGGGCAGGACTTGGGGGGATAGGTATATGAGAAGGTAGAGGAGGAGGGGTCTCCGGACCCTGGTTGTGATCAGCGAGACCGGAGGAAACAACGGGCGACCAGAAAGAGGCTGAAGAGCGCAGCTGACACTCAGGAGGAAGCCGCCAGCTCACGAGGCAGTGCTGGTGGAGCGGGGGACGCAGCTGCCCATGACACCTGCAGGCCACTCCCCTCCAGGGCACAGCGGGTAGAAGGGAGGATGGCGGGAGTGAGGCCCACACTGGGAATGCGGATGGGCTGCCGGCAGGAGGTAAAGGCTCCAGTTCATAAAACCCCATGCGGCCCCACCAGCCTCCAGGAGGGGAACTGGCCCTCTCACTACCTCCGACCACACGCCCAGGACAGCTCTTTGCTTGGGGGTGCCTGTGGTCCCGGGAGGCCAGTCCAGAGCCACGCAGTGCGGCTCCCTCTTCCACATGAGGCCACGTGAGGATTATGTAGGGAGCGCGTTCGTTTGTTGCTGCTCATGACCCCCTCTCAGTTCTGGGGCCCAGGAGCCGGAAGACCCAAGTGAGGGCCAGGGAGGACAGAGGTGCTCCTGTCATCTCTGCAAGAAGAGCTGGCCTGGCTGAGGGTGGCAGCACAGGGGGCAGGGATTGAAAGGTGTAGGGAGAGCCTTTCAATCTGGTGCTCTGGACCCCAGAGGGCAGAGAACTCCCAGCGAGCAGGGGCCGAGGAAGGTGAGTGAGAGAGGCAGATGCCCACCAGGGCAGATGGGGGTGGGGGCTGGGGCGTGGGAGGGTCTCCAGCACACGGCCCCACCGGCCTCCTGGCGACTGGGCGAGCGTCTGGCCTGTGGTGCAGGAGGGATGGTCCACCTCAAGACACCCCACTCCACACTCCCCAGGCCACCTTCTGACTGGGTTTCCTGGTTATCAGACACTGAAGAGGGGGTTCCCCCACAAGAAAGGGGTTGCCTTTCCCCACCCCCTGTAAGGTGGTGTGTCAGTCGATGGCAAATACATCTAGACATGTGTGATGCTGGCGAGCATCCGCTCGGCCCCAAGAGCAGAGCGACTCTGAGCAGAGAGGCCGTTTGGTTTCCACCTCGGCCCATGGTGACTGAACCCACTGTGGCCTCTGAGAAGTCCCGGCAGCAGCAGGCTGGGGCTCCAGCATCACATCTGAACTGTTCCTCCCCAGGGCTGCTGGCAGATCTGACACTAAACCACTGCACCTGTGGTATACCACTGGCCTCGGGTTCCCACCTACAACAGGAGTGGCCAGAGTGACCATCTTCTTGAGCCTCTGCCTCCACCACGGGAGGGGTCGGGGAGAAAGGGGAAAGTTTAGGGGACCATCCTGGGACAGACAGGTGATGGGGAGAGCAGCACAAGATCAGGGTCCCCACCTCTCTTTCACATGACTGTGTGGGTTCCCTCAGGGAGGGTGGGCCTGACGTCTAGCTCTTTGCTGCATCACGTATTATTTCTAAAAAGTAAAGCACAATGTAGTGTTCTAAGTTATGTTGAACAAACTTTGGAATTAAGAAGAACAGAAAATCAAAGGAATATTTCACAATACTAATAGTGTAATAATCACCTACGCCTTCAGTTTTCCACACAGGTTTGCATTCCTCAGTCTTCCAAGCCCCACAGGGCTGTGAGGTAACATCATTCCTCCACATCACAGCCAAGGACACTGAAGCGAGAGGATGTGGCTTCAAGAGGGGCTCAGGACAGAGCCTGGCACTGACGAAGACCAGGAGGAGCAGGTGTGCCCAATGGCAGACCTCTAGTCTACCCAGAAGTGATGCTCTACACATGGATAATAACTCATAGAGACGGGGGTGGGGGGGAGATGAGCATGACCTTTTTGGGTTAAATGAATTAATATATATTAAAATATTAAGATGAAGATAATTTATGCCTTACTCTAAACAATAATGTTAATAATAGAACTTATGTGAGAAGAATTACAGAAAGAATCAGAAAACAAAATCCAACAATTTGCTGTTTATAAGTTACAGATATATAGCAAAATATATACACAAATTTTAAAAATAAAATGCCGAGCCAAATAAACTCTCATGCAAATGCAAATTCAAAAAAAGCAAGGGGCTTCCATTATGATATTTGCAAAAGAGAAGTTGAAGCTAGAAGCATTAAAAGAGGCAAAGAGGGCACTAAAAGGCACAGTTTTTCGAGATGTCACTATTAAACATATATGCCCCAAATATGGTAATTACTTGATCATTTGTACCCTGCCTATTTCTTAAGAAGATAACTGAACAACTAACAAAGCAACAACATACATAAAATAGAAACAGAAATTAAAGCAAAATAGAAATACGTAAAGAAAAAAAACACAAAATCAGACTGTGATTTGACTAGGTAAATGAGTGTTCTTACCTACTTTGGGGTCACAGAGCCCTTCCAAAATGTGGTGAGTGCTACAGACCCCCCTCCCAGAATAATTCATGCATGCACATATCCACACAGCTTTGTTCAATCCCTGGCATCCACGACCTCTGAAACCCCTGCATGCTCATGGACTCCCAGGCAGTCCTTGGACCCCAGGTTAAGAACTCTGAAGTAAAGTTAGAGAGAGTATGGATTTGAATAAAATAATATAAAAACTGATTTAACAAATAGAACTGATGGAGTAAAAACACGTTTCTTGAGAGTACACAAATGTCTTATAAAAACTGATAATATATTCAGGCCCAGAGAAGTTCTATGGACACTTAGAAATGTTGACACCACCACATACCATAAGAAGTAACAGCCATAACCTCAGCAGTCATCACTGGGAAATATTAAATTAATAATAACAATAACAATAATAATAGTTGGGTCAAAGGGAAAGTCCTAAGGACAACAGCAAAAGACAACACATGTCAACGTTACAGAGCGCAGAAAAAGCTGTAACTGTAAGAAAAAAATCATAGGCTAAAGTACCCCCATTTACTAGAAATATTAAAAATGATTAACTATAAATAATCTTAGAAATGTAAAGTATTAAGTCAAAAAAAAAAGAAAGAAAAGAGCAGAATACATGCACTTTGACAAACAATTCAATTAGTAAACAGAACCAAGAACTGGAGCTTTACAACACTCAACACTTCCTAAAAGAAGGAAAAAATGTAAGACAATAAAACAAAAACAACTAAACCAAGGACGATTAAAATATTACCAAGATGATCTCTTATAACATCACACTGTTTGAGAACCTAAATAAATGAAAAGATTTAAAAATACATAAGAAATCAGTGAAAGAATTTGAACTGAAAGAACAAGGCTCTGCTCACACTTCCTACAAAGAAAGTACCTGCCTGGTCTGACCATGGTTTTGTGAGAGTCTGTCAACCCTTCAGAAAGGGGGTCTTAATCCCCATATTACACAGTCAAAAGGAAGAAAGGAGATGTGGGGGAGGAAGAGAAAAAGTGCATATTCAAAAATGTGAGAACAGCATAAATGAGCTGAGAGAAGCTGGGCGTGAGTGGGGTGCATCTGGGCGTGGTGGGAACACCGAGACGCTTGCTCGCGCAGGTAACCCAGGCTGGTTAAAATGGGGGTTTACGTGCAGAAGACCCCTGAAGGTTGGTTTTAAGGAGAGTGGTGACATGTGCAAAGTGATGCTTGAAAAAAAAAAATTTGGCTGGTGCACAGTGTGCGGGGACAGACATCAAAGGTAGGAAGCAGACAACTGGCCAAGGCTGAGGCCGAATGCGGGGACAGCAGGGGGCGAGGAGGTAGATCTTGGGGGGGCGCTGTCCCACTTGCACTGAGCAGGGGTGTCAGTACTCTGTCTTCACTCTCACTGGTGACCGAAGACCCTCCGTGCAGGCTGCCTGCAGACAGTGCCTGGCACCACCCGGTCAGGCTGGTCCACCTGCTCATGCAGAGGCTCTGCGGGGACCTGGAGAGCTGGTTCAATGCTCCACAGACTCACACAGCAGAGAGGAGCTGGACAGAGCCGATCTTCCCAGCCCAACAGACCTGTCGCTTTAACATCTCTGGCCTACCAAGCCCCACTTAAGAAGTAACCACTATGGCGTTCCCATTTTCATTCATCTAAACCATACACAGCTGCCCAGCTGAGCTTCTCATAAGCTGAAATAACTAGTGTGACCATGATGGGTTCGTGGGATTTCAGCCAGAGACTCGGAAAGCTTCAAAATAGCTCAGACTGCGTCCTCCCTGCACTAGCTCTGAGGAGCCCGGGGAGCCAGAACTAAAGATCCTCATGGACACACAAAGGCCTGGGACAAACGCCTACCAACCAGCCAGACACGGCACTGCCTGAGCCCATCCCTGGGGTGGTGGGCAGGGGTCTGAGACAGGATGGCCACCTTCAAGCTCTGCTCTGGACGATGCCATCTGGGAGATGCTGGGGCTGCCTGGGAGCCAGCACGGGCTCACAGCCTGCTATGCAGGGGAACCTTCTAATCACCTGGGGAACTTTAAAAACATGCCGGAGCCCCACCTCTGGGGATGCCCAACTGAACTGGTCAGGGCAGGACGCAGACAATGGTACTCGTTAAACAACCCCCAGTGGGGAGGACAGAGAGAAGGACAGGACGCAGACACACTGCCGCTGCGGGGACGGCATGCAGGAAGTGTCCTGCTCAGGGCGCCGCACCCAGAACACAAGCTGGAGGGAGGGAGGGAAAGCCTGGCTGAAGGGGGGGCCCTGCCATGTCGGGAACCAGACAGGGATGCACCTCCCTTGCAGGTGGGGCAGGGGTCACTGTGGGTCTCCATCCTCAATCGCCAGCCGACAAAGCACGTTCATGCGTGTTCCCACTCTGAATAGGAGCCTTGCACCAGCCCTTAGGGGAATGTGGCCAGTCCCAATATGCCCACCTCACGGAAGGGGTCACCAAGGTGAGGGAGGGGCCAGAACTGGAACTTGAACCCAGACCTTCTGACCGAATCACCTTCTATCCCCTTGCACTGGAGGGCGGAGGGGAGGCTGCAGAGCGCCGACCAGAGACGGGCCCCAATGATGTCCAAGGCACGCTGTGGTTGGGGCCCTAGGTCTGGTGGAGGGTTACCCCCGGGGGAGCAGTGAGCCTTTGCCCGGGCTGAGCCAGGGCCAGGCTGCACCGTCCCCCGGCCTCCTCCGGGACCACGCCTCCACCTCCTGGAAGAGCTGCCGGCCAGAACCGCCCTCAGCTAACCCAGGTGGAGGGCTGAGAGAGCACACAGGGGCCTCACCCCCACACCCAGGATGAGTCCTCCAGACCCTCCCTCTGCTCTGTCACCTGAGCTGGCCGTCCCCACCAGTGCCCGAGGCGGGCTGCTGACGCGTCTACTTTGGATCCATTTTCCTTCAGTTGATTGGACCGCGAACACGGTTACTTCTTCTAAAAGTGCCTGATGTTAGAGCTCATCTGACATTTTCATGGGTTTAACTCCACTTTCTCCCTCTGACGTTTATTCTTCTTCTGGATTCTGGAAAAAGCGAATAGAGGGCAAAACTAAACCCCATTGGGTCACAGGTGAGCACGAGACAACTGAGAGCCGGCTGTGCCCTGGCGCCCCGGCCCTTGGCCTCCCTCCCCACCCCACCTAGTCCCCCTGCTGGGCCAGGGCCTCGGAGGGGGGGGCCGGACCCTGCCACCAGGGTGGGCGGGCATTTCTAGGAGGCACTGGTCTGGGGAGGCAGCCAGGCCTCACAGATGAGCGGGGGGCTGGGCTCCAGCTGGCAGAGGCGCGGGCCGCGGCGCCAGGCCCTCCTCTAGAGCTTGTCCCCCGCATGGACCTTCTGGTGGCGGATGAGGTGCGAGCTGCCCCGGAAGGCCTTGCCGCAGCGGTTGCACTCGTAGGGCCTCTCCCGTGTGTGGGTCTTGTAGTGCTCGATGAGGGCCGAGCGGTGCCGGAAGGCCTTGCCGCACTCATTGCACACGTAGGGCTTCCGGCCCGTGTGGATGCGCTGATGCTGGATGAGGGCCGAGCTGTGGCAGAAGGCCTTGCCGCATTGGCCACACTCATAGGGCTTCTCACCGGTGTGGATACGCTGGTGCTCGATGAGCGAGGAGCTCTGGCTGAAGGCCTTGCCGCACTTGTGGCACTTGTAAGGCTTCTCGCCCGTGTGTGTCTTGCGGTGCTCGATGAGGTTGGAGCTCTGGCTGAAGGCCTTCCCGCACTCCTCGCACGCATACGGCTTCTTGCCTGTGTGGATCCTCTGGTGCCGGATGAGGTGGGACCGGTGGCAGAAGGCCTTCCCACAGAGCTCGCACTCGTGCGGTTTCTTCAGCGTGTGGATCTTCCGGTGCTGGCTCAGGCCCGAACTCTGGTTGAAGGATTTCCCGCACTCCTTACACTGATAGGGCTTCTCCCCGGTGTGGATGCGCTCGTGCTTCCGGAGGCTCGAGCTCCGACTGAAGTCCTTCCCGCACTCCCTGCATGCGTACGGCCTCTTCCCGGTGTGGGTCTTCTGGTGTTGCGCAAGGGCAGAGCTCTGGCGGAAGGCCTTGCCGCACTCCCGGCACTCGTAGGGCTTCTCCCCCGTGTGGATGGCCTGGTGCCGCAGCAGGTGCGAGCTCTGGCTGAAGGCCTTGCCACACTCACAGCACTCGTAGGGCTTCTCCCCCGTGTGGATCACCAGGTGCCTGAGCAGGTGCGAGCTCTGGCTGAAGGCCTTGCCGCACTCGCGACATGCGTAGGGCTTGGCTGGCTGTGCAGTCCTGTGAGGCCCCTCGGGTCCCGAGTCCCCCCTGCCCGCCGTCTCCCCATCGGGCTTACCGGACGCTTCCCCGCTGTGGATTATCTGGCACATAGTCAGGTCTGATTTCTGGAGGAAGGTTGGGCTGGACGGCTCATCGTCCTGGGGTCTGTCTCCTGGGGGGACGCTCTGATGCTGGACGGGGCTTGAGCACAGACTGCTATTACCCTCATAATCGTCCTGCTCCCCCAGAGGGATCTCCTTGTAGATGACAGCCATCTGCTCTAAACCCCCTTCCTGAAGAAAAGGGTCCCCCGGGTCCTCCTCCGGGAAAAGGTTTGTCTGCATCTCCAACCCATCCTCAAACACGAAAGCCTCACCCAGCTTGGCTGCCGGGGGAATCTCCATTGTGGGTCCGGGCTCACCCCCAGTGACTGTTTCTCTTTGGGACACACTTACTGCTCTCAGATTCTGAAAAGAAAACAAGAGACACTGTCAAGTCAGCAAGTCAAGCACCTAGTAGGTGCCAGAGTCTAAGGTAGAGATAACCAAAGACACAATCTTGCCCTTGAGATGGTCCTTACTGAGTTAGAGACAAGTTTGACTTACCAGAAACAACTGCAAGGAAGACAGACAGACAGACAATGCCACACTGTGGTGTCCAGACACTAAAGGCTCAGGGTGTCCAGAAAGGTGGGCAAGGACAGGAAGTGGAGCCATTCTGAAAAAGGGGCAAGACTCCAGCTACCGGAGGAGGTTGGGGCTGGGGTCTTGTTGGGAAAGAGAGAGCACACACCTGCCTGCTACGATCGGTCGGCTGCAGGCCTCCAGCCCAGAGCCCCAGCCGGAGCCCTGGGAGTCAGCCCTTCTCATTCCCGCTGGCACACCCCGTCCTGTCCACTTCCCGTCTTTACTGAAGGGGTCTCTGCCTCTCTCCTCGCTGCCACTGGGCAGCTCAGGCCTCGGTGTGACTCGCCTCCCCGCTGGCTGCCTACCTCCAGCTTCCCCCCTCCCCGCAGCCCGTTCTCTACGTGGATGCCAAGGTCAAACGCCCAAAACACAGTCCTGATCACAGCATCCCCCTTCTCAGGAGCTTGCAGCAGCCCAAGTCCTCCACACCCAGCCATGCGGCCCTGTCCCCTGCTTCTCCTTCCACACACCCCCCAAACTTCCAGCTCCACCACTCACACATGATGCTGTTTCCTCCTCCTGACTGGTCCCCACTCTTCTCACATGGCCACTTGCTCATCCTTCCAGACTCAGTTCAAATGTCCCCTCTTCCCTGCACCCTCAGACTCTGACAATCTTGGGCACGTGGCCTTGGTGACCGTGGAGCATGGGGCACATGTCCATCACAGCACTCACTACCTGGAGGGCAAATGTCATGGCAGGACTTTCCCCACCACCGCCTGCGAGCTCCCCAAGGGCAAATCCGGGGCTCCTCCATATTGGAATCCCCAGCTCCCAGCACAGCCACTCAATCATTACACACACATTTATTGAATAAATAAA
This sequence comes from Balaenoptera musculus, assembly GCF_009873245.2. Lineage (NCBI taxonomy): Eukaryota > Metazoa > Chordata > Mammalia > Artiodactyla > Balaenopteridae > Balaenoptera > Balaenoptera musculus. The sequence continues at coordinate 26,376,642 of NC_045798.1, read as the reverse complement.
TGATTGAATGGAGGAAAAGTTATTTGTGTTTGTGTTAGAACTGCTTACCACACTTTTATTTTATTTTGCCAAAGTACTCTTTATTCAAATAAGTCAATTATCTGGGAGATATGAATAAATGAAACATACAAAAGCAGAGCTGCTCCGGTTGAAGGGGGTGTTTTCGGAGGGACAAAGAAGGAGGCTAGAACACCCCACTCAGCCCCCCATCCCACTGTGGGGGCCCAGAGGGAGCCCCACAGGACCCCATCCACAAGCTGCTATGCAGCCTCCAGGGAAACTCTTCAGGTACCATAATGATGACAACTCGAGTTTATTGAGCAACTACTGTGTGCAAGGCACGGCTAGACCTCTTACAAGCATATCTCACGTACTCCTCAGGACTCCATACAAAGGTACTATCATCCTTACACTGAAGTCAGAGAGGAACTGCCTCAAAAAGACATACTAAATTAATCAGAATAGTCATGATGGAACTCATTCCTATTTGGAATTTTTTTTTTAATGAATTTTCAGCCAGTAGAAAGGCCAGGTGTGAAAAAAAGCACAGAACTGCAATATCCTCAAGAAGCCTGTGTCAGACTTCCCTGGTGGTGCAGTGGTTGAGAATCCACCTGCCAATGCAGGGGACGTAGGTTCAAGCCCTGGTCCGGGAAGATCTCACATGCTGCGGAGCAACTAAGCCCGTGTGCCACAACTACTGAAGCCCCCACACCACAACTACTGAAGCCCGCATGCCTAGAGCCCATGCTCCGCAAGAGAAGCCACCGCAATGAGAGGCCAGTGCACCTCAACGAAGAGTAGCCCCCGCTCGCGGCAACTAGAGAAATGCCCGTGCACAGCAACAAAGACCCAACGCAGCCAAAAATAAATAAATAAATAAATTTATTTTTTTTAAAAAAAGCCTGTCATCACTCCCACTCCTCTTCACAACCACGGTCTCCACTCCCCCCCCCACCTCACCCGACCTCCTCAAACCTCACGTCCCATTTTCACCCTGGTCCACCCCTTCCCCATCTAGCTTAGACCTTCTCTACAGCGGGTCTAACTATGGGCGTCACTTCAACCAGCTCTCTGACCAGCATCACATTCCTCACCTCCCTGCCCTGCCACTAACTACCCACCTCCTCTGCCAGCTCCTCCTAAGATGCTGAATGTTGCCAAGGAAAATCATATGACTGTTTCTGGCACGGAGACAAACTTCAAGTTTCCAATTTCAGCTGGGACTTCAGCTCCAGCATCTAATGACCTCCTTACGGCCAAGCCCTCTCTTCTGGGTCCTCACTTCCTCCCCGCTCTGGAAGGCCTCCCCAAGACATCCCTCTCAAAACCCTTCATTTCAGAGACTGCAAATTGGCACTCTGGGGATCCTGCCACAGACACGTTGTGTTTGGCTCTCAAAGAGTCAGGCTTTTCCATTTTGTTTAACTTAGCTGCCAATATTTAAAACTCAGTAGGTTTTCTCATGAAAAACTGGACGATGTGACAATACGAGCCCACCCTTCACTAACCCACCTTGCTGGCCAACCTACCCCCACTCCCACGCCCCACTTCATTCTCTCGGTTTCTTTCCCCCCCCTAATTTTAATGCCCTCTGACCCCTCTTTCTCGGTATCTGGGGACTGTGCCTCCACCCACCTGCTAAATCCTGGTGTTTCCGAGGTTCCCTCCTCGGGGGTTTTCCATTCCCACTATGTACCAGCTACACGCTTAAGTCTCCACTGTGTTGAAAAAGTTGGCGATACTTTATCTGTGCCCAACGATGTTTTAAATATTTTGGGACCGAAAATCCAAAGGTCTGGAACCCCACGCTTCCCACCTCTCTCGGGCCTTCCCCGGCTCCTCATGCCTCCGTCACTCCATCCTCCTGGGACCCCCAGGGCCTGGGCACCCGGCCAACCCTCGGGCCAGTCAGGGCCTCCTGGCTGGAGACCAGCGCGCGGCCGCGCACCCGCACCTGCTTCCACGGACGGGGGCCGCCCACACCTGCGCCACCGGAGGGAGAGGTGGCCACACTGGCTGCCGCGGAGCCACTCACCTAGGCCGGGGCGGGGCCGCTCACCTGAGCGGGGGCGGGGCCGCGGGAGAGCGGGGCGGGGCAACACCTGAGCTGCTCCTGCCCGCGGCCGTGGCCTCGCTCGGCTGCGGCTGCTGACGCGGAGCCCGCGGCGGCCCGAGAGCCTGAGCCCCGCCCCCTCTCGCGGCACTTCCGGGACCGCTCTAGGCCGCGCGGAGGCCGGTGTCTCGCTGGTCCCGCCGCGCGGTACGCGTAGCCGCCTGGACGCCGGGGTCCGGGTCGCAGGACTGGGGTCAGGAGAGGCCGTCTGGTCGGCTCAGGGCTCCGGGCCGTCCCCGAGCGCGTCCCGGCTGGGCAGGCGTTGGCGGGAGCGCAGGGGAGGAAACTGAGGCCGGGACGGGCGGCCGGCTCCTGGGCACCTGTCCTGGGGGTGGGGCCCGGGGTCGTGCTGCGATTCCCCCTCCCTTCCTGGGGAGCTCTGGTCCTGCTTGCTCACCTCGTCCCCGCAGAGACAAATGAGGAGAGCCCGGAGAGGGCCCAGGAGATGGCTGGGAGCCTAGGCGGGACCCTCTGTGGACCCCACCTCTGCATCTGAGGGATGGCCTCCGTTCAGGTGGCGCCTCTTAGGGGAACCGGGAGGGAAGCGGGGTGTGTCCTTCAGCCCCCGACCCCCCTCCCAGAGCTCCCTTCTGCTTCTGGTGGCAAGACTTGCCCCTACACCCAAGGATGGCTGCTGCCCATTCTGCCCCTGCCATCTGCCCACCTGTCTTCAGCACCTTACGTCCTGGCCCTCAGGTGCCTCCTAGCCCCATCCAGGAGTAGGCAGGGGCTCCTAGGGACCCAGTCCAGTGACCCTGTGTGTGTTGGACCACAACCAACCATGCAGAGCTGGGACCAGCAAGGGCTGGTTACTTTTTCTCTCACTCCATCTCCTCCAGTCACAGGAAGGCAAGAGCCACCATTCTGAGCCCCCTGGGGGCTGGTAGGGAGGTGGGGCCCCACCCAAGGGTCTCAGGTGCTTCCCCTTCTGCAACAACCCCCAGAATCCCTACCCCCACACTCCCAGACCAACCACAGTCACTTTTTCAGCCAGGATCTCATGGCCCTCAGAATAGTTATTGTTGACATGTTGATTATTAACCCATTTTACAGAGGAGGAAAATCAAGGCTTAGAGAAAGGGAGGGTCCCAAGGTCAGGAGCATAAGTGGGAGGCAGATGGAAGGCACTCATCCCACACCCCACCCCTAGGGTATGTAGCCCACGGAGCAGTAATAATCTGCGGCGTCTTCAGGCTGCACGGGGCTGATGGTCAGGATGCAGGCATTATGGGCTGCATCCGTGGCTGCCGAGAAGCGGTCAGGGATGTCAGGGGGGCGGTGGTGGTCCTCCTCTGAGCGGTAGTGGAGGAGCAAGCGGGGGGCGCTGCCTGCCCGCTGCTGATACCAAGACACGCCGTAGTCCCCGACGGTGGCATGGCGGGGGCTGAGCATGCAGGAGAGTTGGGCCACTTGGCCTGGGAAGACCAGCAGTGTGTCCGGCTGGGTCAGGGTTGGCTGGGAGGCTGAGAGAGACAGACACACTCAGGTCTGGCCTGGGCCCCTTCCTTCCTGCCCCTGCCCCACAAAGTCTTGGTCAGACTCCCAGGAGAATCCGCTCCCTAAAGCTCACAGCCCGGTGCCATGGGATCGTCACTGGGTGGGGCACAGAGCTGGCGACCCCTAAGCCCCCATTAGTGTCATGTTCCCAAGGAGCCATGTTCAGCTAAGAATCTAGAGTTCAGAGGGTGATCTGGTGGTCTCTGGGCTGCCCACCCTCATCCCTTGCCCTGCAGACCCCTATCACTTTGGTCACACTGGCTTGTCCAAACCCTGGCTACAGACTGACAACCCCCAAGAAGCCTCCTGGGCTGTTACTACCCACTGGCTCAGCCTCTGGCCACTGGCTGCTGAAGACCTTCTCAGGGTTAGCTTGTTCCTGAGGCCCTGTGGGGTAGGAACCAGCCCACACCAGCTTCCCCTCTGAAAAACTCAAAAGATGACGAGTCTCTGAGACCCCCAAGAGTCAGAGTCCAAAGGGACCCTAGCAATCTGGTCATTCACAAATGGGGAAACTGAGGCCCACACAGAGAAATGACTTGCCTCAAGTCTGGGGCAGGGCCACCTGTGGCCAGTTCTCCTCTCCACCTCAAGGACACTTGCAAAACCGTCCCCACTGCCCACATGGATTTGCTTCCTTATAGGGGGCTTCCAGAGCCAGTGTGGGAGTCCTCCTCTGAGCGGTAGTGGAGGAGCAAGCGGGGGGCGCTGCCTGCCCGCTGCTGATACCAAGACACGCCGTAGTCTCCCACTGTCTCCCACTCCACCCCCGGGTGAGCAAGGCCCAGGGAGGGCTCACCTGCCAGGAGGATCCCAGTCAGAAGGAGGGCCAGATGCCAACAGGCCATGGCCAGAGGCAGGGAGGCAGGTGGGAGTCGCTTGTTGTGTTGGGCTTGCGCTGGGCGTGCTCCAGGTGCTTCAGGGCACACTGGGGAGGCTGCTGGACCACGACAGGGCATGCAAATCAGCCCACTGACACGGTGGGAGGGCGGTGCTGGGCCCTAGCAGCCAGACCTTATCTTCCCAGACGTCAGCACCCCGGCCCCACAGGGCCTTCTTGAGAACAGAAGCCCGGAAATCCACATGTGCAGTTAGAGCAGGTGGCTGCTCTTCACTGAGTTATAACTCATACGGTCAAGTGCACAAATCTTACATGTATGGCTCAATGATTTTATATATATATCCCTGCAGCCTCTACCCAGACCAAGATTTAGAACATTTCCATCACCCCAGAAGGCTCCCTCATACGCCTCCCCTGCCAGTAACGCCCTCTTAGCCCCCGACGGTAACCGAGTGGGACTCTGTGGTTAATCAGTTTTGCTGTAGAACGTCAGCTATAAATGGAGTGATAGTGTGTCCTCTTTTGTTTCTGCTTCTTTTGTTAAACATTATAAGAGTCGTCCGTGTGTGCAGCAATGCTTAATTCATTGTCACAGCTGTGTGTAAGCCACTGTGTGGATAGCCACAATTAGTTTATCCATCTCCTGTTACTAGCCATTTGGGTGCTTTCATCTTTGGCTATTTCAAGGAGAACCGCTGCGAGCATTCCTGCCTGTGTCACTGGTGCACCTGAGCTCTGGTTTCTGCTGGGCAGGCACCCAGGACGGGGAACGTTTCCGTTTAGTGTTGGGTTTTTTTTGGCCGCATCGCACCACGCAGCATGCGGGATCTTAGTTCCCAGACCAGGGAGCGAACCCGTGCTCCCTGCAGTGCAAGCGCAGAGTCCTAACCACCGGACCGCCAGGGAAGTCCCCTTTCTGTTTAGTTTTAGTAGATACCGCCAGGGTTCCCGACATGGTTGTGCCGATCTGCACTCCTGTTGTGGGTAAGAGAGTTTGCCAGACCGAGGGGAGCTGACTTTGGTTGGGATTCAACCCGCGTTGGGATTCAAACCTGAATCCCAGATCCTCCTCCTCTTAACTGCACAACTTCAGCCAAGTTCCCCTCTCTGTGCCTCAGTTTCCTCATCTGGAAACTAAAGATGAGCATTGTGCCAGCCCAAGTGTTGTGAAGATGCAAAGTTAGGACTTTGTGGGAGTTCCTTGGTTGCCTAGTGGTTAGGATTCTGGGCTTCCATTGTGTGGCCTGGGTTCAACCCCTGGTAAGGGAACTGAGATCCCACAAGCTGCACGTTGCAGCCAAAAAAAAAAAGAAAGAAAGAAAAACAAAAACAAAAGAAAACATAGATAGGACTTTGTGTGTATTAATCATGCCTTTTATATTCTCTATCCTGATGGTTTGACATCTGGGGCCTTGCTGACCTTGGAGGGACTGGCCCTCCCAGTGTCAGCCAGTTCCTAGAGACAGTAACACACTTTTCAAATGCAAACCAACCATTCCTGAGTCCACACTCCCCCGACCACCTCCCCTAAGGGGCTCTCTCATTGGACCACTGCCCTCCTGCCCTGTCACCCAGGGCAAGTACCAGACAACCAGGGACGGTTCCTGTGCCCCAGAGCATGAAGGTATTCCAAACAGCCAACCCTGAGCCTGCTCACCCCACCTCACTGTTCCTTCCCTCAGAAACCACAATAGAGTCTCCCGCCCAGGGTTCCCCCTCTCTCTCTCTCTCCTGACCAGCCCTGGTGCTTTCCCATGTGGCCTCCCCCACCATGGGGTGTCATACCTCCTCCACTGCGGAACTGTAATAAACCATCTCCTCAACGGCAATCATGTCCTGATCTGCTGGCCTTACCAAGTACCTAAAAAATAATAAAACAAGTTAAAGCAGTGTGCTCTCGTTACTTTGTAGCCTTGAGAGCTCGCTTGGGGAAGGTTACAAAGCTCCCACTGTGGGTCCCACTCCAGTCCTAACACCTCCTTAGGGCACCTCCATGACACTTAAGACAAAAGACCCCTCCTCGGCGGCCCTAAAGACAAACCCCTCGGAAAACAGAGGGGTGGTCATTGGAGCTGAGGGTCCAGGCCGGGAGTTCCATGCCTTCCAGAATCTGGCTGCAGCCACTCCTGGGCTGTGTTCTGCAGGACACGGGTCCCCAGATTTTGGAAGAAAGTGCCCTGCCTGTAAGTTTGGGAAACGCTGCTCCAGGGTTTCCCCAGTGCTGCCTCTGAGCGCCTGCTGCAGGCTGAGCACCCAGGTAGCACTCAAAAGGGTTACTGCGTTCCATCCTCACGCTAACTTGCCCGTGGTGCTGTGAGCCATGCCAGCGGTGCCTCTCACTGCTTTACAGGTGTGAGCACTGAGGCAAGTCCTGTCCAGAGGCAGTGATGCTGACGAGCTGCGGGGACGATCTGGGCCTCCCCCTGCCTTCTGCCTTGAGCTCTGCCTGCAGAGGGGGGATGAATAGTCTAATCACCGGGGAGCAGTGGGAGGGCAGCTAAGAAGGAGGTATCCTGACCTGCCATGAGTCCAGAGGCCCAACCACAACCAGACGGAAAGAGGGGCAATGCAAACGCTGCACACGCTGGAAAACAATGGCAGTTTCTTACAAAGTTAAACATACTCTCTGCAGAGGACCCAGCAATCCCTCTTGCTGAGAGTTACAGTAGATAAATGGAAATGTCTCTTCACCCAGAGACCTGCGGGTGAGTGTCTGTACTGGCTTTACTCATAGTCACCCAAAACGGGAAACAATCCAAACAGCAGCAGGTGAGTGGATCCACAGACTGTGGCACCTCCAGGCAGTGGGACCCTCCCGGGTGATGAAAGGAAGGACCCATTGACACCGGTTGACGACCCCGGTGAATCCCGCACGCATGGAGCTAGGTGAAAGCAGCCGCACCTGAAAGGCTCCGCGCTGTCTGCTGCTTCCCTCTCTGTGACATGACAGTCTAGAAGAGGTGGGGGCAGGGAACACTGCAGCGCTTGCCAGGGGCTGGGGTGACCACAAAGGGGCATGAAGGAATTTGGGAGAGTGACGGAAATGTTGTGTATCCAGACTGGTGGTGGTTCTGTGAGACTTGTCACAACTGGAAAACACTCAAGAGTGTTTTGTTCACTCAAAAGTGAATTTTACTGTATGTAAACCATAACTCAATAAACTTGACTAAGAAAGGAAAGAAACAAGGACAGAAGAGAGGGAGGCTGGGAGTGAGCCCCGGGCAGGGGGCCTTGAGTTGATAGGGAGCCTGCGAGGTTGGTGAGGATCCCGCTTCTGCTACAGCCATGCCAGCACCCCACCCCCAGGAACCTCCCCCGCTTTCAGCCTGGGAGCTCTGTCTCTACTGGTGAGGGGATGTGGTCTCTGGACATCCCTGGGCCCTGAGGCTCCAGCCCCCACTAGAGCCCTGTGTCAGGGAATGTCCGGACCCTCCCCAGAGCCCGTTACCGGGATACTGGGGGGAAGGCATTTCCTGCCTAGACCTCTTGGCAGCTCCCACTCCCATGGAGACCAGCTTGGAAGGTGGGAGGGCCTGAGTCTTCTCTGATTACTCTGATCTAGCTAGCGGGAGGAAGAGGAGGCCAAGGCTCCTGGACTAGCTGCAAGGACCCCCTGGGCTGGTGGAGCCCAGCCCCAAGGGCGGCTGAGCGGGGAGCTGCACCTGGACCCACCCACCCATCACTCCCCCATCCCCGACACACACATCTCCTGCAGGGCGCCGCACGGGGTAGATCTCAGCCCCAGCTCCTTCCTTAGTCAGGAAGTTGGGGGTTGGGGGATCAAAGCCCCTACATCTGTCTCCTTCCCCCTGCAGCATGTTTATCACGGTGACGTCTGGAGGTAAGTGGGGTCCCCTGTCCCGGCAGACTGGTGGGGGTACATTCCCTCTGCCTTGAGGGAGAGTGGGGAGGCGGCGTGGGGAAGGGGTACACATGGGAAGGGATGGGAGCGTCTGCGGAGAGTCCCTTGAGGGGAAACCCCGGCTGGGTCCTGGGAAATGCGCGTGGGCTCCTCTAGGAGCGCACGGGCCACGCAGCAGCCAAGCCGTTGCCGTGGAGCAAATGTTCAAACTGTTCCATCCCTTAGCTGGTCAGTGGTCCTCCAGCTTCAGGGGGCATGAGGCACCTAAAGCTCTAGCCCCAGCTGCAGATTCCTGACCTTCTGGTGGAGGTGGGGCTGGTGCGGGGTAGGGGGTGAGGGGCTGTCAGGTGCCGGAGGTGGGGCTGAAGTGGGAGGGGAGGGTCGCGTGAGAAAGGCAGAAGTTGTGCACCCCGGTCACCGACATCTTGGGAGATGGAAGGGGGTACATTCCTAATCTCGTAGCCCCATTCCCTGCTCTGTAGGGAAGAGACGGGAGGGAGGCAGAGGGTCCCAGTTTGGGGGGAATAGAGGGTGCCATTCGTTCACCTCTGCTCCTCCCCCACAGCTGGCTGCTGGGAGCTGGTGAAACCCTGGTGCAGCCTGGTGATCCTCATCACCCACCTGAGGCAGAGGGGGCAGGTGCCCCTGGATGGTGAGGGGGCAGGGAGGGGTGCTGGGAGGACTGCTGAGGGCCCCCAGGCAGGGATTCCAGCCCTGCCCTGCCTCCCTCTCTGCTCCCCCAGCGACCATCGCCCTCCTGGCTGAGGACGGGCACCTGGTGAACCTGGGTGAGGGACTGGAAGAGGGGCCTTCCCCGGCGCCCTCCGTGGGCAGCCCCCTGCTGCAGGAGCGTGGGACCTATGTCCTAGTGCAGATCATCAGTAAGTGGGGCCCCAGACTCCCCCTGTGCAGCTATGTTGGAATATAAGAGGGGGGACAGCAGCCACAGACCACCCAAGCCCTGCCGAGCCCTAACTTTGGCCAGGACCTAGCCCTGACCTTCCCATCCAATGCCCTGTCCTGACCCCACTGTGGACCAGCAAACAGGTCCAGAGTGAGAGGTGGGGGTGGGGACCACCAGGCCAGCCAGGAATCAGCCTTCTTCCCTCTGCAGAGTGCAAGCGTGGGGCCCCCACCTGCTATGAGTCCCTCCTGGAGAAACTGGATGAGCGGTGTCCAGACCTGGCAGGTGAGTGTCACAGGAGAGCCCCAGGGGGAGGGTGTGCCTTCCCACCAGCCCCCCACAGGCAGGATTCTTGGGCCTTCCAGAGGAGCTGCGCTGGCTGTCGGGCCTGCCCCCCCTGGGCGATGGCTGGAGAAGGCGCGCCGGCACTCTGCATGGCCACCAGGAGCAAGGCCCTCCTTCACGGCCCCGAAGGGTGGGCTTCCTGCTGTCTGGGACCCACTAGCTGGGGCCGAGAGCCAGGTAAGGAGGAGACATGGATCCCTGAGGGGATGCTCATGTCCTTCCCAGGGGACAGATGTGTGTGAGAGGTGGACCCCAATGGCAACCCCCCTCAGAGACACACACGTATACCCACATGATGGAAGACACTATATCCAGAGACAGGTCCCCACCATCCCGCTGGAGGCTAAGTGCCTGCACAAGGGCAGGGAGACGTGGAATAGGGCCTGGCACACCGTAGGTGCTCAGTGCAGAGCTGCTGAATGAACCCAGTGAAGGCAGCAGCACAGCGTGTGATGGCGTTTGAAGGGCCAGCACCTCTGTTCCGGCAGGCCCCGTGACCTGGCACATCACGGCCAAGTGGCCGAGCTGGACTCAGATCCAAGGGGGTTGGCCGTGACCTCTGCCTGGCGTGATCAGGCGCAAAGGCCCAGCAGTATTCCTCTTGCAGAATCTGGAATTTCTGGGAAATTGTAAGGTCGCTGACAGAACGTGAGGCCGCCGCGGGGCTCCTAAGGTGTGGGTGTGGAGAAAGGGATCCAGAGGCAGAGATGAGAAGGGTGGAGGGGCAGGGGTCCCTGAGAGGAGACAGCACGCTCCTCCAGGGATTCCAGCCCCCAGGAGTCAGATGCCCTTGAGGCTTATGGTCACCTGCTAATGCCTCACCACCCAGTCTGGACTGCCCGAGGCTGTCAGATTACACCGGATTACAAGGTCACCTTCCCCACCCAGGACACCAGCTGAAGGTGAAGCATCCCACTCCACAGTGGGACATCCATCCATTCTCCCCCCACCCACAGAAAGTCCAATGAGAGCGGACACAGCAGGCTCAGATCTAACATAAACTATTTTAATTGCACATTTTCGTCTCGGGTCATCTGTGGGGTGAGAAACCCCCTCCTCACTTCCAGTCCCAGCTATGTGGGTACAATCTGACGTCATGGTCTGGCTGTCGGTGAAGGGGTGAAGGTGGCTGCAGGGCTGGCCCCTGAATCTGCACCAGTCTCTTCAGGGCAGGGAGCTCAGACCTGGAGAGGGAGGGCCGGCACAGGTGGAGGTCAGGCCACAGGTACAAGAGGAGGGACCACTGCTCCCGCCCCAGCAGGGGTCAGGGCCTCCCGCTCACCGTGGTTGTACTTGCATTGCTTCAGGGCCTCGCTGAAGCCCTCGCACAGGGTCAGGTCGCTCTGAGCGGTGGAGCAGTCCAGGAACTGCCTGATCTCATAGGCGCAGGGCCCCATCTGCAGGGGCTGCGGGGCAGCGCGGGCCGGGGCCTGGGGTTACAGCACAGGAAGCAGCAAGGTCAGCTTGGGGTTGGCACCCAGAAGAGAACTCCAAAGCTGGGGGTGCCAGCTGCCCCTCCTAATGCCCCCAGCCCTGCCAGGCCCAGCCTGCCCTGTTTAGCCTCAGCTGCTCCATCCCTGAAACAGGGTGAGCCCACAGCCCTCTCAAAGCCACCCTGTTGGTGCTGGTACAGACAGCATTCCCAGCTGCCTCATAACAGGTATGCTGGCAGGTGGGGGTGGGAGGTGAGAGAAGGTTCTAGAAAAGCCCAGTGCTCTGCTGGAGTATGAGCCCCACCCCCACAAGTTCTAGCACCTTCCTGCTCAGCAACACTGATCCTCATGACCCCCGACCCCACCACTAAGCCAGAATTTGGTTCAGGACTGGTGGGGTGCCCAGTGGGGGACAGGCCAGCAGAGAACAGACCCAGAGTCACTGGCTACCCTTCACCCTTGGGTGCAGGGGCTACAGGAAGGGGCTGCCTGGGAGAGAGAGAGCACGGACTCAGGAACTTCAACATCCCTCCCTTCTACTAGGGTTAGGTGACCTTGGGCCAGTCTCTGAGCTCCTAAGGGCCTCAGTTTCCCCATCTTTAAAGGGCTGGTTGGTGTCTGTCCACAGGGGTCTAGGGACCTTGGCCTCAGGGGAGGGGCAGGGAGAGCCAGCCTGTGACCAGAGGCCAACAGCAGAGCGACTACTAGGACCCTTCTTGGGCACAGTCCCCGGCCGAGGCAGCTCTGGACACCCTGGACACTCCTCGCTGGACGTTCCGGCAGCTCCCCGCTCAGTGGCCTTTAGAGAAGGCGGCCTCAGTTTCCCCTGAGCCCTTGCTCACCTGCTGGGCAGCAGCCTGGGCGGGCTCTGAGCTCCCCCCGCTCAAGGCTCCGGTCAGGGCGCTGCCCACGACGTGTCCCACAGCCGAGCCCACGGCCACTCCTGCGGCCGTGGTCGCCATCTGCGCCATCAGGCCGGGCTGGCCCGACGGGGCGGGGGCCGGGGCCACGGCCGAGGGCGGCGGGTGCGCGGGCGGGTGGGCAGAGGGCGCGGCGTTGCGGCTGCGGGATGGGAAGAAGCAGGGTTAATCCCGGCGGGACTCCAGGCCTGCGGCCCCAGGGGCCCGCAGCTCCAGAGAGGTACCCTCTCCTCCTCCCCGAGGGTGGACGACCACCGTCTTAGACACGTGATTGCGGTACCCCCCGCCCCTCCCCCGCCAAGATGGCGCAGCAGCCGCCAAGGTCACGCTGTCACGCCCTTGGGGGCCGAGCTTCCCCAGACCCCACCCTGCAGGCCCTCGTCCCGCTCCCACCTTGCTGGCCGGGCGGCCATGCTACGGCTCCCCCGGGGCATGGTGGCGGCGGTGGGACCGGCTGAGCCGAGTCGGAGACGGCGACTGTGACTGCGGTTCCGGTTCTGGGACGAATGCGGCGGCGCCTGTCACGGCAGGCGCTGCGGGGCGGGGCTGGGGCGGGGCCTCGGGGACACGCCCCCGGCCGGAGGCTCGGGACCCGGGGCCAGGCTGCACCCCCGCGGTTCACCCGGCCTCTCCGTCCGGCAGCACCCGTTGCCGGTGACCCTGCGCCCTCCCAGCTCCTGGCCCGAGCTATGTGCGCCATGGGGACACGGGCCGCTGTCGTAGGGCACCGAGGGCGTACGCAGGAGCGAAGGGCCTGGTCCTTCAAAGACCACCGCGGAGCTCTGGGAGTGGAGCTAGGGGCTGTCCCGCGCTCGGGAAGGGGGGCACTGGGAGGCCGGGCCCTGCCCCTCCCCCTCCTATCGGACCGGGCTCGCTGGCTCCGGCGTGGCCTCAGGGTCGCGGGTGGACTGGGCAGGGGAAGAAGCACCCACCCTCCGTGACGGTCCCCAGAGCTCCCGCCAGGGGGCGTCCGGACCGCTCTCGGACTCCTTCCCGGCAAAATCACTGCGGGGCGCGGGCAGCCCCCGCTGGGGTGCGACGAGGCCCACTGCGTGGCCCTCCACCCAACCCGACCCCCTGCCCCACGGATGCAGCGCCAGACTCCGACAGCGTTTACGCAGCGTGTCCCTCCCAAAGGCCGTAACCTAGAGGTGTTTGCGCAGGTTTGAATCCTGTGGCCTCGAATTTTACCACCTTGGTTCCAGGCCCAGGGCAGGGCAATGCCGAGTTTAGGACGCTTCCCAGCCCTTCGGGAACTGGAGGTTTTCATAGTCTTTTATTGCTACCCTTAGAGGGGAGAGGTCCTGACCTCTTTACCACCCCCTCATCACTGTCCCCTATGCCCGAGGGAGGCCTCCCAGCACCAGGACTGTGGGGAGGATGAAATCGCCCACAGCAAAATCATGAGGGAGGGGTCCCTCTGTGAGGAAGGGGCGGAAGGGACGGAGGGGACATGGGCAGTGCCTGGCAGGCTCAGCATGTCTCTGCTGTGTCCCAACCACACAGTCCTGTCAGCCAGCCTGGGAAGCAGGGCCCTCCCCTGACCCCCATCTGGGCCTGGGCCAGAATTTTCTCCTCTCTGCAGTGGGGGTGACCATTGGCCTCGAGGTGAGGGAAGCATGTGAAGGGTGGCTACTCTCTCCTCATAGACATGCCAGGCCTGGTCCAGCCTCCACCCCTTTACTCATGCAGCCCCTGACCACTTGTTCCCATTGCCAAACTGGCCCATCCTAGGCTGATCAGGGTCTTCCTCCTGCAGGAAGCCCTCTGTGACCAGCCCAGCTTGCTGTAACCATGGCTCTCCACTGCGGCCTGCAACGTGGGAGGTTGTTACTTGAGCTCCCATGACAGGTGGACTGCGGTTGCGCAAAGCAAGGCCATGCTCCCCTGGAGGCACTCAAGACCACTTAAGGTAGTTACACAAATATTTTTACTGTCTATATTTTCAGGTGTATCGGAAAAAAATGTATAATTAGCTCATCAAATCTATGATTTCTTGACCAATGTGGCTAAAATGAGGCTGAAGTAGGCATTTCAATTTTTAAAAGTAAATCACTTTAAATAAGAAGATGGCAAACAGCCCAGGTAGTAAAAATCACTGCTGTCTTTCCTCTCCTTGCCCTCTAGGGGTCTCTGTAGAGCCTCCCTGGAGAGGCTGTGAAGGTTCCCAGGAGTGGGACCCGGAGGGAGGGCTGAGTCAGCTGGTGTCCCTCTCCTCCCCCTCCCCACACCGCCTCCCCCTTCTTAGGCCCAGGATGGGTGCCCACAGCCTCACCCTGAGGCAGCTCAGCACCCCGCCCACCAGGACGGGAGCCACCGCCTGTGTCCTGGCTCCCCAGCATTGCCCATGATGGAGCGGATTGCCTGGCAAGGTGGTGAGGTCCATGGTCATCACAGGGAGTATATGAGCCTGGAGGATCCCTTCCAGCGTGTGGTCATCAACCCCTCCTCTGATTCTCACCTACTTATCCTCGGTCTCAGAAGGCTGGGCCGGAGGTGTCCAGAGGAGTCTGTTAGTTCCTGACCAAGGGGCAGCCTGGGCCCCCAGTGCCCCACTCAGACACTGCCCACCATGGCTTTCTGCCCGTACCCTCCCTCCAGCTGACCAGCTAGAGGGCCTTCTGACCCCTCTGCCTGCCTGCTGGTTTGGAAAAGCCTGATCTCGTCCCTCCCTCTTAGGGCTTCAGTTTCCCCATCTATAATTGTCTATGGTTCTGTGCCAAGCTGGGGTCCTGGCCAGCCGCCTCCATATGCCTCAGTTTCCTCTGGGGCACATTTTAATATCCCTTTCCTCACAGGGACTATAGTGCCATCTTCCAGATGGATCAGCTGAGGCTCTGAGGAGTGGCAGAACTTGCCCGTGGGTACCGCCACCTGTCACAGGCTAACAGGAGGTCAGAGGTCAGGCCCCCAGGGAGACCAGCTAGGGATGCGCCTTCCAAAGGTGGCCTGGTCAGGAGGGGGAGGAGTGAAACGCGGCTCCTCTCAGACTTTCCACCGCATCGGGGAAACTGAGGCCCGGAGCAGCACCGGCTGGCCAGGGTCCCCCAGCACCAGGCCCCTGAGACCGCAGAGCCGGCCCGCCCGGGAAGGACTGGGTCCGTGGGCCGGCCCCCGCCTGGCCAGCCCTCCCCGCCCACCTCCCCCACCCTGGCCGCCAGCACGGGGCGAGTGCAGAACAAAAGACGCGGGGGCGGGGCCGGGCGGGCGGGGGCGGGGCGGAGGCTATAAGGGGCGGCGGCCGGCGCGGCCCAGCAGGCCCAGCAGCCCCGGGGCGGATGGCTTGGGCCGCCCGGCTCCGCGGCGCGGCCACGCGCGCCCTCCTGCTCCCGCTGCTGCTGCTGCTGCTCCCGCCGCCGCCGCTGCTGGCCCGGGCCCCGCGGTCGCCGGTGAGTGCCCGCCGCCGGCTGGCCGCCCCCCGCCGAGGGGCGCCGGGCACGCGGGCTGGGCCCGGTGGCCGAGCTGGACCCACGGGGATGCCCGGGGTGGCCCGGCGCGGCCCCTTACCCGAAAAGCTGTCTGGGTCCCTGGGGGGCGTGATAGATAGTGAGCTTCCCGTCCCTGGAGGTGTGCAAGTGGAGCCTGCGCCGGGATCGCTCAGGCTGGTGAGCGGGACTCCGCGCCCCCCTCCCAGCTCTGGGACCTGCTCCTCGGCGCCCCGGCCGAGATACTGGGGTGTGTGTTGGGGGAGGTACAGCAGGAGTGGCTACAGGGCCCCATATTCACTGCAGGGACAAAGCCCAGCAGGTCTCAGGCTGGCGTCAGCCTCCAGATGTGTGGCCTCCGTGAGCACACCTCCAGGCTGGAGGATTAAGGAAGCGCTGGGGAGGGCAGCCGGTGCCCGGGAAATGGGGTCTGAGCCTGGAGGAGGCGCCACCGCCTGGCACCTGAGAGTGGCGATATTGGGGGGCGTGGAGCCAGGAGGCAGCATGAGTGTGAGAGCTAGTGTGTGTTATATGAGTTGGGTGAGAAAGAAGGGGCCGAGGCAGGGAGTCGAGACCCTCAGAGAGCAGGGGGTAGGGTCAGACAGGGAAGGGAGAGGAAGGTGTGATCAGAAGAGGAAGGAGGTCCCGGCATGTGTGACAGCCTGTGTGTGCCTGGGAAAACTGCACCCTCCCCTCCGGCTGGCGCTTGGGGGGACCAGTCCCAGGGGCGGCCAGGTGGGCCTGGGGTCACAGCCTGGGCAACTGCAGGCCCAGAGCCCGCTGGGTGCCCAGCCCACTCAGACGCCCAGCTGAGCATCCAGCCAGCCCAGGCAGGGATGGGAGCATTAGAGGGGTGGCAGGTAGAGTCCAGTGAGGAGGGAGGTCTGGCCAGGTTGGGCCCCTCTGTCCAGCCACGCCAGCTCTGCCCTCCCCTGCCCTGGCTATAGGAGCAGGAGAGGACAGAAGGGGTGGTGGGCACCTCAGTCCAGGGACCCTGCCTCTTTCCCAGCCCCTCCTGGTCCCCTAGACCTTGGGGCAGAGTCAGAAATCACCCTGGGTAGCTGTTGAATCCATGGGGTTCGGGTATGGGAGAGACCTGGGTTTGAACCGCGTGACCCTAGGGGAGCCCTCTGGAGCCTCAGCACCCCCGACCTGTCTTGTCTGGGTGGGTGGGAGGCAACAGTGCCCACTGCTGGGCTGAAGACTATATGAGGTGAGGCCAGGAGAGGGCTCAGCCAGGCACACTGGAGACATTGTCACCTGCAGCTGCTACTTTGCCGCTTGTGTGGGGTCAGTCGGGTCTGGGTCTGAGCTGGGCCGTTGTCTGTCACGCTGCAGATATGCAGGGAGCATTTGGGGTCGCCTCCGATTTGTTTATCCCCGGACTGCTGTTGGCAGGGCCAGAAAAGCTCTATAAATATTTATCCATCCCAGTTCACAGCCTTCAGGGTTGATGAAAGCCCCGCCGCCCAGTGGGGTGGACGCTGCCTTCCCTTCTGGAGCCAGCGGGGAAGGTGGGGGGAGATGGACCTGCCTGCCCACCAGCGGTGTGACTTGGGCAGGTTGCTTGATCTCTCTGAGCCTCAGAGGGGCATAGAATGGCGTGGTGATGCTCCCTGCCTTCCTCACAGTCTAAGCAAATGCCCTCCCCTCAGGGTCACCTCCTGCCCACAGTAGAGAGAGTAGCTATGAGTAACTGTCCCGCTGGACCAACAGCAAACAGGCCCAGAGAGGGGCACACCCGGCCTGGCCTTACCCAGCACTTTCCAGTCTGGGGTCTTCCCTCACCTCCCCTCTGCTAGGTACCTCCCATTTTCCTAATTGGAGGTTGACCCAGGGGCTGACCCCAAGCCTCTAGCTCAGCCAGGAGGCTGAGTTCCCCAAGAAATTCCTCGAGTATGTTTGAGGCTGTGGTTTGGTGCCCGCCAGAGAAGGGTGGGGTGAAGGAGCTAGGCACCCTCCCCAGGGCAGGCTGAGGGAGGCCGCTGGCCAAGGAGGAGGCGGACCTTCTCCGAAGAGGCGCATTTCTCAGGAATGTGGGTTTTGGAGACAGGCCAGAGCTGGGGGGATGGGGGGCTATGGGTGGGGAGGCATGAACCCCAGGTCTAGGCCCAGCTCTTGGCTGACTTGCTGTGTGACCCTGAGCCAAGACCTTGACCTCTCTGGGCTCTGTTTCTTCCCCTGGGAAATGGGGTGAGACCTGCTCCCCAATCCCCCAGGGCTGTAGATGAGGCCAGGCGTGGTCTATGCCCACCCCCCACCTCACTGCCTCCCAGCCGCCCTGGGGGGACTGGCACACCCATCTGAGGAATCAGGTTGCTGCGTGCCAGGCCTTGCAGCTAGGGAGGGCCCCTGGCCCCAGGCCGGAAAGGACTTGGGAAGACAGAGTGCCGGAGGTCGGCAGGGCAGGGAGCATGTGTCCCATCCCAGCAATGGGAAACTGAGGCCAAGAGCCCTTAAATGGTGGCTCCAAAAAAAAGACCCCACTGCCCAGGGGCCTTGACCCTAGTGCCTCCTGCTCATTCGCTCTCCAGTACCAATGAACGTGATCTGGGCGGGGAGCAAGAGGCCCCTGGCTTGTGGGTGGACCCAGCACGAGTCACTCTTCCTCTCTGGGCCTGAGAGCTCCCTTCTAGCTGCAACTCCTTTGTTACGATTTAAAGTCTGGAAACTTCAGGGGAGCTGTAGGGAATTGGGTGGAGCAGATTCCCAGGTGTGGGAGGGGAGGGCCCACGGGGCAAGAAGCCAGACCAGGAAGAGGCTCTTCTCTGCACCAGACGCTGCAGTGGGCATTACAGATGGAGGTCATTTAGCCCTTTGCCATGGCGCCATTCCCATTTGACAGATAGGAAAGTCGAGGCTAAGAGAGGACAGTGACTTGCCCAGGGTCACTCCATCCAGGGTCTCCACAGCACAGAACTGGGCCTTCTGAATCTCAGCCCGTGGCTCTTTCTGCTGCACTGACAGTCCCATGATCCAGGAGTCCTCGTGGGGGATCCATGAGAACTTGGTGCCTCGTGGGGGCAGGAAAGGAAGGCACACCCACCCTCCCTCTGTGGCTGGCTGCTCAGGCCTCACTGGGGGGGCAGAGGAGGGAGCAATTTCTGCTCGTGGGCATAAACAGCTGGCAGGCTGGGCTCTGGGCTGTTTGGGGCTCCCAGGAACGACGCAGCCCTGGCCTTCCTGGGGAGGGTCCTCAGACCCTGGCCAGGGTTGGGGGGAAGGAATCTATTTATCCTGGAGGTCTACGGGCTAGACCTTCCTGGGGAGGGGAAGGTGCAGGCCGTCATGGCTCGTCACATAAGTCTGGGGTCCACATCCTTGATGTGAGACCTGGCATGCATATCCTCCCCAACTTATGCCGGGGGTGGGGGCGGGGAGGTTCAGTGAACCTGCCTCCAGAGTGCCTGGGAAGTGGCAGGTGCTTAATCATTTCCCCTTCCTCCTCTTCTGTCACCAAGGTGAGGCCAGCCTGGGTCCCTCCTCCAGGGGTAGGGTGACCCCAGCCTGAAGAGCAGAGCAGAGTAGCAAGTAGGGGGTGGGCTGTGAGTGCAGACAGCCCGCCACCTGCCAGCTGTGCCCCCCGCAAGTTGTTTAACTTCTCTGGGCTCCGGGTCCTCACCTGAGAAATGGGGATGATGACTGCAGAGATGGTGGGAGGTCCCATCAGGGGCTGAGAGCGTGTCTGTGGAGCAGTTGGCAGCGTCCTAGCCTAGATACGGGTGAGCTGCAACAGCCATCAGTACTTAGTACTGGCACACTCAGTATGGCTGGGCTCTGTCAGGTGATCAGCCATTCAGGAAGCAACTCTGAAATGGGGAAAACTGGCCCAGGGCCTCACACCCCAGAAGCTCCAGGTGTCTAGAAGACCCCTTCATCATGGGGAGTCCTTGGGGGTTGAGTGGCTCCAGGGGGTTGAGTTCTTGGTGGCTCTGGAATCGGGAGCTGGGGGGGTTGGGATGCTCATCAGAGCTCTGGGGCACCCAGGGCCTGGGAGAGCCGCCAGAGGCAGAGGCCGAGGGTGGGGCCCGGGTGGCCCGGCTCCTGCCCCAAATATGGCTGTGGGGAGGCCACAGCGGCCCTGACCAGACAGGCCCAGACTAGACAGGCGCTGAGTCTCTCAGCAGACGGCACTGCTCTGTGCCTCTCCCCCAGCTTTACTGTGTCCCAAACCGGGCCTTCGCCCCCTGCCTGGGATGCCAGAATCCTCACCTGGCCCGGCCATGCCCTTGCTGGGTGACCCCGGTGGGTCTCTCTACCTCTCTGAGCTTCTGTTTTTTCCATGCATGAGAACTGCGACCTCCATCCTGGGACTCTCGGAGGGTGGGAGCTCCAGGTCAGAATCACTGTTTGTGGTCCAGGGGCTCTGGTACGGTGGGGCTGGGTGTCTGGTAACTGTCTGCCCCCCATACCCCCGTGGAGGGGGCAAACAGAGCACATCTAGCCCCGCCGTGTACCCAGCCCTGGCAGGGCGTGAGCAAGACTGCCCCCAGCAATCAGACCTCAGTTCCCAGTGCCCTTTGCACTTTGTGTGCACTGCCTGATTCATCCTCAGATCCACGCTCTGGGGAACTATCGTCCCCATTTGTCAGCTGAGCAAATTGAGGCAGGACTGCAGCCTCTCCACGCTGGGGAGTGGCTGCCGTGGCTGTCCTGGGCAGGAGCCAGCTCACGTAACTGGAGAGGGCAGAGTGGGGGCCGGGGGCTCCCAGGAAGAAAGGGAGGTGGAAAGGTATCTGCTGGGGGGGTGGAGGGGGAGCTTCCCTGGCCTTTCCTTGGAAGCTTTGTGGGGTCCCTTCCTGGGTGTATGTGAAGAGTACAGTCAGGGCTGCACCCCAACCCAGTCCTCACCAGCCCAAATGGTGGGAGCAGGTGCCCGGCAGCCCAGGCCCTCCACAAGGGGGCAGGAGGCGGTAGGAGGCCTTGGAATCAGCATCTGGACGCCAGTCAGCCTGTGCCAAAGGCCCTGCTGCATGACGGCCTCAGCTTGGCCATCGACACGGCCGGCTGGGGTCAAGTGAGGGTGCGCTGACCGTCCACACCTCTGACCGTGGGCCACCAGGACCCAAGGCCTGAGCAGGCCCCCGCATCCTCTCTCCTGCACAGGATGCCCACCGCCGCCACCCAGTGAGGAGGGGGCCGCAGCCCTGGCGTGAAGCTCCTCCCAGCAGCCCGGCACCTGCCCCGACTGCCCAGGAGGCCCCTCAGCCTGCCGCCGGCCCCAGACCTCCCCGCTGCGGCGTGCCTGACCCGCCGGACGGGCCAAGCGCCCGCAACCGACAAAAGCGGTTCGTGCTGTCGGGCGGGCGCTGGGAGAAGACGGACCTCACATACAGGTAGGGCCAGGGGCTGCGAGCAGGCTCTCGCCCTCCACCTACCGCCCTCACCCTGCTTCTTGAGACACAGTTGTGCCGGATCCCCACGGTAACAGGCTGGTGTATCCACTGGCCCCTGAGCCCCCTGGGTCAACACCCCAAACCCACACTTAGATGCCCACACAGATGGTACCCCCTGCACCGATGCCCTCCCTCAGCAGAGGAGTCTCAGCACATGCCTGGTCACACCGTAGACATGTGGGGACACAGCCTTCAGTCAGCCAGGCAGCCTCTGTGGGGATGCACTAAGGGCCAGGTCCTGGGATTCTGTGGTGAATGAGGCAGACACGGCCCCTCCTCTCAGCGAGCTAGGTGTTATCCACACCGGGTTCATATCTATCGCTGCAACTTGGGATCCGAGCAGGTAGGGAGCAGCAGTGGCAGGACAGATAATAGCTCAGGTGACCTGAGGCCCCTCGGGGTGATGCAGCGGGGCTCATCCTGGGAGAGAAGGTGTGAATACTGGTGTGGTGCCCCGAGGCATTGGAGCCGAGACTGCTGGGGGCTCCGGAAATGTCCTGGGTGGGGAGCTGGGAACCAGGAGGGGGCAGGTCTAGGGCCCAAGGTCTCCCCACAGTGAGCAGTATAGTCAGGTCTAGAAGGTGGGCCTTGGGGCTCCTGGTCCTGTGTTCTTTCCACCCAATGCAGATACCCATGGGCACCTGAGGACACAAACCCACACAAAGATGTGCCCATGTGGCAGAGGGACTGGTGTGCCACATCTGAGGCCCAGAGCACACCTGGCCTGTGTCGTGCATGCCTGCTCACCGACTGAGCAGCATCCAGGGGCAACTCCTGGCCCAACAGCCATCAGGGGCTGACGCTGCCCCATGAGCCAGGTCCAGGCCCCTCCTCCTCCCCCAGGATCCTCCGGTTCCCATGGCAGCTGGTGCGGGAACAGGTGCGGCAGACTGTGGCAGAGGCCCTACAGGTATGGAGTGATGTGACGCCACTCACCTTTACCGAGGTGCACGAGGGCCACGCTGACATCATAATCGACTTCACCAGGTGAGCCAGTGGCCGGGGACCCCTCTAGGAATGAGCCCCACCCATCAGCAGCCATTGACTCTGCCCCCACCCCCCTGCAGGTACTGGCATGGGGACAACCTGCCGTTTGATGGACCTGGGGGCATCCTGGCCCACGCCTTCTTCCCCAAGACCCACCGAGAAGGGGATGTCCACTTCGACTATGACGAGACCTGGACAATCGGGGACAACCAGGGTATGGGCTGGGGACCCACTTTCCAGATGGGGCTACTGAACATCATAGAGAATGGGGACTTGCCGAGGTCCCTGAGCTGGGCCCGCAGCTCAGTGTCTTGCTGCAGGAGCTCGGGGATTGCTGGGCTATCTCCCTTTTCCAGGCACAGACCTCCTGCAGGTGGCAGCCCACGAATTTGGCCATGTGCTAGGGCTGCAGCACACGACAGCTGCTAAGGCCCTCATGTCCCCTTTCTACACCTTCCGATACCCGCTGAGCCTCAGCCCAGATGACCGCAGGGGCATCCAGCACCTCTACGGCCGGCCTCGGCTAGCCCCCACCTCTAGGCCCCCAGACCTGGGCCCCGGGGCCGGGGTGGACACCAACGAGATTGCACCTCTGGAGGTGAGGCCCAGGAGGGTGGGGAGGCAGGAGGTGAGGCCCTGCTTCCAGCCCCGACCCCCACTGCTGGCCTCTGTGGCTCCAGTGCAGGCTCTTTCTGACTCTTCTCTCCTACCCCAGCCAGACGCCCCACCAGATGCCTGCCAGGTCTCCTTTGATGCAGTCGCCACCATACGCGGCGAACTCTTCTTCTTCAAGGCAGGCTTTGTATGGCGGCTGCGCGGGGGCCGGCTGCAGCCCGGCTACCCTGCGCTGGCCTCGCGCCACTGGCAGGGGCTGCCCACCTCCGTGGATGCAGCCTTCGAGGATGCCCAGGGCCACATCTGGTTCTTCCAAGGTGAGTGGGGGCTGGAGGTCACACTTCAGGAATATCATGGCCAAGGGTAGGGTCAGACGGCAGACATGATGAACAGATGGAGGGTGCCCCGAACTCTTGGGGCCAAGGAAGAGTATGGCTCACTCCTCTGGGGACAGCTGGGAGGCTTCCTAGAGGAAGCGGCTCTCGAGGTTGGAGTAGAATTGAAGGTATCACACCCCATGGAGCATGTGTGATCGTTACCCCTGGTCTAGAGACGAGGCTCCGGGGCTCAGAGGTGGTGAAGTGACCTGCATGAGGGCACAGCTTGGAAAAGGCAGAGAGGGGTGTGATCTGGGTCTGGCAGAGACGAGAGCCTGGAGCACTGCAGGCGGCAGGGACTTCACAAAGGCCCAGCTGGGGCCTGCTGCGGCAGGGCTGGGCCCAGGGATGGGCAGCAGGTGCCTGTCCGGGGCAGCCAAGTGCAGGGAAGGAGCAGGAGCCAAGGCGGCCTCTCTGCTGCTTAGAGTAAACTTTCCCATGTGTACCTCCCAGTGCCTGCATTGCCCAATGTCCTACTTGGGGGTGGGGGGTGCCAAGCAGGCATTGCTGGCCTTCATGTTTTACGGACAAGGAAACTGAGGCTGGGAAAGTCCGTGGCCATGGTGGTGGCTGGGCGGGTCCACAGTGGCTGGATGTGGCAGTTGGGCAGCTCATTGCAGCCTCCATTCTCTAACAGGAGCTCAATACTGGGTATACGATGGTGAGAAGCCAGTCCTGGGCCCCGCGCCCCTTTCTGAGCTGGGCCTGCTGGGGTCCCTGGTCCACGCCGCCCTGGTCTGGGGCCCCGAGAAGAACAAGATCTACTTCTTCCGAGGCGGAGACTACTGGCGCTTCCACCCCAGCACCCGCCGTGTGGACAGCCCCGTGCCCCGCCGGGCCACCGACTGGCGAGGGGTGCCCTCTGAGATCGACGCTGCCTTCCAGGATGCTGACGGTGCGCTGGGGGTGGGGTGGCTGGGGGAAGCGGGGTGGCGGCTGCATCTCCCACCGGTGGTGGCTGGGCATCAGCTCTCATTGCGGGTCCTCTGCCTGGCAAACTGCCTCTCCACCCCCTCCTCGTGCCAGGGCAGTGCTAGACCCCTGTGCTGCAGATGAGGAGACTGAGGGCCAGAGAGGTGCAAGGACTTGCCGAGGTCCCTCGGTCATGCCTGGTGAAGTAATAACTGCTGCTTGCTGAGGGCCAACGAGGCTCTGGGCACAGTGCTGAGCTCTGTACACGTCTCATGTGATTTCCTGATGTAGCATCTGTTATGAACCCAGTTTCCAGAAGAGCAAATAGAGATTCAGGTGGTGAGGTCCCTAACCGGGGCCACCAAGGTGGACAGAGCCAGGACCTCCACCCAGGCAGTCCCTGCTTCTAGCCGAGAGCCACCTGCCTCCTGTGATCTTGAAGCAGTAGATCTGGGACTCACAGTCCAGCGCTCTCTCCCATGTCCTCCCTTTGCTTCTGTGCTCCCCCACATCGGGACCTGCTGGGAGAGCTGTCTTGTAGTGGCCTCGGGCTCCTGGGCTCCAGGTCGCCAGTGTCCCTCATCTGACTCAAGGCGCAGGGGAGGTGGTGAGAGGGGCGGGATTTGCTTTCCTGAGAGGCAGGAGTTGGGCCTTTGAGGCTCTGGCCTCTGTCAGGCTGGGTGGTAGCTCAGACCAGCCCCTGGGGCAGGCAGAAGGGCTTGCCCAAAGGGAGGTTTTGGAAGGGACACCCTGGGGTCTACAGGTTTTAAGGAACTCAGCAGTGGCCAAGGTCTGCCCACCGGGACTTCCCCCTGTGTCCACTCGCCCGGCCTGACCCTCCTGTCTCCTCAGGCTATGCCTACTTCCTGCGAGGCCGCCTCTACTGGAAGTTTGACCCTGTGAAGGTGAAGGCCCTGGAGGGCTTCCCCCGCCTCGTGGGCCCTGACTTCTTTGGGTGTACCGAGCCTGCCAATACTTTCCGCTAACCACGGCTTGGATGTCCTCAGGGCCGTTAACCCCTGCCAGGACACTGACATCGGTTGGAGACCATGGCCATCTTTGTGGCTGTGGGCACTGGGCGCGGCATGGAGCTGTGCGTACTCGGGGGGGGGGGCGTGCACTGCCATCAGGACTGCGGGGAGGGCCGCGCGGGTCGTGGCCACTGCCAGTGACTGCCTCAGACTGGGCAGGGCAGCTCCGGCATTAAGGGTGAGGGTGGCCTCAGGCCAGCTCCACCCAACCTATGCAGGTCACGGTCAAACCCAGCTGCCCTGGGTCTCTGTCCCCATCCCTCAGGGTAGCACCTCAGCAGGGCTGGGGGAGTTGGAGCCCTCACTGTCCTGGCTGTGGGGTCCCACAGGGTGCTGGCATGTGGGTCCCAGGGCACTGTGCCTTCTGCCTTTTCCTGAGAAGTCGGCTCTGGGTAGGTGCTTGGAACTGGCTGCCTTCCAGTTGGTGGTTCTGGAGACCTGTTCCCCAGGATCCAGGGCACAAGGGCCAGGCAGCTGGGGAGGGGGGTGCTTCCTGCCAGAGACCCTGGGACCTGGAGGCCCCAACATACCTCAATCCTATCACGGGTCGGATCTTCTCCAGCCCTCACCCCACACCAAGCCCTCCAAAGCCATGTAAATGTGTACAGTGTGTATAAAGCCTTTTCTTTCTCTTTTTTTTTTACTGAGGACTGCCATTAAACATGGTCATTTTCTACCTGCTTGCCTGGGGTGTCTCTGTGACTGCAAGGCCAGGATGGGGGGAGAGCTGGGCCAGGGAGGTGGGAGGCCTGGCTGGGGACCTGCTCTGCCCTGGGAGCCAGGGTTGCAGCCCACCCCACCCCCAAGCCCCTGGTCCTCGGGGCCGGGTGCCCTGCTTAGGGCTTCTCCTCATCTTGCTGGATGCCTGGAGTGGCTTTATAATCTGTTCCCTGCCTCCCCAGTGGCCCCTCATACCCTCCTCCACCAAGTGGTGGTCGCTCTTTCTGATCATGCCACGCTCCAGCCCCTATCCTGCCGCTGTCGAGACACAGAACAAAACTCATGGTTACCACCGCCAACCATTCCTAACTCTCCAGGGTCTCCTCGCCTGCCACCCAGCCCCACGCGAATGTTCTTCGGAGTGGCACCTACCACGACTGCCATTTATCAGATGGAACCATAGGAAATTGTCAGCAGTGGGCCGTTTTTGACCTACTGCAATTGTTCAACCGGATACACGGATGCTTTGATGCTTTCCTGTGTGTCAGGCCCCGCTCCAGCTGTAAGCGCCCCAGGACAAGGCTGTCTGGCTTCAGTGCACCGGGCTTGTGGCAGGCATAAAGCGCAGAGTTAAGGAGGGAATGGAGACGGTCCCCTCGCCCCTGCCAACCCCAGCACTCAGAGGATGCACCAGCCAAACCAAACACCACCTGGGCCTTGAAATCCTGCAAACCCCATCCCCAAGGCCACAGGAACAGTGTGGGCCCGGAGCTGGGATAGCGGTCCCTTAGCCCTCCTATCTGCTCAGCTGCACTGAGTTCTTGGGCCGAGGAAACTGAGGCATATGTGCTTCTGGCCTCCTCCAGGCCTTCAGGCCTCGCCTCGTTCCTCCTCACTGGGCTGAGTTACAGTCCCAGCTGTGAGACTGGGAAGACCACCGCCTGAGTCAGGGCCGCGGTTGCTATTTGTGTCCGTGAGAAATTTTCCCTGGTACCTCCACTTGAGAGGCGGCCTGGGAGGAAGAGAAACGGGTCGAGACTCCTTTAAGGGGCACGCGGGGGCGCGCCCGGCCTTTTGTCTGGGCGGCAGTGGCGCGCGCGTCAGCGTCAACGCCCGCGCCTGCGCACTGAGTGCGGCCTGGTCGTCGTCTGCTGCGGCGGTGGAGGAGTCCGGCGGCGGCGGCGGCGCAAGCACCCGGCCCGGCTCGGCCAGCCCTTCGCCTCCGGCTTCGGCTTCCCTGGGCTCGGGGCTCCCCGACCCCGCCTCAGCCCTCCTGACCCTCGCACCCCGGCCGTGGCCGCCCGACTCTGCCGCCGCAATGATGATGATGGCGCTGAGCAAGACCTTCGGGCAGAAGCCTGTCAAGTTCCAGCTGGAAGACGACGGCGAGTTCTACATGATCGGCTCTGAGGTAGCCCGCGGCGTGTCCTCTCTCTCCGGGCCCCTGGCCGGCCTGGTCCCCGCGGGAGCCTCGGGGCGGGTCTGCGCGCCGGGAACGCGCGTCTCCATTCATCGCGGCGGGCGGGCGCGCGCGTGCGCGGCCGGCCAGCGGGGCGTGGTCTGTCTGTGTCTGGGGGCGTGGTTTGACCGGGGCGTGGTTGAGCAGGCCCCCGCCCAGCGCTCGGCCGCCTGGGTTCACTCACTGGTGTTGCTGAATCGCGGACTCGCCCGGCTGCCAGGGCTGCGGCGTCCAGGGGCCCCTGGGCCACGCTGAGTTCCACAGCTCCAGCCGGGCACATAGAAACGGGGTGTTAAGTTATCTCTTGCGACATGTGGGGGGAGATGTTGGACCCCTTGCACGCACCCCTCCCACACTGCTGGAGCTGGGATCCTGAAATCGTATGTTCGAAACACGGGGCTTAGTGAGGGCTCACCCCCTTCGTGTTCGTGAACTTTGAGGTGGGCGGGGAGTTGTTCTGACCTTTGATTACCAGTGAGGAAACAGGTTGGGAGGAGGATGCTTGCTTTTGGATGGCTAAGGCCGCAGCCCCGGAGTTAGATCTATCAGCAGTTCGGAAGCGCTTGACACTTCGGATATCTTGAACTAACTCTGAGTTAGTACAGGGGAAAGAGCCTTAAGCCTTTAATCCTTAACTGAAAGTGACTTTTCAGCACTTTGTTGAATCATGTGGATGACTAACTTTAGGAAAACCCTACAACTGGTTCTTCACTGGTAGTTTATAGCAAGTATATTTTTTCCAGATTGCCTCAAACTAGGCCTTTTTGGCAGTCCCCGGTTTGTGTGTGTACATGCACATACACATATATTTTTAAATTATGGATATGCAATTTAGACGTGCAAACACCAAGTAGTAGTGTCTTCCTCATGTAATGAGTTAAGTGCAGATCTTGGAGAGTTAAAGCAGTTACAAATGCCAGCGGTTACTTCTCCTTGTAGCAGTTTTCAGTATTAGACATTTCATTCCTTTTTTTTTTTTTTTTTTTCCCCCACAGTGTTTTTTTTCCATCACAGTTGAACATAGTGTGAATGAATTAAGCCTCATGATGGTCACACTGAGGCTTCCAGGACTCCCTGTGATTCCTGGCTTGTCTGAGTTGTATTGAGTTATGAGACCAGTGTTTTCAGTAGCATCGGAACCTTAGTGTTTCCTTTTTTCACCAGTTTTTGAAAAACACAAGGGGCAGGATGCAACACATTTTTCATGTCATCATAAAAATACTACTCTTCAAAGCTAGCTATGCTGAGGAGAGGAGCCAGTGCCTGCCATCTGCCATAGCTCAGAATGGTCCTCATCGGCCGGTGGGCACAAAGGCAGTGGAGGAGTTTCAGTTTGTGATGATGGACAGGTTGTTTAGAGAACCTTTACCTGGGATTTCCCTGGTGGCGCTGTGGTTAAGAATCTGCCTGCCAGTGCAGGGGACATGGGTTCGAGCCCTGGTCCGGGAATATCCCACATGCCGCGGAGCAACTAAGCCCATGAGCCACAACTACTGAGCCTGCGATCTTGAGCCTGCGAGCCACAATTACTGAACCCATGTCCTGCAACTACTGAAGCCCGCGCGCCTAGAGCCTGTGCTCTGCAACAAGAGAAGCCACCGCAATGAGAAGTCCAGGAACCACAACGAAGAGTAGCCCCTGCTTACTGCCACTAGAGAAAGCTTGCGTGTAGCAACGAAGACCCAATGCAGCCAAAAATAAATTAATTAGTTAATTTAAGAAAATGAAAGAAAGAAAGAAACCTTTACCTGATCTAACGGTCAGGGAGAGCAGTCAGTTTAGCATTGGCTCTGAGTCGGTGGTACTTTTGAAAATCAAGCTTGCGTTTATTAGGTGGAGCCCGCAGCCAGGTGGGCAGAACGTCAGGAGGCCTGGTTCCAGCTCTGCCTGTGTGTCACTTTTCTCATGTATGTAATGAGATGGTTAGACTAGATGGTCTCTAAGATCTTCCCCTTAGCACATTTTAGATTCTAGAAAGCTAACTGCAGTCTTCTCTTTCAGCCCTGTTGAGTGAGAACGTTTGTCCTGAGATGCAGTTTATAGAGACCAGATGGGAGAAGGGAGAGGCAGTTTGCTTTCTGGGGCCTGGCTTAACAATCATCAGGCCTTGGGAGGCCTGGGAAGGGTTCAAGGTCAGAGTGCTGTCTACTGATAAGCAGCAGCTCCTCTGACAGCATTGGGTGGATGGCCCCCAGGCCCCTTGCCCTTGGCAAACAGGCGCAGTATTCAGAGAGGTGGGCCCGCCAGAGCAGTACCCTCAGCGCCCCCACACACTTGGGTGTAGCAGCCTTGGGAGGGCATCCACAGCTGCAGTGAGCGTGTCACCCTTCCCCTGCCATCTGCAGGCAGCCGTTGTCACCACGCCAGAGTCACAGCTGAGAGGATCCTAGGAAATCCCCATAACCACACCTTCGTTTTCCATTTGGGAAACCCGGGTCCAGAGGTGGCAGAGGCTGGTTCGTGGAAAACCCAGGAAGGCAGGCCTGGTCTCCTAAGTTCTGAAGGGACCTTGGGAAGGGCCTAGGAGTGTGGGAGGTCTGCAGGACCTGCAAAGTAGTAGTGGGGGCATTATAGTCAGTGTCTTTTCAAAAACCTGATGGAAACTATGTGTTTACCCTTGGACGGTAACCACACTCAAGCCAAATAACTGGCATGGGTCTGTGCCTGCAGTGGGGAGCACCAGTGACCCTGTGGCCACTTTCTCTTGCACTGTTCGGCAGCCCTGGTTGGGCATCGTGTAAATCTTTGATTCATGAAAAATGGAGAAACTTTTTAAAAATAAATATACTATAATGGGGTAGGTAAGTGGGAAAGTAGTAGAAGTGGTCCTTCGTGGGTGAACTTCACAGTTGATGAACATCTGACAGAGATGTAGGGAGACCCAGAAAAGGGAAGTGATGCCTGGTCACAGGTGGAGCCAGCACCCAGTCCACCTGCTGTCCCTGGCCATGTGACTCAAGTGTTCGTTTTTGAAAAGTCAGTGAAACAATGGAGTTTCTTTATAAAAACTTTAGGACTAGATTTCTTTTCATCAAGTAAGTCGGCCTTCGAGTATTTGGTACAGGCAAACTGAAGCTATTGTTTGGGGCAGTAATGATTTATATAGCAATCTAAGGATTGCTGATAAGTGCATTTTAAACTCTTTGGAAAATTCCTTTGGTATTTCTGGTTTGAGTTTTGTTACTAAACAAAGCAACAAAGGCCATGGGGGAAATTATCCTGCATCTGTCTAAAATTAAAAGACCTTTTTGGTCTTTATTACATCGTAAAAATATCAAAGTCTTAAGATAAAAGAAAGTCAGAGAGGCCTTACATTTCTGGAAAGTGCCACAGATCCTTAGTCCAAAATCAGAATCACTTCGAGCTTCTTAGTGAGCTCGGGGGGCCTGCCTCCCCAGTATCTGGTCAGGCCTTTCTGAACTTGGTCCTGTCGTCAGGATGCAGATGTTATTACCCCTGCCAGAAGGACAGATGTAGGCCAGATACGAACTGCTGTTGAACCCCTGATGTCAGCAGAATGTATTTTTACTGCTGCTGGAAGCCTGGCGCCTGGAGGCCTGGGGGCCAAGTCGAGGTGTGTTTGTCTGTCACTTATCCAGCAGAGCCTCTGAGCCAGGGCCCTCCCCTTCCTCGAGGAGCTGCGACCCTTATAATGAGCCTTCTCGCTTTACTCATAGGTGGGAAACTACCTCCGTATGTTCCGAGGTTCTCTGTACAAGAGATACCCCTCGCTCTGGAGGCGACTAGCCACTGTGGAAGAGAGGAAGAAAATAGTTGCATCGTCACATGGTAAAAAAACAAAACCTAACACTAAGGGTGCGTCTTCACGAGGGTTTGTAAACCTGTTTCAAAACCACTCGCTTATGTCATGAAGATAAAACTTTTTCACTCCGGAGCGTCTTCACGGCAGCCCTGACCTTAGGGTGGCGGAGCGTCCTGGGGTCCCCCTGGAGCGGGTGGTCCTCCGTCAGGGTCGGTCAGGGTCAGGTGTTGGCAGCGGGCGGTGGGCGAAGGGGGCGGGGCCAGGGCGGAGAGGGTGTTGTGAAGACTGCTGGTCTGAAAACGTTTTAGGAATGCTGTGATGCTCTACCATCTGCCGCGGGCGTGTTGCCATCGTCACCCTCCATGCGCCCGGGCGGCGGGGGGCTGCCCCAGCCCCCGCTCCCCTCCGGCTTTCACCGCTTCGCTTCCCAGCGCACATCCATCGTGTGGCACTTGGTTCTGGCAGTCGGTCCGCTGGCGCTCGTGTGCATGTCCCGCTTGGGGCTGTGGGGCGCTGCTACCCGACCCGGGAGGGCGGGCAGAGGGTGCTCCTCACCTCTGAGCTGGGGAGAGGCCCTGTGCCTCTGGCCTCAGTCGAAGCTGCCTTCCCTTTGGCAGGGTTGCCTAGCGGAGCCGGCCCGGCCCTTGTGTGCGTGTGCCCAAGTGCGTGTGCGTCCCTGCGTGCGTGTGCCCGTTTACGTGCGTGTGCCCATTTGCGTGCGTGTGCCTGCGTCCCTGCCTGTGTGCATGTGCGCTTCGCAGTCCGTCCCATGCCAGTGCGTCTGTAGGCGCTGCGGTGGTCTCGTCTATCGTATTCTTTTAATGCAGGAGCCGGAGCTGCTTTTCTATGCGCTGCTGTAACCTTTCACTCCCTCCCGCGCTTTCCAAAGCCTCCCTGGTCCTCCCTCCACCCCAGTGGAGCGCCAGTCACTAACCAGTGCGTCCCCAGCTGCGCTTGCCCCTTGGATGCCTTGGCGACCCTTCGGCCTTGCGCTCCTCGCGCTCGGGAGACTTTCCTGTAACCATCTGTCTCTCCACCAGGCTCCCTAGGCGAGCTGTGGTCGAACTGCCTAGAACTCCCCGCTCCCGGGCAGCTCGCATCCACTGGCGCTGGGCCAGGAATTCCTGTTTGGTGTACAGCAGCTCTTTCCAACTCTCTGGGCTCTTGTTTTAAAAGAAAAATATTTCTCATCCCTCATTTCATCTCCACCTTGCTTCGTGTCGTGGACTGCAGCGGTGTCAGACCTCTTCCCACTGGCGGTGTCACTCTGGAGCCTTCCTTTCCCCGAGAGGCCCCGCGGGCTGAGCTGCCCATGGGCGTCCCCTGTGCCTGGAGCCAGTGCTCCTCCCGGGACACGTTGGTCCCCGTCCATCCAGGGGGTGCTGACCCGGGAGGGCCTCTAGAGAAAGCCAGGGTCCAGACCGTCCCTTTGGAAGAGGCCAGCATTGGGCAGTAGTGAGGTTGACGCCCGCTTTCCCACCTCCTGCATGTGAGGACCTCAGTGCGCTGCATCTCCTGGCTGCTGCTGCTCGCTGCCCGCCCGCAGGGTGACCGCAGCCGCATCTCTGGTTGCAGATCATGGATACACGACCCTGGCCACCAGCGTGACTCTGTTAAAAGCCTCCGAGGTGGAAGAGATTCTGGATGGCAACGATGAGAAGTACAAGGCCGTATCCATCAGCACAGAACCCCCCACCTACCTCAGGTAGTGCACCCCCGGGCTCGGCTCGCTCTCGGGACACCCACGGGTATTTTTCTCATGCTCTGGAACAAAATACTTTTCAGTAATTTACCCACTGTGTTTACAGATCGTCTTAGCCAGGCTTTGAAGTTTTATCTGACTTTGGAATTTCTAAGAAACATAAGTCAAGTCTTGGGTTCTGGAGAGTCATTAAGAATGCTTTGAAAGTGGAATTCACTAATCTGTCAGAACAATTAGTGGCCCAGATCAACTCACAAAAGAAACAAACAATAGATTTGAACGTATCAACGTAGATCCTTTGAAAGAGCATTTACATTAACAGTTAAACAGGGGAGTAATTGGGAAGTTGCTACCTTGTAGAGTTTGTTCATTTAGATTTATAAGAAAAACTTGGATAGCCCAAGTATTTGTCTGTTTTATGTAGACAAATAGGTAAAGCGTGATCCACACTGAAGCACAGGAGTAAAGAAACACAGGGAATGATGTTTGTTCTTGGGTGTGATTTTAAAAATGCAAAGTAAAAAAATAAATAACTAGCAACATAAAGAACCGGGGAGGGCGTCATGGAGTGGGCACACTCACGCCCACCGTGGCGGTTCTGCCTCAGGCATTGCGGCCTCAAAGTTTTTTGTTGGTCTCTGATCTATTAATTTCACTCCTGGGAATTTGTCCCAGGGAAATAATTTATACCGTCAACAAAAACCATTATAAGTACAGAGATGCTATTGGTGGCATGTGAATTATAAAGAGAACTAGGGAGCCCCTTGAGTGTCCTGCCTCAGGGAAAGGCTGTGTGAGCGAAGATGCAGACACCCAAATAGTCTGGGATTACACGGTGTGGTGTGGGTAAGTAGACCCTGCAGCAACCCGAAACCTGGCTCACATGAGCGAGACGTGCAGAATACCTGCGTGATGCTTTCAGCTCTCAAGAAAACATGCATTTATGTGCATGAGATGGTGGGAGCACTAAGGTGGGGGGCAGGCCATTGTTTCAAGTGATGCGGTTGCGGAAAATCATGAAGGTGACATGATGCAGAGGTTGGGGATGGAAAGGTGAGTTATGTACAGTTGCTGCCCTCACGTTGCTCCCAGGTTACTAGGGACACGGCCCGAGTGTGATGAAGGGGCTCGCAGAGCAAGGTGGGAGCCCACCCACTCCTGTCGGTCAGCTTTTGGTACTTTCCTAGTAGTAAAAGCAACTTGTAATTTGGAGAGAAGAGTGAGCTCTTTGTGGGACATGGGTTCCTTGGATTACTTTGAGCATCATTTTCTAGAGAGTATTTACCAATGTGTCTTCTCACTTCTACTGGTCTGAAGGCCCAGAGGCCAGAGCCGTTGCCTAGTCTCTCTCAGCCTGGACTGCATGTCTAAAATAACTGTCTGAGTCTCTGCCTGCTTCAAACCTCCAGGAACTCACAGCCACCTGCTGAGTGCATCCGTTTCCTGCAGAGCACACCAGCCCCTGTAATCAGGACCCTCTCTGTGTCTCCAGCCCTGCTGCCCTCTGTGTTCTTCCTGAAATGCTCTCCTCTCCTCCACCCATGAACCGTGACTCAGCATTTAAGGCTTTGCTCCAGGGCTGCTCTTCTGGGCAGCCTTCTTGTACAGTCCCTTCCTCGCAGAAGGGACGGTGCTTCCGTGCAGCTGTGCCCAGCATGTAGCACGTTGGGTCATGGCTCAGGCACTGGGCTGGGGCCCCTCTGCACCTCCCCTAACCCAGGAGCAGGTGCTGGTGGGAACCTAGGGAATAGGCACCTGCGGAGTCTGGGGTGCACAGAGGTCCCCACTGGGACCTGGGGCCCAGCAAGGGCGCAGTGGGCATCCACTGACCACGACCTGATGCCTAGTGGGCAGTTTCGGCTCGTAGACTGAGTGGAGGTATTTCCATGTCTCCCAGGGAACAGAAGGCTAAGAGGAACAGCCAGTGGGTGCCCACCCTGCCCAACAGCTCCCACCACCTGGACGCCGTGCCCTGCTCCACCACCATCAACAGGAACCGCATGGGCCGGGACAAGAAGAGGACGTTCCCGCTGTGGTGAGTGGGCCTCGCCCTCTGACTCCACCGAGGTCCTCCAGCATGTTTTAGTTTCCTCCTCCCCAGAAAAACGCTCTGCTTTGACCTCCTGTCCCCGAAATGCTGCACTGCTCCTCCTTGGGGCTGGTCTCCCTCAGTGTCCAGCATGACTGGCCTCCACGTGGTCCAGCCTGGCTCTGCCTGTGCTCACCCCCAGCTCCTCAGGTAGCGTTCCTGGGCGCAGTCCCTGGACCTTTTCTCTGCCATCTGCATGACTCAATGCTTAGTTGCCCATGGTGCCAGAACAGAATGCCACAAACTGGGTGGCTTGAAGCAACACAAGTTTATTCTCACACAGTTCCAGAGGCTGGGAGTTTCACTGGGCCGGAATCAAGGTGTTGCCGGGCCCTGCTCCCTCCAGGGTCCTTTCCAGCTGCTGGCAGCTGCCACATTCCTTGGCTCGTGGCAGCATCACTCCAGTCTCTTCCTCCGTGGTCACATGGCCTCCTCTGTGTGTGTGAAATCTCCCTCTCTTTCTCTGACACTCTCTCTTTTTTTTTTCTGGCCGTGCCGCGTGGCTTGCAGGATCTCAGTTCCTTGACCAGGGATTGAACCTGGGCCACCACAGTGAAAACCTGGAATCCTAACCACTAGGCCACCCGGGAACTCCCTCTCCCTCTCTTTCTTGTGAGGACACTTGTGATGTAATTTAGGGCCCACTTGGACAAGGCTCCCTCGCCTTTTTTGCTCTATAAGGTGACAGTCACAGGTTCCAAGACTTAGGACACAGATGTCTCTGGGGGGCCATTTTTCAAGCTCCCGCCCACTAAGCTGTCTTCTGAATGCCGCCCCAAGCACCTCCGGCACAGGCTGCCTGCAGGCTTCTCTACTCCAGGACACAACAATCCCGTCCTTCCTGTGCTTGGGCCACAATCCTGGAACCCTTCCTCCTTCTCACACCATAGAGCCAGTCTCCACAAATTCTACTTGCTCAGCTCTCCAAGTGTCCAGAATCCAACCACCCTTGGCCAGCTCCCCACCAGGCGTGTGCCCCTTCACCCAGGGCAGGTCTTCTAGATGCCCCGTCACACCAGCATCCACCTGACAGAGTCCTGGTGGTGGCTGCCCCTCTCTGGCCCCGGCTCCTGCCGCCCTTCACCTCAGGCACAGTGGCCTCCTCAGCGCTCTTCAGCCGCCCAGGCGCTCCTGCCCTCGCAATTCCCTCGCTTCCTGCCAGCATCTGCAGGCTCATCCCTTTCCCCCTCCTCCTTCCCTCCTCACCCTTTCTTTTTCTCCCTTCCCATCTCTGTTTGAATGTCACTTCTCAGAGTGGTCCTCCCCTTTTAGAATGGCCACTCTGTCCCTTTCCCTGAAGGTGTCTCCTAGAGCATTCATGTCTGGGCCGGGAGAGGGGGGTGTTTTCCTCATTTGTTTGTTTATCTGTCATCTGTGCCCCCAGCTCTCTGAGAACAGTTCTCAACCCTCGGTCTTCCGCCCTTGCGTTTCTTGCGCCCACCCTCACCCCATATCTTCCCGCTTCGTCTTTCTAAAATGCAGGTGTGAGCACAGAACTGCCTTGCTCTCAGTCCTCCTGGGGCTCTCTCGGGGTCGAGGCTGGAGATGGAGAACTGTGGGCACTTGGACCCCTGTGGCTTCCCAGCGTCCTCCCACTGCTCCTCCGCCCCATCTGCACCCCTCCTTCCCTCAGCAGCTCTTGACTCTCTTGCCCCTCGGCCTTTGCTCAAGGGCTTCTGCTTTTGGGAGTACCCTTCCTTTCCTACAGTTTCCTGGGGAAGTCCTGCCTGCTTTGGGGCTTAAATCTCCCTTACTTCGGACATCTCCATCTTGTCCTGCTGCCCAAGTCAGCATCTCCCCTCCCGTCCTGCGTGTCCATTAGCATGGACCCCTGCTGGCACTGTCTCTGCCCACTCAGCCCATAGTGGACAAGTCCCTGTAAGAAGCGGGGTTTCCCCTCTGGTTAGGTCACAGTGACCAGTGGTGCAGAGAGGGAGGCCCTGGGTGCAGGGACCCCAGCCCCCCTTGCTGAGCATGCTGCTGCCTCCCTTCCAGCTTCGACGACCACGACCCAGCTGTGATCCATGAGAACGCGTCCCAGCCCGAGGTGCTGGTTCCCATCCGACTGGACATGGAGATCGATGGGCAGAAGCTGCGGGATGCCTTTACCTGGAACATGAACGGTACGTGGTGGCCAACCCACCGTCTTGCACACAGTCTTGTTTCCTGCCTGCTGCCCGTCGGGGGACCCTGGACTCTGATTGTGACATTCAGAGCATTGTGGAGTAGATTTGGAAGTTGTGGACTTTGGGTTCAAATCCTGGAATGCAAACCTGGTTCAGTGTTTGAAAATCAGTCGGTGTGATCCATCATATTAACAGACTAGAAAAGATAAATCCCTTGATTATATCAATTGATACAGAAAAAGCATTTAACAAAATCCAACACTCGTTCTTGATAAAAACTCAGGAAATTGGGAATAGACAACATGGTGCTGGAAGTACTAGCCAGTGTAATAAGGCAGGAAAAGGATATAAAAAACATACGCTTCAGAAAGGAAGAAATAAAACTGTCTTTATTTGTAGATGGCATGATTATCTACGTAGACAATCCCAAGAGACCTACCAAAAATACCTGCTAGAACTAATAACCAAGTCTTAGCAAGGTCACAAGACCCAAAATAAACATGCAAAAGTCAATTGTATTTCTATATATTATATACTGTCAGTGAACACGTGGACACTCAAGTGTCCAGTATAAAAATATGTTACTATTTACAGTTACTCAGTTAAGAAAAAAGGTGTAAATTTTACAAATATATAGTTTGTTTCAGGAAACATTTTGTATGCTGAAAACTATAAAGCACTGATGGAAGTAATTAAAGGAGATCTGAATAAATGGACAGACAACTATGTTCATGGATCAGAAGATTCAAGATGTTAATTCTCCCTAAATTAATATGCAAGTTTATTTTTTTTTCATTTTTATTGGAGTATAATTGCTTTACAATGGTGTGTTAGTTTCTGCTTTATAACAAAGTGAGTCAGTTATACATATACATATATCCCCATATCTCTTCCCTTTTAATATGCAAGTTTAATGCAATTTTTTTGAAAATCCCAGCAAGACATTTTGTAGATTTAGACAAAATTATTCTAAAATTTCAATGGAAAGGCAAAGGAACTAGAGTAGCTAAAGCAATTTTGGAAAAGAAGAAAGTAGGAGGAACGAGTCTTTCTAATCCCAAGACTTGGTGTGGAGCTGCAGTAATCAAGGCGGCATCTGAATCTACAATGATCATAGACTAAAAAAGTTAATTTTAAAAATCCTCTGCACAGTATACTCATAGGATGCTTGGCCTGAGCACCTTAGCTTTCTGCTACTTCACTAAAACTGGATGTATGAGTTATCAATAGTAGGCTAGCTGAGTGTTCAGGTCTGGCACAGTGGTGCTGTGAGGAGGGTTGGTCTCTAGCCCTTGTTCTGGGCTAGTGAAATAATGGAGTCAGTTGTCTGTTAAGCAGACCTCATTCTTTTTATTTATTTATTTATTTATTTATTTATTGCTGCATTGTGTCTTCATTGTTGCGCACGGGCTTTCTCTAGTTGCAGCAAGCAGGGGCTACTCTTCGTTGCGGTGTGTGGGCTTCTCATTGTGGTGGCTTCTCATTGCGGAGCACGGGCTCTAGGCACGTAGGCTTCAGTACTTGTGGCACACAGGCTCAGTAGTTTTGGCTCGCGGGCTCTAGAGCTTAGGCTCAGTAGTTGTGGCGCACGGGCTTAGTTGCTCCGCCACATGTGGGATCTTCCCGGACCTGGGCTTGAACCTGTGTCCTCTGCATTGGCAGGCAGATTCTTAGCCACTGCGCCACCAGGGAAGTCCCAGCAGACCTTGTTCTTGAAGATGGAATCATGCCGAGTGCTTGTGAGGGAATTCATTCTATTTTTATATATATATACAGATTTATTTATTTTACTTATTTATTTATTTTTGGCTGCATTGGGTCTTCATTGTTGCGTGCGGGCTTTCTCTAGTTGCAGCGAGCAGGGTCTACTCTTCGTTGCAGTGAGCAGGCTTCTCATTGCAGTGGCTTCTCTTGTTGTGGAGCACGGGCTCTAGGCAGGTGGGCTTCAGTAGTTGTAGCATGCGGGCTCAGTAGTTGTGGCTCGTGGGCTCTAGAGCGCAGGCTCAGTAGTTGTGGCGCAAGGCTTAGTTGCTCCACGGCACGTGGGATCCTCCCGGACCAGGGCTTGAACCCGCGTCCCCTGCATTGGCAGGTGGATTCTTAAACCACTGCGCCACCAGGGAAGCCTGGGAATTCACTCTTTGCTTTCTCTTCTCCGTGGCTCATCCCAGCTTGACACGTGGTCATTGAAGTTTGGGTTATGAGAAAGAGGGCAGGTCGGGGGAAAACATTTGACTTCATAGGACCGTGCTGTAGTCTGGCCAGTAGTGGACAGTCCCCATGAAGCTCATACCTGAGGCAGTTACATCTCCAGGATCCAGGATCCGTACCCACCCCCACGCCGTCACCTTGTTGAGTGCGTGTGCTGCCCACAGAGTCAGAAACTCAGTGGGAGCTTGTAAAAAGCCACACGCAGCCCCGGGTGATCTCTGAGGGATTTCCACTGCAGAGGAAGTGGTGGATGGGCATGCACCTGCTCCGTCTTCCAGTGGATGCTGGCTTCCAACTGGCTTGTCCAGAAGGAACCTGTGTCCCACAGCCTGGGGGGCATAACAGCAGGTTTTATCTCCTTCCAGTTCTGGAGGCTGGAAGTCCGAGTCAGGGTGTTGGCAGCGTTGGTTTCCTCTGAGTCCATCTTCTCCCTGTGTCTCCACGTGGGCTTCCCTGGTTGCCTGGGTTGGAAGAGGGGAGGAAGTGGCACATCAGCTCTGAAGTGCCTTTGCTTCCCCCCTCCCCAGACAGCTCACTGGTTAGAACTAACGGAGCTGTGCAGTCCTAAGCCCGGGAGTGGGGAGCCTGGGGTTGGGGAACACATAGGGTCTTGACCACCTCCAGAGGTGTGGGGGGGTGGTGTGTATGGATTGAGGGCCAGAAGGGGGGTGTTCGTCTTGTGCTTCCTCTCCTTACCATGTCTGGGAGGATCCATCGTCCTCATCTTCATGCTCATCTTCATCCGGGTGGGTTGGCAGAGGAGGACAGGCTGGGGGAGGTCAGGGCTGAGCACGGTGACATTAGGCCCTGTAGTCCACCAGCAATCCATACCTCTCACCTCATTTCAGAGAAGCTGATGACCCCTGAGATGTTTTCAGAAATTCTCTGTGATGACCTGGATTTGAACCCACTGACGTTCGTACCAGCCATCGCCTCCGCCATCAGACAGCAGATCGAGTCCTATCCCACAGACAGCATCCTGGAGGACCAGTCAGACCAGCGTGTCATTATCAAGGTAGGCAGCTCCCCGCCCTGCACCAGGGCCTTCCTTGTACTGGTGGGGGTCATGGGGTGCTGAAGCTACGTGGAGGCTTCAACAGAAGCCTGTCTGGGATTCATGCTGTGGGACAGGGCTTCTGGAAAGCTGTCTTTCAGGCAGCTTATCCCAGGAAAGGCGTGGGCTGACTTCTGAGTAAGGTATCACATTCTGGACGCTTTCGGGGTGCTGCTGTGGCATTGCCAGGCGTGGAGCAGAGCCTGGGTGGTACAAAGGGGGTTATGCCAGCTGACGGGTAGAGCAGGGAAGGCTACAGTAAGATGAGCACACTGCCACACTCTTCCCATGGGCAGGCTGGGCCAAGCACACCCCATACTGTCTCAGTAACCCCCACCATCCTAGGGGAAGATGCTGTGTTACAAGTGAAGAGGTGGGGCCACCTACCCCCAACTGCCCTGCTGAGAAGTGGTAGAGCTGGGGTTTGGGCCCAGGCCTGCCTGCTGCAGAGCCTGCTTGGTATGAAGCAATATCTCATTGTGGTTTTGATTTGCATTTCCCTGTTGATTAGTGACCTTGAATATCTTTTCATGTGCTTATTGGCCATTTGTTTATCCTCTAAGTCTGCATAAATCCTTTGTGTTTTTGAATCAGGTTTTTGTTCTTTTGTTGTTAAGCTTTAGCAGTTCCCTGGGTCTTCTAGATAGCAATCCCTTTTCAGGTAAAGTGATTTGCAAATATTTTCTTCCATTCTGTGGGTTGCCTTTTTATGTTGTTGATAGTGCCCTTTGATGCATAGAATTTTTTTATTTTGGTAAAGTCCGGTTTGTCTATTTTTTCATTTATCGCGTATGCCGTTGGTGGCATATCCGAGAAATCATTGCCAAATCCAATGTCATAAAGCTTTCACTCTGTGTTCTTCTAAGAGTTTTATAGATTTAGCTCTTACATTTATATGTTCCATCCATTTTGAGTTAATTTTTGCATATGGTGTTAGGTAAGGGTCCAGCTTTGATTTTTTTTGCGTATGTATATCCTGTTTTGGGCCCAAAACCATTTGTTGAAAAGACTATCCTTTCCTCATTGAATGGTCTTGGCAACTTTGTTGAAAATCATTTGACCACATATTTTGAGGGTTTATTTCTGGGCTGTCCCACTGGTCTATTGTCTGTTTTTTTGTCAGTACCACACTGTTTTGATTCTTGTAGCTTTGCAGTAAGTTTAGAAATTAGGAAGTGTGAGTCTTCCAGCTTTGTTCTTTTTCATCATTGTTCTGGCTGGACGTCCTTTGTCCTTAGATTCCATATGAATTTTTTTTTTTTCTTGGCCGAACCGTGTGCATGTGGGATCTTAGTTCCCCAACGAGGGATCGAACCCAGGCCCCCTGCAGTGGAAGCACAGAGTGTTAACCACTGGTCTGCCAGGGAAGTCCCTCCATATGAATTTTAAAATAGATGTTTTTCTATTTCTGCAAAAATATTGTTGGGATTTTGATAGGGATTACATTGGATTTGTAGATTGCTTTGGACAGTCTTGACATCTTAATAATATTGTCTCCCAATCCATGAACATGGGATGTCTTTCCATTTATTTATGTATTTAATTTATTTCAGCATATTTTTAAATTAATTAATTTAAAATTTTAAATTATTTATTTATTTATTTATTTTTGGCTGCCTTGGGTCTTTGTTGCTGCACACGGGCTTTCTCTAGTTGTGAGAATGGGAGCTACTCTTCGTTGTGGTGCGCGGGCTTCTCATTGTGGTGGCTTCTCTTTGTTGTGGAGCACGGGCTCTAGGCGCGTGGGCTTCAGTAGTTGCAGCACGCGGGCTCAGTAGTTGTGGCTCGCGGGCTCTAGAGTGCAGGCTCAGTAGTTGTGGCGCACGGGCTTAGTTGCTCCGCGGCATGTGGGATCTTCCCAGACCAGGGCTCGAACTCGTGTCCCCTGCATTGGCAGGTGGATGCTTAACCACTATGCCACCAGGGAAGTCCCTTCAGTGTGTTTTATAGTTTTCATTGTACAAGTCTTTCATCTCCTTAGCTAAGTTAATTTCTAAGTATTTTAGTCTTTTTGATGCTATTGTAATTGGAATTTTTTTCTTAATTTCAGATTGTTCATTGTTAGTGTGTAGAAATGCAACCGATTTTTGTGTGTTGACTTTGTATCCTGCTACTTTACTGAATTCATTTATTAGTTCTAATAGTTTTTTGGTAGAATCTTTAGGGTGTTCTACAAATAAGATCATATCATCTGGGAACAGAGATAACTTTACTTCTTCCTTTCCAAGTGGATACCTTCTATTTCTTATTTTTGCCTAATTGCTCTGGCTAGAAATTCCAATGCTATGTTGAATAAAAGTGGCAAGAGTTGGTATCCTTGGCTAGTTCCTGATCTTAGAGGAAAAGTTACCAGTCTTTCACCATTGAGTGTGATATTTACATTGATTTTTTTGTGTATTAATTTTGTTATGTTGACATAGTTTCCACCTATTCTTAGTTTATTGAGTGCTTTTACCATGAAAGCATGTTGAATTTTGTCAAATGCTTTTTTCTGCATCTGTTGACATGATCATATGGTTTTTATCCTTCATTCTGTTCAAGTAGTTTATTGCATTGATCGGTTTTCTTATTGAGCCATCCCTGCATTGCCAGAATAGGTTCCACTGTTTATAATTTATTTATATTGTTGTATCATTTATAATGGTGTGTAATTCTTCTAATGTGCTGTTGAATTCAGTTTTGCTAGTATTTTGTTGATTTTTTTTTTTTTTTTGGCTGCATTGGGTCTTCCTTGCTGCTTGTGGGCTTTCTCTACTAGCAGCGAGTGGGGGCTACTTTTCATTGCAGTGTGCAGGCTTCTCATTGTGGTGGCTTCTCTTTGTTGCAGAGCATGGGCTCTGGGTTCACGGGCTTCAGTAGTTGTGGCTCTTGGGCTCTAGAGCACAGGCTCAGTAGTTATGGCGCATGGGCTTAGTTGCTCTGAGGCATGTGGGATCTTCCCGGACCTGGGCTTGAACCCATGTCCCCTGCATTGGCAGGTGGATTCTTAACCACTGCGCCACCAGGGAAGTCCATTGAGGATTTTTTTTTTTTTTTTAAATTAATAGCTACTCTATTTATTTATTTATTTATTTTTAGCTGTGTTGGGTCTTCATTTAGTGCGAGGGCCTTCTCCAGTTGCGGCAAGCGGGGGCCACTCTTCATCGTGGTGCGGGGGCCACTCTTCATCGCGGTGCGCAGGCCTCTCACTATCGTGGCCCCTCCCGCTGCGGGGCACAGGCTCCAGACGCGCCGGCTCAGCAGTTGTGGCTCACGGGCCCAGTTGCTCCGCGGCATGTGGGACCTTCCCAGACCAGGGCTCGAACCCGTGTCCCCTGCATTAGCAGGCAGATTCTCAACCACTGCGCCACCAGGGAAGCCCGAGGATTTTTATATCAATGTTCGTAAGAAGTATTGGTCTATAGTTTTCCTTTCTTGTAGTATCTTTGCCTGGCTTTGGTATCAAGGCAATGAGTTATGAAGTGTTCCTTGCTCTTCAGTTTTTTGGCAGGATTTTTTTTTTTTAACATCTTTATTGGAGTATAATTGCTTTACAATGATGTGTTAGTTTCTGCTTTATAATAAAGTGAATAAGCTATACATATACATATACCCATATCTCCTCCCTCTTGTGTCTCCTTCCCACCCCTCTGGGTAGTTACAAAGCAATGAGCTGATCTCCCTGTGCTATGCAGCTGCTTCCCATTAGCTATCTATTTTACATTTGGTAGTGTTTATAAGTCCATGCCACTCTCTCACTTCGTCCCAGCTTACCCTTCCCCCTCCCTGTGTCCTCAAGTCCATCCTGTTTTTGGCAGGATTTGATAAGGATTGGTATTAGTTCTTCTTTAAACATTTGGTAGAATTCACCAGTAAAGCCATCAGGTCCAGGGCTTTTCTTTGTAGGGAGGTTTTTAATTACTGATTCAACCTCCTTGCTAGTTAATTTCTTTTAAGAGAAATATGAATTTATTTTTCTTAACCTATTTCAGTTTCTCATTATGGCCAACTAGCAGAAAAAGGGCACAGGTGAGAAAGAAGGGGGATGTCCTAGGAGAGAAGCGGCGGGGATGTGTGG
Organism: Balaenoptera musculus; assembly: GCF_009873245.2. Taxonomy (NCBI): domain Eukaryota; kingdom Metazoa; phylum Chordata; class Mammalia; order Artiodactyla; family Balaenopteridae; genus Balaenoptera; species Balaenoptera musculus. The sequence goes on along the minus strand of NC_045798.1, from coordinate 26,332,860 downwards.
GGTGCAGCTGTGGGACCAACACCTGTGTCCCTGTGCACAGCCTGTGGCCCCTGGAGGATGGCCCCTACTCTGCTCTGTGCTGTGTCTTTGTCCCGTAACCATGGTGGGGACGTGGGCTTGCAGAGTTGGCTACACCCAACTGCGTGGTTCCAGATAGGCGGGGTCGGCCACAGGGAGGGTCCTTGTGAGTCTGACAGCTGGCTTCTCTGACATTTTCTTGTAACTGAGTGTCATCTTTTTATTATCCTGATGGGGCTTGTGGGCAGCCATACAGAAAGTTGTCAGGCAGTTGAAAATCCACCTGGGACCATCACCTGCTCCCTGATCAGAGGCTTTCTTGGTGACTAGACAGCTGTCAGCCATGGGGTCCGTTCAGGCCCTCACACCCACCTATAATCCCCACCCATGGGATGGTGTCGGCTGGTAGGCTGCTGGGAGACAATCCCCAGGTTGGGGTCCTGCTTGGTTGGGGTCGTGAGGGCCTGCCAGCACTGGGGCCGGACACAGCTAGTCAGGGAAGGCCTGCTGCCGGGGGGGCAGAGCCTCGTGGGCACTGTGACCTGGGGGGAGCGTGCCACCTGGTAGGCGAGCATGCTGATGGCCACATCCAGGGTTTCCCGTGTGTCACAGACTGCAAAGGAGCCCGGTGCTTCTGGGACACAGTGGAGGACGACATCTGACCAGTGTCTCCTCACAGAGCAGCACCTTAGCTTAGGGCAGCCGCTCACAGGTGCTCCCGGAGCGGCGGAACGAAAACCCAGGCTGGCACTGTGACCAGGACACCTGGCCCTCCAGGGCCGTGGGGCTCAGTGCGGCTGAGGGTGGAGCTGTCAGACTCTGGGGGGCTGGTGGGCCCTTTCTGGGGAGGGAATGGCATGTGGGTGATACAGGTTGAAGCTGGGGAGCCTGCTTAGGGGGCCTGGCCCCACAGTCCAGCCGCCCCTCACCACCCACCACCCCCCTGACGGCTCCCACTCCCCACTCTGTGAGCTTCCCGCATCCTCTGTGGAGGTCTCAGGCCCTGCTCTGCCCAGACCCTCCCCCGGGAGCCCCACCCTGCTCTCTCTCAGCTTGTCCAGTTCTTCCTAAAATGCCCCCTCCCCCGGGCGGCCTTCCTGGGGCTCCTGGCTAACAGCTGACTGCACTTTCCACCCCTCCCCCTCTTCCCCTCAGCACCTACACCTCTGATATCCCCTCATTCACGTATTTAACCCCACACTGGATGTCAACCCATGAAGATGACTCTGTCTGTTTTTCCCACTATGTGTCCCCTGTGCGCATCCTGGGTCGGCAGGAGTCTGTATTTCTTAATAAACGATAGCATTGATGAGCAGTCGGCGCAGTGCACAAACAGGCACCGGTCTGCGTGGCACCCCTGATGGCCAGGCCGAGTGGTGCGCAGGGCGGTTTGGTCCCGTGTGATGTGTCCACGGGCTGCCTGCTGCTGCTTCGCTTTCCGGTCCTGTTGTGCCGACGTGGCTCACCAGACACGTGGTTCCTGCTGGAAAGGGCCGGCTCTTCCGATTCTCACCTGCAGACCTGCTTGGTCGCCCAGCAAGGGCGTGGCTTGGAGGCAGGAGTGGCGGGGCCTTGGCTGCAGAGTGGAGCGCCGTGCAGGGGGCCCAGAGGTGCAGGACTTCATGCACAGGTCAGGTGGTAGGGCCTCACGTTTCTCTGAAGGCATGGACGAGTCCCGATCTGAATTTTAAAAGCCCAGCTGAGCGCCTGGGGACAGTAGCATGAAGGGGCAGGTGCACCGTGGCCTGCTTGGCTGGCAGAGGGCTGGACAGCAGGGGCAGGGGTCTCCACACGATGCCCAGTGAATGCCGCCAGACCCCGAGTTGTCCTTCCTGTGAGTCGCTGATGCCCAGTTTCAGAGCAGGCCCAGGTCATCTGTGGGGTGAGAAGTCAGGGTGGGGAGCTCCTGGGGCACAGGCTGTGGCTGCAGGTGGCACGTCTCACAGATGCCTCTGGGGAGCGAGGCAGAGGAGCCGGCATGGCCTCCACTCCCGCCGCCCCCCACCCCCACCCACCCAGGCTCTGCCTGTGCCATGCGGGCTGTGGGTCTGTGAGCGCACGTAGCAGATGATTTCAGAGCAGGGCATGTTCCGTGAAGAGACAGAGTAGGGGGGTAGACACTGGCTCAGGGGAGGGCTCGGGGATAGTATCTGATGAGTGACCAGTGTTTATCACGTTGTAAAGATCCAGAGCGGCACGGTACAAGGGCAGAGAAGAGGGTATCGGCCGGTGCGGGGAGCGAGGGGGTGGGAACAGGGGCAAGGCGGGACTCAGGTGCCCGGGGCCCTCCAGGGCCCTCCCTAGAGGGTGACAGTGCCGGGCCCTGAACCACAGTCCCTCTGGCCGCCCAGGAGGTCTGTGGGGTCAGCCCCGTTTGCGGATGGGGAGTTGCAGCCAGAGGGATAAGGGCAGCCGTCCCACTTTCTCATGGGCCTGGAGGTGGGGGGATGCAGTTCTGCCTGCTCTGACTCGTGTTCCTGGTTCTGGCCCAGCTGAACATCCACGTGGGAAACATCTCCCTGGTGGACCAATTTGAGTGGGACATGTCAGAGAAGGAGAACTCACCGGAGAAGTTTGCCCTGAAGCTGTGCTCCGAGCTGGGGCTGGGCGGGGAGTTCGTCACCACCATCGCGTACAGCATCCGGGGACAGCTGAGCTGGCATCAGAAGACCTACGCCTTCAGGTAGGTCTCGGACAGGTGCCTCCTCCTCCTTCTGCAGACCATTCTGGGGACAAGGCTTCCCCCTGTGTGTGGTGATGCCTTTGGGACTTTCTGGAGCCTCATGATGCCGTCTGGCCGAGGGCAGCCTTGCGGGCTCAACGGCCTCTGTTGGCTCCTCCCATCCCCCATCACAGAGGAGGATCTAAGGAGGTGGCGGGTCTACCCCTCTGTCCTCACCCACTCTGCCGCCAACAGCCCCTGCCACCCTCACACGCCACTTCCTCCCTGCACTCACCCAGACCCTTCCTCGGTCAGGGTCGTCTGATGGACTGGCACTGAATCTCAAACAAGGGCTACTCCATGCTGCCTTCCCTGGAGGGGAGTCAAGAGGCTGCTGTCGCCTCTTGTTCAGTCAGAGAGTGGGTGGTGGGCGCCCCCGCTGGCTGGACCCGTACTGGGTGCCGGTGTGGAAGAGGGAGTAGCGTTCAGGCTGCTGGGGATGGGCAGGAGTAGGGAGTGTAAATGGAGCATTTGGTCCAGTGTCCTGGGTGCTGGTGGGGGTGGACCGGGGGACGGGGCTCTTCATGACACAGATGTGGCCTTCCTGTTCCTGGTGGCCCTGCTGTGCGGGCCTGGCCGGGGCAGGAGTCGGCGAGCGTTAAGTACATAGCAGAGCTCGCCCACCGACAGGACTGTTCGTCACATCCAGCCCTGTCCCCCGAGCTCCTTTACCTCGGCGGGATGGGGTGCCAGCGGGGGCGGCGCTGAGTATCTCTGCATCAAAACAGGATGTTAGGATTTATTCTGCTCGTCAAGCTGTCACCGTCCACATTTGGAGGCCATTACTGAGGGACCACCCCTTAAGGTGGTGCAGAGGAGCAAAGACGAAGAGCCTTGCAGAGACGGAACAGCTAAGGGAGCGCATGAGTCTGTTTGTGTCTCAGCTGGTTCTCCCAGAAATCCCAGGAGGTAGCCTTCTCAGTTTTCCTGTAGCTCTGAGCAAGAGAGAAGGAATGACCAACACCCGCAGGGCCTGAGGCCCCGGGTGTCCCAGCTGACATAACATGCATGGCCTCCCATAACCTCCAGCAGCCCCGCTAACTGGGGATCCTGCTCCACAGATGGGGGTCCAGGCCCATGCTCTGCATCCCATGGGAGGTCTGCTCACGGTGTCGCGGTGCGTGTCCACTGACGGCATGCAAGCTGAGGCCGACCGGCCTGGGGCCAGTCTGGGGTGGCCTTGCTTCCTAGAGTCGACCCTGAGGTCCTGGGAGTCCCTTATCCCCAAATGCTGAGTCAGAGCCCACATCTCACCGGTGTGCAGCAGGGGGACTTGGAGGGTGTCCACACACGAGCCCGCATCCCTCCTGCTCTGATTCCCGGGTCTCCGGGCTGTCGGCAGTGTGACCTGCAGCTCCAGAGCAGGCCCCCAGGGGCCCTGGGGGGTGCAGGTCAGGACGTGGATGGAGTGCTCCCATTTCAGCAGCCAGTTAACACGTTCCGTTGTGTGGGTGGGAATGACTCTGGTACTGAGGATGCAGGTTTCAAATCCTCAGGATCAAAGGCAGGGCCGCCCCACTGGGGACCGTCCCCTCCACAGCAGCTTGGCCCAGCCAGCTGGGTGGGTGCAGCCTGCCTGGCGGTCTGGAGGCGGCCACAGGCCTCCTTTGGCGTCAGGAGGGCTTCTGCACTTCCCCAGCCAACCAGGCCTCGTGGGCTCGCGTGTGCTGGGTCTGGGCTGGGCAGCGGGGTGCTCGGAGAGCTGGCAGGACAGGAAGGGGAGCGCGAGGTCAGGCTTTATCATCCAGGGGCAGGACTGCGGCTAGCAGGGGGCCTGGAACTTTTGTCTCCTCACCCCACCTCGCGTTCTCCCCACCCCTCGGGAGCTCCCCGGGAGACTAGTAGCAGCCTTTCCCTGCTGTCCAGACTCTGCCTGGGGAAAGGAGAGGGGCTTGCCGCGTCTCCAGGGCCAGGGCCTGCCTGGCCCACAGAGAGCTGGACTGGGAGCCCCGGCCTGGTTTTTGCTACGCGAGGCTTGGCAGCTGCTGAGTCACGTGACTCCTCAAGGGGACTTTAAGCTTTGGGCCCCATCACCTGTTGGAAGCACTCTGGATTCCTGTGAGCTGGTGCTGGCTGTCTCCCCCGGACTGAGCTCAGCCCGGTGTCTGGCCGCAGTGCCCTCCTCTGCGACAGTGGAACAGGCTAGTCACAGGCCATGCGTGAGCAGGGGCACCAGTGCGGAGAACAGGCAGCGGGCCAGGCAGGCCTGATGTGGGCAGAGGCAGGCAGTGAGTATGAGGGGGACGCGGGCGTGTGGCTGCTAGAGGACAGAGCTGAACCAGAAGGACATATAGATGTCCTGGAGCCAGCGGAATGGAGACAGAGACAGTGACGAGGGGGCAGGGCTTCCCAGGGGAGGGCTGGGCAGAGGGTGTGAGGGTGTCAGATGGTCACCGAGACTGTGAGGGGGGTGGCATCCTGCAGAGTTCCTCCACCTCCTCCAGGCCAGCCCTGCGCCCTGGCTGGGGACACAGAGGAGAACCAGCGCGCTGTCCAGCAGAGGAGGTGCGAGTGCCTGGCCACCGAGGCCAGAGGGTGTGGGCCGGGGAGGAGGCAGCGGGTGGCCAGGGCAGGAGTGGCTGGAGGAAGCTGGGGACAGGCAAAGGGTCAGAGAACCTGGCAGCTGTGCCCGGTGGGGGACAGAGGCATTGTCACTGGAACAGCCTCAGGGTTGGGAGGCACCAGGGTCGTTGTGGACTGGCTGACCAGAGCCACCAGAAGAGGTTAGTCCTGGGGCTGCAGCCCCTGCGCTGGCCCCACGGCAGGGCTGGCCGGCTTGTTTTCGTTCACCACCTAGAGTGTCGACTCAGTGGGTTTTTGTGTGTTTGCACAGTTTCGCAGTCCTGGGCAACCGCTGATCTACTTCCCGTCTGTAGATCTGCCTGTTCTGAAAACTTAATGTAAATAGAATCATATAACATATGGTTTTTTGTGGCCGGCTTCTTAGCATAATGTTTTCAGGGTTCGTCCATGTGGAGCCTGTATCAGAACTTCATTCCTTTTTGTGGCTGAATGATATTCCATCGTATAGACAGACCATACTTTATTTATCCAGTCATCAGTTGATGGTCATTTGGGTTGTGTTAACTTTTGGCTGTTAAGAGTAGTGCTGCCGTGAACACTTGTGCACAAGGTTTTGTTTGAACACCTATTTTCAGTTCTCTTGGGTATGTACCTAGGGGTGGAATTGCTGAGTCACGTGGTAGCTCTGTTTAGCGTTTGGAGGAACCACTAGACTTGTTTTCAAAGCAGCTGCGCCGTTTTACATTCTCTCCAGCAGAGCAAGGGCTCCAGTTTCTCCACATCCTCGCCAGCCTTTGTTATCTGACTTTTTGATCCTAGCCACCCTAGTGGCATCTCGGTGTGGTTTGATTTGCATTTCCCAATGGCTGATGGTGTTGAGCATCCTTTCATGTGCTATTGGACGTGTGTATATCCTCTTTAGACAGAAGGTTATTCATGTCCTTTGTGTTTTAATTGGGTTATTTGGTGTTTTATTACTTAGTTGTAAGAGTTCATTATATATCCTAGCTACAGGTCCCTTATCACATACATGATTTGCAAATATTCTCTCCCTTTTTGTGGGTTTGTATTTCACTTTCGTGACAGTGTCCCTTGAGGCACAAAAGTTAAAATTTTTTTATTTTTGATGTGGACCACTGTTTTAACGTCTTTATTGAATTTGTTACAATATTGCTTCTGTTTTGTTTTGGTTTTTTGGCGAGAGGCATGTGGGATCTTAGCTCCCCGACCAGGGATTGAACCTGCACCCACTGCATTGGAAGGCAAAGTCTTAACCACTGGATCGCCAGGGAAGTCCCACAAAAGTTTTAAATTTTGATGATGTCCAGTTTATCTATTTTTTCTTTTGTTGCTTGTGCTTTTGGTGTCATACCTAAGAAACGGTGGCCTGATCCAGGCTCCTGTCCCAGCACCATTTGTTGGAAAGACTGCTCTGTCCCCATCGAGTGGGTTTGGCCCCTTATCCAAAGTTAGTTGATCATAAACAGGAGGGCGACGTCGAGTTTTGCCCCCTCCTCCCAGCTGAGGAGCTGTGGGCAGGTTGCTCACCATCGCAGTCTTGTTCTCATCTACCAAGTGGGCACAGTCATGCTTCTCAGCTGGCCTCTTGTACCTCATGAGGTCATAAAAGTGAGGTCACATCGAAGATGAACCTCCAGGTCCTCTGCCTCCTCAGCCATGGCCTCCCTGCCTGGACACCGCAGGTCGCGGGAACATCAGGGTCCCAGGTGGCCTTGAGGCCCGGGAAGCACAATCCCCTCAGAGGGGATTCTGAGGGCGGCAGGGCGGCTCTCTGCCCGCATGTCCCCCGCAACACCTATGGGGCCTGCTGGCTCCAGGCCCATCCTTCCATGCCTGGTTCAAGCAGTTCTTATTTTAGAACAAACCCACTGGGGTGGAATCTTCCCAGAGACACGGGGAGGTAAACACAGGGGCCTCCAGGACCCACGCACCAGCTCTTGTTTAAGAGGAAAACATGTTTGCCTCCCCTCTGCATGGGCTTGGCGACTTTCATGTTTCCCCCTCCTGAGGAAGGCGGCTGGGAGCCCTCGAGGTGAGGAATGATGTTTGGGTCTGTGGCCGGCTGGTTTTGGGATTGCCAAACCGCCACCCGGCTGGGGAGCAGCTGTCAGGAGCGGCCGAGGAGGGGCGGCCCAGCCACGGGCCTCTGAGTCACCAACACCAGCTCCAGCTCCAGGCCTCATGGGCATGGACCCCACAGGCCAAGCTGTGGCAGCAAGAGGTGAGCCCCACTTCTGCAGGGGAGCAAGGCAGCCCTGGGCTGTGCCCCGTGCGCCCGCGGTCCCTGAGACTCCAGGCCGAGGAGCAGCATGAGGGGGGTGGGCGGGGGCTCTGCAGTCACACTGGGCAGCCCCTTGGTACGGGCTCGGGGGGCTGTGGGAGTGGCACCTGTCCCCCACATAGCGGATGTACGTTGGATGTTTAGTAATAGTGATCCTCTGAAATCCCTCACAGCAAGGACATTGTCCCCATTTTCGAGATGAGGTGTTAAAACCAAGGCCAGGGGCCCGTTTTTTTCTGTGCCATCATCCACCGGGCACCTCCCTGGGGCCCCCCCGCTTTCCCTCCTCCAGAGCTGACTCTACAGGGCTCCGGGTAGACGAGGGCAGGGCTTGGGCTGCACTGAGGCTCACTGGGCAGCCTGGGCTTGGCCCTCCTGGCAGAGGCGGCAGCTCAGTCAGGCACCCCCAGCCTTGGTGGCCTCGCTGAGGCTGACCCCCCCACCGCTGAGTCCACTTAGCCAGAGGGTGTGCAGGTGGCCCTCAGCCAGAGTCGGAGGCGTCTCTGAGGGACCCCAGGGTGGAGCGGTCAGGGGTCTTGGGTTCTGGGCCCCATGACGGGCTGAGGAGCCGTGTGTGGGACCATCGGGGGCAGTGGCCCTCGGTGAGCGGCGTCCGGACTCCTTTGCTTTCCTTTTTCGTGGACGCTGAGCGAGGCGGATGGCCCTCCCCCTCCCCGCAGGTGCAGTGGGAACAGCTGGCCCTGCAACGCTGTCCTGTGGACCCTTCCCCAGCATGCAGACCCAGAGTCGCTGTCGTGGTGTCTGCTGGGCCACAGCACCCCCGCCGCCCTGTTGGGGGCCGGGCACAGAAACCAGGCTCCAGGGTTCAAGCTGCCCGTGGGGCGTGGACAGCGCTTTCTGGGGCCTCTCCGGCTGCTGCTCTGTGAACTGTCTACTTCCTCCCGTCTTCCACAGTGAGAACCCCCTGCCCACGGTGGAGATTGCCATCCGGAACACAGGCGATGCTGATCAGTGGTGCCCGCTGCTGGAGACCCTGACAGATGCCGAGATGGAGAAGAAGATCCGCGACCAGGACAGGAACACAAGGTGCCTCCCCGGCCCCCTTTCCAGGCAGGACAGGACCGTCACCTTTCCCGAGACCCAGCAGGCCCCTGGATGATGAGTCCCAGTCTAGCCCTGCAGGGGACAAGAGTAGCCCTTGGGTTGGTCTGACCACAGCCTAGACTAGGTTTCGGGACCCCTGGAGAGGTGGGTGGGACAGAGGGCAGCTTCAGGGCCCCAAGTAGCAGACAGGCCAAGGCTGAGGGAGGGGCTGGGGATCCCACCTACCACATCCTGTCTCTGCCCCTTCCCCTGGCTGCCCTAGAGATCCCTGGTGGAGGGGCAGCTGCCCAGGGTCACCGCCCTCTCCCCTCCTGCAGGCGGATGAGGCGTCTGGCCAACACTGCCCCGGCCTGGTAACCACCCAGTGGTGCTTGGCTCCCACGGAGCATCTGGAAGATTGGACCGTCTCCCCTCCATCTTCTGGCAAGGAGGGGGCAGCCCGGCCATCCTGAGGAGCATGGGGCAGGGGCCTCCTGGTCATCCACCCCAGGGTACACATTCCTTTTGCTGAGCTCCAGTCCCTGCCGCCCGTCTCTGGTCAGGAAGAAGCCTCATTTTGGGTTGTGTTTTGTTTTTGTATAGGAGCCCCAGGCAGGGCAAGCAACATTTTTTAAATAAAAGGCGACAGGTCCTGTTTTGTTTCTTCAAAGTGGTGGCATAAAAACAGGAATGGGGGAGAGCACACGTGGTCGAGGCTGCGGGCTGACCCCTCACCCTCCTCCGCCTCATGTCCCCAGCTGGGCCTTAGCAGGGCCGTGGCTCTATTCTCAGCCCTACAAGGCCCCTGAGTCAGAGCAGTTTTGATTCCCCTTGGCCCCGGCATCCCACCCACCTGTGCTCGGCAAGTCCTTGCAGTCCCAGAGGGATGAGAAGGTGGTGAGGCTCAGCAGGCAGGGCCGCTTGCCCTATCAGCCACAGCTCCGCCCCCAGCCAGGAGCATGCTTCTCTGGTCCTTGGAGAGGCCCCATCTTGTGCGGTCATTGAGGGCGTGTTGCCAGCCCGGGTGCCCGTGCCCAGCTGTTCAGCTCCAGCAGGTGTGCACTGCTCTTGCCACACCTCCTAGCACCTCACACATAACAGGTGGACTGGGGCCCATCTCCACCCCCAGCTGATGCTGTGGCCGGGCCAGCCCCTCCCTCCCCACCGGTTGTGAGGAGTAACAGGAGAAGAGTGTGGAGCAGTACACCCAACCTGGCGCCAACTCGTAGAGTGATGCAGCTCTGCATCCTCTTCTGTAATGTGGAAGGGTCCCCACTCTGCCTGGGATGTGGGACCCAGGAGGGTGGCACATGGGGGCCTCCTCACTGGGCCAGGCACCGCAGGGTGACCCGGGCACAGCTACAGTCTAACTGAAGGCCATGGGCCCAGACCCCGCACCTTCAGTTGCTGGCAGGGCTGAGGGTCAGGACTGCTCTGCTCCCCGGAGCATGGCTGGGGCCCCATGGCACCCGGTACCCAGCCCAAGCCCCACACTGGGCAGGGGCAGAGCTCTGAGGGTTCTCGCTGTGGGAATGTGGGGTGAGATGGGGCTGGCGTCTGGGCTGGGGCGGAGGTGGTGGGGGGCTTCATGAGCACGTCCTAGGAATTTGTACTCCAGCCACTGCCCTTCATCCAGGAGTGGAACTTGCTGGACCCCAAGCAAGGAGACAGCTGGGCTTCACTGGAAGGCCCTGAACAAAGAGGAAGGCTCCAGGCCCAGCTGGCTTTGGAGACAAGTGGGCTCCACTGCTGAGGTGTGTGTTCAGGCCAGCAGGAGGTGGCCCAAGCCCCCAGCTGGTGGGTGGGACACACCCTGCCTGCCTCAGCCCACTGGCCAGGCTGGCCACCTGCCTGGGAGAGGCCCAGGGAGGGGCCTTCACATGCCGCCTGCCCACTGCAGAGCCCACTGCTGCACCAAAGGTTTCACTACAACGTCAAGGTCCAATTCTATGGCGAATACTTCTGTCATCTGTGAATGTGACAGCCGGTGGCTGGAGGAGCACTCATGCTGGTGACGATCCAGGAATAAACCATGTGGACTGGTCATCTGATGCAACTGAGCTGTGGGCCAGAGGAGGCTTCCGTGTCCTCAACTGAAAATGGCAGGGGCAGAGCTTCCCAGAGGTCTCTGCCTCAGCCGTTGGACTCTGCTAAGGTGACACTTAAGGCTTTGGGGTCACAGAAAGGGCCTGCCCCCTTTCTGCACCTGGCCCTGTGGGTACTTAGCCAGTCCTTTAGCTGCTTAGCTGGAAAATGAGGCAAAGCTCCCCTTGTGGGTTGCTGGTGAGGGACAGGAGAGGCCTAGAGAGGCATCAGCCTGAGGGCCCCTCGGGCAGCAGCCACCACAGACTGGGCTCAGCATGACCGGCTAGCCCAGTCCTGGCCCCGCCACCAAGATCTGACACCCCTCACTGAAGGCTGAATTGAGGCACAGTCAGGGTGGGGATGAGAGCTCAAAGCTCTGCTGGGCAATTGTGGGTAGGTTCTGGACCCTCCCTGGGCCTCCCATCCTACCACCTGCTCTTGGTCTGAGAGAGCAGGTCAGGCTCGGTTGGTGGCCCTTGGTGAAGGCCAGCAGCACCTACCCTGCATGGAAAGGTGTGGCCAGCCGAGGCAGGAAGGCCAGTGCTGTGTGTGAAGAGGATACAGGTCATTGTTTATTCGGGTGGGCCCTGGGCATGGCCCAGCCTCCAGGACAGGTAGCTGTGCTACAAGCCGGGGTTGCGGGGGGAATGCGGGCCTGCCGGAGGCCGGGAAGATGGGCCCCTGGGGCTGGCTCTGGCCTTGGGTGGGGTCACTGCTGCAGAGGTCCTGGCTGCTCCTCGGGGAGGGGCAGGTAATTGGGGTCCTCCTCTGGGGCATCCAGTAGCAGCTTCCTGTGGGGAGGGGCCCACGCTGAGCTTCAGCCAACAGGGGTTCCCCCATGGGGTAGGGTGTAGGGAGGGCTGTCATCTCAGCACTCACAGGAAGCCAGGGGTCAGCAGCAGCCTCTTGCCGCCAGGCTGGTTGGGGAAGACATCCTCCAGGAAGTAGTAGATGTGGCCCACAACAATCCCTGTGGGAGAGCCACCAGCTGCTGAAGCCACTCTCCACAGCCCAGAGCCCACGGCCAGCGCAGCCCTGAAGGCCCCAGAGCACGGGTGACCAATGTCCTACACAGACTGCCAGCCCAGGGTGGGGCCAGGATTGGCCCAGAAGAGAGCAGGTCCTGGGAGGGGGTCAGGCCTGAGAACATGGGAGGAATGGGAGCCATGAAGCAGGAACCCTGACCCACCCATCCCCACCTGGGTCAGAACCTAACACAAGCATCAGCAAGCAGGTGAGGCCTGAAGGAGTAAAACCGATAGACTGGCTTGGTTGAGGGGCTGGAAGAACAGGGTAGCCGTGAGGGCAGGAAGAGGCGGTGGGGACAGATGAGAGGTCCAGTGCAGGTGGACGGGGGGCTCTGGCCAACCAGACCCCCAGGTCCCTGACAGCCTGCTTGGGGAAGGCTGGATGGACAGCAGGCTTACCCAGGAGGTCCACGAGGATTGAGTTGCCCAGCAGCATTGAGAAGCCCATGAGCGCCCAGGGCAGGAATGGCGCCTGGAAGGTGAGGAGGCCGAAGAAGTTGACCCTCACCCGGGGGCTGCGGCGGCTCCATACGTATACCAGCATGGCTGTGAGAGCCTGGCCCAGGAAGAAGAGGCTGCCCAGGAGCCCCAGCAGCTGGGCCAGAGTCAAGGCCTCATGCCCTGCCCAGGGCCCCTCTGACTTCCTAAACCCCTGGAACCCTCCCGCTGGCTGGTTTCCCTTCCTAATCTAAGGCCACATTGTAGCCTCCAGGGGCCACCTGATCTGCACTGCCTCTCCACCTCACCCCAGGCCCCACCACTGGTCATCCCGGCCCCAGTTCCATCTGGATACTGGCATTCAGGGCTCAGAGCCCCGGGTACCCCACCGTGTGGCATTTTGGGTACAGCACTGGACCTAGCCCTGGCACCTGGAGCTGAGCACGCGATGCACGCTCAATACAGCCTAAGCTGGAGGAAGCGACTCTGTCCCTCTCCGGCTGGCGCTCAAGCCGGGCCCCAGGGCCAGCACAGGACGGGCCCAGAGGTTCCAGAGCCCGGGAAGGATACGATCATAAGGACACCCCCGAAGAGAAACATGAAGACGAAGTCGGCCGTGCGGCCGCGGAAGGAACCCTCCTCCAGCAGACGGCAGTAGCGAAACCTGCGGCGTCCGTATAGGAAGTGCCTCCCAGCGGAGCTCAGTTTCCCCGCTCCCGCCGCCACCCACCCCCACCCCGCCTCCCGTGGCCGCGCAGCGGAGGATACACGAAGAGCATGTTGAAGAAGAAGCTGAATCCCAGGGGCCCGAAGAAGAGGAAGTTGGTGACGAGCCTCCAGACCTGCATGGGGGCGGGCGGTCAGGCGCGGGGCGGGCCGGGCTGGGCCAGCAGGTGCAAGGGGCGGGGCGGCCTCACCTGGAACTTCCGGAACACGAGGTGCGGATTGAAGTAGAGCTGGAAGGGGCTGAGGAGCTCCAGTTGCTGCGGAACCAGGGGGCGTCAGGAGCTGCCCCCCGGCGGGGGGGCGGGGGCGGGGGGGGGGGTCCAACCGTAACCATGGCAACCCTGGGGCTGTAACCATGGTGATACCCACCCACCCGCCCAGCTCACCACGGCGGCGGTGGTGAGGACGCAGGCTGCGGTGTAGGTCCGCGTCACCGCCGGCACCTGCAGGAACTCGGTCGCCATCCCCTGCCACGCCATTGAACCTTCTCAGAAACGCGTGGCCCGACCACCGAGCGCTCTTAACCTGCCTCCAAACCCCGCCTTCCTGTCTTCGGCCAATCCTCACCCGAGGTGCAGCGCGCCCGGGCTGGAGGGAGGGGTTTTGCGACAGGTAACCAATAGGAGGAGGAAGCAGGAAGCCGGGGGCAGGATGGGGGCGTGGGCGGGTCGGAACTCGCGGCCAATGAGCAAGCCCCACGGTTGAGCACGTGGCGCTTGTTGTGGTGACTGCGGCGGCGGCGCGGGAGAATGTGTGGCCAATGAGGAACTGGGCGCTTCGCGGCAAACTAGAGGAGGACCAATAGCGAGGACCCACGAGCCACCCTGGGGGCGAGGCTAGGAGTGCTTGCTCGAGGAGGGCCCGCGAGACTGAAGGGGCGGGGCCACGCGGGGTGTGGGCGGGGCGGAATCCGGAGTTCGGCTGCGCTGATATGTCGATCCACCTGACTTGGCCGGCGACGCGGGTCGTCCTTCTTCCCTCCGGGAACAAGAGCAGCGAAGAAGGCGCTCAGCCGCGAGTCCAAATCCCCCCGCACGTCCAGGGCCTGCTGAAACTGCCAGCTCCTTGGGAAGCCCCACGAGGGCCGCCGGAGGAGGGCCAGGCTGGGGACTTGCAGCCCCGGTGATGAGGCAGGCTGGAGCAAGTGGACGGGCTGAAGAGGACCTTGTTATTTTGGTGGAAAAGGGAAACTCCATTTATTCATTCTAATGAACAAAGTCAATCATTTATTGAGCACCGACTATGTGCCAGGCACTGATCTGGATGCTGAAGACACAAAGGCCAACAAAAGATGCTATCCCTCCTGGTATAGCCAAGGAGACAGGCCGTCATGGTCTTGTGCTAAGATGAGAGCTAGTGTTTGCAGAACAGCGCGCTAACGGAAATAACAGCCAAGTGGAGGCTGGAGGGTTGGGTAGTGCGCCCATGCCAGATGGGGTGATATGGGAATCCTCTGTGAAGACGTGATGTTTGATTGTCACTGCTGTGAGTACAGTAGACTGCCAGAGGAATCGGTGAGCAAGGGATGATGCAAGGGACGCTGGTGGCTTGGGCAGGGTGGAGCCTGGAGGGCCAGGAGGGGCGGGATGTGGGTTTGCCAGCAGACTAGACAGAGCTGTGAGAGAGGAGTCAAGGGTGACTTCAGGGCCTGAGCTGCAGGGTGGATGGAAGGCGGTGGCCTTTACTGAGCTAGAGAATGCTTGGGAGAAAGGCAGGCAGATGGAGAGCCCTGTTCTGGCCTCACTGAGTTTGGGGCATCTGTATGACATCCGTGGTGTTGGGGGAGATGTCAGGCAGGCGGTCCAAGTGTGGGTAGCAGCCTTAAGTAGACCAATGACATTTGTAGCCTTGGGCCTGCGTGAGATGCCCAAAGGGCGAGGCCAGACCTGGGCAGCTCGACCTTCATTAGTTAGAGAAGGCAGACAGCCAGCGAAGCAGGGAGACCAGGGAGGCTGCAGCAGAACCAGGAAAAGGCTGCAGGGACAAGGTAGTGAGAAGCCCTGGGAGACGTGGCCTGGGAAGCCACGCCAAGGTCCCTGGATAATGGCGGCCATGAGGGAGAGGAAGGTGCCCGGACCTTTACCAAATGGGAGCTCAACCTTGGACTCGAGTGTGGCAGGTGAGGGAAGCCCTGGGCTGGACCCTGAGTCCCCCAGGGAGACTGGAGTGGGGAGAACCAGCCGAGATACCTTGTTATTTTGGTGGAAAAGAGAAACTCCAATTCAGGTGGATCCTAGGAGGGCTAAGAGGGGTCCCCTGGGGAGTGGCTCCTGGAGGCCCACT
The DNA here is from genome assembly GCF_009873245.2 of Balaenoptera musculus. Classification (NCBI taxonomy): domain Eukaryota; kingdom Metazoa; phylum Chordata; class Mammalia; order Artiodactyla; family Balaenopteridae; genus Balaenoptera; species Balaenoptera musculus. The sequence goes on along the minus strand of NC_045798.1, from coordinate 26,317,691 downwards.
TGGGAGGGGCGGGGAGGGAGAGGCTGGGAGCATGAAGGGGGGTGTGCATTGGGTTCAGGAGTGAGGAGAGGTCAGTCTGATACAGCAGGAGTTGGACCAAGGGCTGAGAGGCTGGTGGGAGCAAGCTGAAGAGGCCCCCTCAGACAGCCTCCATTTTCCAGCAAAGCAGATCTAGGTCACGTTCGAGGTGAGGCCGGCGGAGCAGATCCCACCCAGGTGGGATCCCACCCAGGTGGAGGTGCGGCTGCAGGGCTGGGATCCAGGGCCTCAGACATCAGGGCGGGCGCCTGCCAGGCTTGAAGGAGCCAGCAAGGGGGTCGGGTTTCCTGTCTGCACTGGGAAGGGGAGGCATTCCTGTCTCTGGGCCCTCAGCAAGCAGGCGCTGGCTGGCCCTCCGCTCAGGGTCAGGCTGGGGCTAACGGAGGGGCGTCATGTGATAGGGGTGTCTGTCTCTCCCCTTCGATGGGGCTGATAAGGCTGATAAGGCAGGAGCCGGGTTTGGGGCTGGAGAAGCACATTCCTGGGAGACGGAGCCCAGGGTGGGGGCGGGACATGCCGGGAGCAGCGGCGGGGTTCTACTGCACATCTTCCCTTCTCAGGCCCAGGGTACCCTCAGGTGGGGACTGAGGCCCCTAGGAGGCAGAACAGGGCCTGGGGCAGACTGTCACCACCAGTCCAGGCTTTCACGTCCAGTGTCAGGCCCAGGACAGGCCACTCGAGAGGCACCGGGCCCGCTGCTCCGACCCCTGGCACCTCCAGACAGTTAATTACAGAGAGAAGGCCTGGGTGAGCCAGGCAGGCGGGGTGCTGGATGCTAATGGCTGTGTAGCCATCTGTCTGTCCTGAGCAGCTGGGCAGCAGGCCTGCCCGAGGGGCCGCCTCCTCTCTCCTGGGCTGAGGACTATGGCAGGAGGCGGGCCTGTGGCGAGGTGACGATGGGCCTGCTCTCCAAGCCACCTCGCTGGCCTCGGGACCCTGCCTGCTACAGAACAAGGAGCCCAGGTCTGGGGACAGGTGCCCAGGTCCGGGGACACCCGAAGACCCCTGATTTCTCTGTCCAGGCTCTCCAGTGCCTACAGGCAGGACAGCACCTGCTGCGTGCCCACCAAGCTGGCCTTCTTCCTCACAGGGTTTGTACACCAGGAGAGACCCTCATGAGACCCCAATGACAACCCCGAAACCTGGAGCCAACCCTGACTCCCTCCCACTCCCCGGCCCCACAGGGAACCCTCCAGTCCTTTCCCCACCTCTTATTCAGCATCTCTCTCCTGGGACGGCCCAGATCTGACTTATTCAGTCACTCATTTCCCTCCCTACCAGCCTAGATGTTCTGTTAAAAGGAGAGGGAGAGAGGGTGATAGAAATGCCCCCTATTCCAGGAAGCCCCCCCTGAAGGGACCAGAGCTCACCTACCTTCTGTTAGGGCCCTACACACTCAATTTTCAGATGTATTTTATTCCGAAGGCAGCACGTGCCTGTGGTAACAGCTGGCAAGAAGCAGAAACAAGGTGAGTGCTGGAGGCGCTGTGTCTTCCTGTGGATAACATGTGGCACCCCTCGCGGGGCCTTTCCTCAGGGGCTGCGAGCTCAGTGCCCACCCCCTCCCAGCACATGGACCACGCCCCCAACTGCTGTGGGTGGGTCTCACCGCGGCTCCAGCCAGTGCCCCCAGGAGCAGCTGTGTCCCCGGTGGCCCTTCCTGTCTGGGTCATGGGATATTTTTAGCACTGAGTCCGGAACTCACTCGGCAGCAGCTGCTCGTGACCGGAGCATAAGAACCACAAACCGTCCAGGTGGGCTGTGTCAGGCCTGCCCGGCAGAGGGGGCGACCTGGGCCTGGCCTTCTGAGCCTGGTAGCAGAATCGACTTTCCAGGAATTTGAGGGTCTCTGGGTGGGCTGGGGAGGGAGGAGGCAGTCAGGATAGAGGAAGAGTTAGGATTAGCCAGGCCCAACAGGAGAGCAGCTTGTGCAAAGGTCTTGAGGTGGCATGGAGGGACAGAGGCAGGGAAGGAGCTGCATGTGATGAGAGGCTGGCTGACCAGGCCCTGTAGGTGATGGTCTCTGTCCCAAGGGCAGTGAAGAGCCCCAGGTGAGGTTAGGATCAGATGGCAGCTCTTTGGAGAAAGCAGGGGTCAGAGGGGAAGATGGCTGCGGCCTGCGGTGGCGGGCACGTGACAGCGGGGGTGACAGGGTCAAGGAGGCGGAAGGCATAGACCTTAGTGAGTGCTTGGCGAGGGGGCTGAGACGTAGGGGAGGGCCAGGATTGGGAGGGAGACCCCCTGTTGGTTTGGGACAGGCCGAGTTAGGGGTCCCGGGGGGACAGGACCGCTCAGGGAAGCCCTCCCTGGCCTCCCCAGCCCTGCCCTCCCAGCTCCTTGCCTTCACCCTTCTCCAGCTGTGGTTCAGAGACAAAAACCTCTCTGCCACCTCTGGGCTCCTGCCATGTCTCTGACAGGTGACTCTGCTCCCTGGATGCTCCCCTGCTGAGTAGCTGGGGTGTGGGACTCCCCGCCTGGACCCCAGTTTCTCTATCTCTGACCCTCAGTGGCTGGATGAGATGGTCCCTCCCCAGCCCCAGCTGCCAGGCCAGCCTGACCTTCAATGCCCAGCTGTCATGACCCTCATCAATTGCCCCCATTCCACTCGCTGCTGTGGCCACTACCTGACCATCAAAGCCGCCTCCAGCCAGAGCCCCAGAGCAGCTGGCAGCCCCCCCGCCGCCCCCTCCACCTCAGCTATTTTCGGGCTCAGTGTGGCTGCGGGGCTGTGTTTTGGAAGAAGATTATCTGCTTGGCTGAATCAGCCAAATGGCAGGGCCGGGGATGCGAGTTCATGGAGACACAGTGAAAAGACTGTGTGGTCTCACACGGGTCTGCTGCCCACCTGCACACCCGGGGATGCACATGGGATCCGGTCCATGTGGAACCTGAGGCCACACTGTCCCACCGTCTTCCTACCCATCGCCTGCCCGCCAGATCATCAGGCAATTCCCATCTGTGGTCTGGCAAGGACCTGGAAGGACAGGGGCCACCACTCTGGGAGCCTTGCCCAGAAAGTGACTGAGTGCTCAGAGCAGGTGGATGGAGAAGCTCAGAAAGGCCCGGGGCTCCCGCATCTCCCACCTGGCTTATACCCCCAACACTCCTGCCAAGCAGCCCAGGCCCTGCTCACATACCGGGGAGGGTGAGCCCCAGGCCAGGTGCTCGCTCAGCCCCTGGGACAGGAACCCTGAGTCCTTGTCCCCCTCCCCCCCCCGCCCCCCCCCCCCCGCCCCAGACACCACCACAAGCCCTGCCTCCACATTTCACTCAAGATGTTCTCCCAGTCTCGAACGCCCTTCACTTGTGTGAGGTACTGGGGCCTCTTTAAGAAAACAAATGCAAAATTGCAAATCCAAGATTAGGTACAAAAGTACCTCATTTGTTTAGAATGAGGACACAAAACAAGCAACAAGTTCATAAAAGGTAACGAATAGCACTCACTATCAAACCCAGGAAAAATCCCCTCCCCGGTCAGAAGCTGTGCCTATGTCAGGCAGGGGCTGGTGAAAGAAGCAGCGGGCGTTAACCAGGACCCTGGGGAAACTGAGGCTGGGGTGTGGGGAGGGCATGGGGAAGGGGTGAGGGTGGGCCCAGGAAGGGGTGGGCTGCCTGTTCAGCTCCATCCCAAACCTGCACCAGGTGGCCCAGCCACAGGGGACTGGCCGCTTTGGTGTCCTCCCCTCTTCCCCCACCATGGGCCCTGCTGGGAGGGGTCCTCCCCCACCAGGGAATGCAGGCATCAGCACTTCAGACTCTGTCTAACCGCCATCCCCACCCCCCGCCTCCCACCCTTCCCCTCCAGATGTGGGCACAGCTGTATTTTTAGAACAGCCAACCCCGAGGACATTCTTTGCTTCTAATTAAGATGGCTTTAAATCTCCTATCCTCAATCAGCTCCACTGTTCAGTCCTCAAATATCAAAGGGTGGCCAGGAGGGGCTGCTCGGCTGGTTGTTGCTTGGGGTTTCTTCTTTCTTTCTTAGTTTTGAATCGTTAAGTTGGAAATGTGACCCAGAACTGGAGTGGATGCCAGCTCTGAGGAGGAGGGAGAAGCTGGATTTGGGGTAGAGCCTGCAGGGGCTGCCCCTAGGCCTTGCCCTCCACACTCAGTCAGGCTGCAGCCCCCCGTGTTCACCTACCCACAGTCAGGGTCTGTCTGGAGATCAAGAGAGGGCACGGTACCTGCCCTCAGGATGCTCAGTGCAGGCAGTCAACAGACACACCTAGGGCCTGAGGGCGCAGGGCCTGTGCAGGGGGCAGGTCAGTTGTCATGATGTCCCCATTTTACAGGTGAGCAAATGGAGCATGGAGAGAGGAAGTACCTGTTGGGACTGCAGGTACCCCATTGGTATCAGCTGCAGCCAGGCTTGTGGCCGGCCTGCTGTGCTTGGTGATGGCTCACTGCCCACCCTGACAGCCTGGTGCCCAAGGTCAGCTGGCCTCTGAACTCCAGCCAGTGCCTCCTTGGGAGGCTCCTGGTGTGGAGTAGAGTTGCCAGTCCAAGTGGGAGGAACAGGGAAGGCTGCAAGGAGGAGGGGCCTTGAACCACTCCCCAGCCCTTCCTGGAAAGCACAGCTGACAGATGAAGACGCTGAGGTCAGAGGGGAGGCAGTCGGGTCAAAGCAGGTCAGCCCACCCACCACCCACCCGGTGATGGATGCCCAGCTGATGGGCTTTGAAGGAGAGACCAGGGACCATGGGGGCCAGCCTGAGCCCAGGCTCCAGGGGTTAGGCCACCATCCAGACTCCTGTCCCACCCCTCATGGAGCAGAGAGGGGAGGCACACAGCGAGGCAGAGGCAGGGTGGGCTGGGTGTCAGACCTCCGAGCTCCCGACCAAGGCCCTGCACCCCCCACCGCTCCCCCGCAGCGGGGCGCGGTCTGGGTGCGCCCGACCAAGAAAGCGAAACCACCTGGGGCTCATGGAACAGGGGACGCCCGGGCTCGGCCAGGACTCGGCGCCCAGGGGCGTGGGGGCAGCTTCCCCCGGAGTTCCCCGCACCTGGCGGGGCCCTGGCTCAGGCCTCTTGGTTTCCCTGCCACCGCGGAGCCCCGAGAGGTCTGGCGACCCGCCGCGCCAACTCCCGAAGCGCGAGCTTTGTCGCCCCCTCGCGGCCGGAGCCGGTCTCGGCAGCGGGGACGGATCCCGGCAACTGGCGGGGGCGGCCCGGGAGGGCTAAATGGGGTCTGGAGGCCGAATCCGGGGGTCAGGGGAGTTCCCGGGCCCGGGTAACAGTAGAGGCACCTTCTGGGGCGGGCTCGGGTCGACGAGGCGGCCTCGCCGCTTCTGCGGGGGTAGGAGCAGCCGGGGGCTCGGTGGAGCGCGGACCCGGTGGAGCCCTCCAGCCAGCTTTGCTGGGTCGATTACCTTCGGTGCGAGCCGCCGTGTTCCCTGCCTCCAGCTGAGTGCCGGGGGCGGATCCCCCTATTCCCCCCTCCCCGCCAGCTCTGGGCCTCAGTTTCCCCATCTGCAGAGTGACAGGCTCCGGAGTGTAGGAGGGAGCGTGGGTCGTGGCTCCCATGGCGGAGGAGGGGCGTCACCACCCACGTTAGCCTCCCTCCTGGAGGTCCTGAGCACTGGTGGCTGAAAGCAGGCCACCCCTCCTCCCTTGCCCCTGTCGCAGCAAAAATAGACATGAGAATTTTCTGATAAATAAGGAAAATAAGGAAACAATGAACAGGCTGGGGAAACTATATAAACAGGCCTGAAAGAGTTAAGTAATCTTGGTTATTCTTCAGCTATTACTACTAATAAACACTTGTAGCTAGACTTGTCCTTCACAAAGCTGATTACTCTCTGACTCCATACAAATTACCCTTTGCACCTGGCATTTCTTCTCCCCCTACACTCCCTTGTAGCACTCTTCATTTCAGAAAGAAGGTCACCGGCCGATAACTTCAGGGACACCAGACCTGGTTGCTGAGCAGCCTGATGCCAGCTTTGGCCATGAATTTGCAGAAGAAAAGAAATGCAAGACCTTCGCTACTTTTGATCCTTATCATATACCACATATAAAATCTTCTCCGATTCCTCAAGGAGGGGGGCACAGTTCTTGAGGCGCTAGCCTACTGTGTTCCCCTCTTGCCTGGCAAAAGGAATAAAGCTACTCTGTTCTATTTCCTCCAAATTCTGTCTCCTTATTTCTATTCGGCATCGGTGGACAGGGAGCCAAGATTTGGTAACACCCCCACCTCTGCCTTCTCACCAGGGAAACCAAGACTGGGTGGGAATCCACGCGGGAAGCTCCTCGGAGGAGGAGTCGGCACGCGTGGGGGTTGTCTTTCCACGCTCCCCTGACTCAGGTGTGTTTTGGCGGCCCCATCCCGTAGGGTCTGCGCTGGACTTGGAGACCTGAAAGCCCAGCCCCGACTTCCAGCAGGGCTGCAGGGGTGCTGCGGACACAGACTCCACCTTGTGGAGTCTCAGGGACGTTGAGAGGATTAGCTATCAGCACTGGGCAGCCACAAACACTCACAACCTTGACTTTCACACACTCAAGGTTAAACTCCTGATTAATGTTTGCCAAAGAGAAACCTCAAGCTCCCTTGCTTAAGGATAATAATTAGTGACTGGGGAGCCCACGCACTGGGGGGCTGACTCCAGCGAGGTGTCCATGGCGGGGGGGTGGCGGGGAGGGAGCGAAGAGGGTATTATCACAGCAGTGGATCACCTCAATAGATGCAGAGATGCAGAAAGGCGTGTACTTAGCAACTGCTAATATTTTATTTATTGTATCGATATTTTTCCTTAAAAATGCATGATGTTTTTTAGAAACTTTTAAAAGTTCAGGGCAGCAAAAATAAAACAGTATCCCTTCTGGTGTATGTCCTATCACAGTCTTTGCTCAGATGACTTCCTAGGGTCACTTTCAGGTCTATGTTTCCATGACCACAAATAGCATCTTTGGCAAGTCTGGTTTCGATTTGGCCTTAATCCAACTCCTGGATTCATGAAGGACCTGAGAAGCCCTGAGAAATAAAAGATTAATCCTGCCCAGTGGATCCGGTGGCTCCTCATCTCACAGGGTCCACTGTGCCGGACTAATCTTGTCGCATAGGCCGGGCTGGCCTCTCACGGAATGGATCCCCGGGCTGCAACCCGAGACTGGGTCTCCCATCCGCGTTCCAAGTCACTGGCTCTGCCAGGACGGACGGATGAGAGCTCTCCAGACTGGTGGGTCTACCTTTTGGCCCTCCTAATCCTGTCCCTCCTCCGGGGGGAAAGGGCGGGGACACCTGTACTAGAGGAGAGTGGGGATGTCTGTGCAGAATCAAGGGCTCGGCCCTCACAGTGCCTGGGGACAGGGGCCTCCCGGAGGCGGGCAGGGGCGCCAGATTCGGGTGAGAGGAGGCCGGGCAGAGGGGCCGGAAGGGGCGGCGGCGGAGGTCCAAAGGGGAGCGCAGCAGTGACCGGCTGAGAGTCACTCCGGAGGCGGAGGCGGCAGCGGGGGAGGAGACGAGGGGACTAGGGGCCAGGGCCGGGATTTCGGGGGAGTCTGGAGCGCGCTGATCAGAGCCGCCGGCCAAGACATGCGAAGGCGGATTCAGGCGTTGGCCGTGGTGACTTCGGACCTGAGCCCCCTTCCGATCTGCGGAGATCGGCTCGGCCGAGGAAGGAGTTAGTGGCTTTTCACCTTCAGAGCTGCAGAAAGGGAGGGATGGAGGATGAACATGAGCCGCCGTTACAGCCTCGGACTCAGGTGACCCGCTCGCGGGACCCCAGCCCCCCACCCACTTTACGCCCTGTGCTCCTGCGCACGTGTCTCGGCCGCGCGCTCTGGCTAAGGTAAGCTTTGAGCGAGCCTTCGCAAACGCCCACTACGCATGCGCCTCCCTCTTCCACGCCGATCCGCTTTTCGCAAACTTCTGAATTCCGAGACCTGCCGGCCCAGGCTTCTCGGATGAGGGATTGCGGACTGGCGTGCACTCGGGAAGGCTCAACCAACGCGTCCAGTGTACAGAAGTATCTGATCCTTGTTTGCACAGTGGAGCTAGGTGCTCGGCCCAGACGAACAAGAGCAGGTGTTCACGCGCAGTGTTGGGCTGGGGCGCAGTGTGCGGGACCTGCGCACCGGCCGCGTCCCAGGAGAGCATCCCTCTGGTCCTCGTGCGGGCCGGACACGCCCCCAGAAGCAGCAGCCCCTGGGCACTGCAGTCCTGGCCGCCTCATCCCGTCCTGGGCCTATTTCCCACCTTCACTTCTCTCCCCAACCTTCATCTCCTCCACGCTGGTTCTAAACTCCGTCCTCCCGTCCTGCTGCACCGAGGGGGCGGGGCAGCGGGAAGAGCAAGCCTATACCGCTCACCACCCCGCCTCAGGGTTTCCCCCGCCAACCGGCGCTGATCTGCATGGCCCTTCCCCTCACCTCCTTCAAGTCTTTGTGCGGATGTCCCCTTCTCATGGTGTATTCCCTGACCACCTTTTCCAGACACCACATCTCACCTTCCCCTGCTTTCTGTCTACGTCGCACAGCTGACATACTATGTATTTTCCTTGTTCATTTGTTACCGCCTGTCTTCCCCTGCTGGAATGGTCACGGATTTCGTCTCTTTTGTTCACTACTATATCCCCAGCACCTAGAACAGTAGATTTATTGCCCACAGTAGGGAGGCAAGAAATCTTTATTCACTGACTTAATAATCACCACCATAGCTAATGTCTGAATGCTTTTCATGACCAGTCATAGGACTAGGCAATCTCCATGCACGATCTTATGGAATGAAGTAATTTATGCTGTCTTGGAGACCTGCCAGCACCCCTGCCACATGGGCTCAGTTCTCATCAGGTGGTGCGTGACTTGCTGCTTCCTGCAGATCTGCTCTCTTAGTGGAACTCTCACCTCCGGGTAGCCCAGCAGGGTGCTTCCAGTGACTCCAGTGAGACGGGACTCCTGGGTTCTCACCTGGCTTCCCCCTATGGCTTCAGGCTTGGGAGGAAGTTACTTAGACCTTGTAGGAACTTGCGGGCAGCCAGGGTGCCTGTCATAGACCTGCCTGCAGACCTGTGGCAAGATCTTTGGCAGGATCCTGCCCTCAGAGCCTCTTCCTCTACCTCCCCACCCCCAGGCCAGGTTCTCACAATACGGTGAAAGCAGGTCTGTCGTCCCCCACCCCCACCCCTGCCCCGCTGTATCTGCCTCCCAGCTCAGTTCCTGGCTGGGACAGACACTTGGTATTTCACTGATGAATGAGTAAGTAGTCTTCAGGTTCTGGAAATTCTTCAGAGAGCCCTTAGCCAAACATCCTTCTGACTTGAAACTTGTATTTAAGTATTAAAAAAATAATAAATATGACACAGTGCTTTATATTTGAGGGACAATTTGCCCGAGCAAGAAAGGTAGTATAGAGTTACTAGGAAAAGATCAACAATTTGATTTTTGTATAGTTAACTACTTTGTGAATGTCTCAGAAAATATCTGAGGGAGGCAGTTCACTGCTCTTTGGGAGAGTGGAGAACTGTCAGTGTACACTGGATTTTCAAAAACTTTAACGAGCATGTTATTTTGTAATTAAAAATTATAAGAGAAAAAATATGAATAAGACTGTGAATCCCCCGAAAAAATACCAACCTAATGATGGGGCATCAGGGCGCTGAGCTGGGTGCCTTGGGGAGTTCTCCCTCCATCTCTAAGGGTGCTGCATGAGGATGAAAAGCTGCCCTTTGTTGTACCAGGTGTGTGTAGTGCACATGCGCATTGGCTGTCCCCCAGCCTGAAGGTAGGCATTATCATCACCAGGGCCAGCGAGGAAGCCACTCAGAGAAGATGAGGGAGGAAGGGCAGAGCTGGCACTGGGACCCAGGCTGCCCTCAGCTGCTCCATGTGCCCCCCAGGCCCCCACACATGTAGGTCCGTGTGGCCCCTCCTCTTAGCCTCCTGGCAGAACAGGCTGGGAGGGAAGAGAGGGAGGCCCAGCCACTCTGTTGAGAGAGTTTCACTGGGGCGAGTCACTGTAGCTCAGGGTCTCCTGTCCTGCCAGAGGCAGAGCTTCACACCTGTGGGGCCCCAACTCAAGGCATTGTCCCCTGAGCCACAGCAGGCATGCCCAGGGGCAGCCCAGCAAGGAGGGCCGGGAATGGCTGTCCATCTCAGGAAAATGCTGTCAGGGGTGAAGGGGCAGCGAGATCCTGGACTCAGAGCAGAAGGCTAGGGGTGCCTCTGCTACCTGCCAGCCATATGACCTAGGCAACTCCTCTCTGCCTCAGTTTCTTCATCTGCAAAGTGGAGCCATCATTGCCTGGTTCAGATAGATTGCAGTGCTGGGATTGGTGGAGGCTGTAATCAGGCACTCTGTGTCCTCTCCTCTCTCCTCAGTTCCAGGGCAGGGTCCTGCTCCTGACCATCTGTGCGGCTGGCATTGGTGGGACTTTTCAATTTGGCTACAACCTCTCCATCATCAATGCCCCGACTTCGGTATGTACCCTCTGTGCCCACTGTCACCATCCCAGTGGGTGCTGGGCCAGGGCCAGCAGCTGCCTGCAGCAGATCTTCAGGCCAGCATCCACTTGGTGGCGCTTTCTCCCACATGTCCACCTCCGCTGCGATGTCCCACAGGCCCTGAGAGTTCAAACCCAGCTCTGCATCCTCCCCTGAAACTCGCAAGTTCTCCTGAGTCCCTGATGCCAGTAGATGACTCCACCATCCACCCAGTGACTGGGGTCCGCCCTGACTCTTCCCTCCCTGTTGGACACCAAGTCCTTCCTAACTGCTTCTGGCTTCCAGCCATTTCTCCTCAGGTCTCTTCCACAATCCCAGTTCAGACCCCGTCTCTCCTGCCTGTATCACTGGCCTCCCTGCCTTTGACCTCCCTCTTCTAGATCCTCTCAAGTTTGATCAAACCACTCCCCTGCCCAGAAACATTCTGTGGCTCCCCAGTGCCTACAGGAATAAGGACAGACTCATCCACCTGAAGTCCAAGGCCTCCTGGGATCAGAACCTGTCCACCTGTCTCCCACCTTTGTTCCCCCAACTCTGCTACCAAAGCAGGTTAAACGCAGTTCCCCAAATGCACCCAGCCCTTCCTTGAAGTCTCCTTCTGATGGGAAGCCCTCTCTGCCCCACCTGCAAGAACCCCCTCAAGAGCCACCCAAATGCCATCACCTCCCTGAAGCCTTCCTTTAGCAGCCCCCCAGCTGGAGTCACCCTCCCTCCCCAGCCCTTGGTCTCAGCCTCCTGCTGGTCTCCTCTCAGTGTCCAAGTCATCTTTGAGTCCCCAGCACCTGACTCTGTCCTGGCCTGTGCCGATGTTCAGTAAATGCCTGTGGAAAGGATGAATCTCTCGGCCCCATTGACAGAAGCCACCTCTATCCCACCTAAGTGAGAAGGGCAAGTGTCCTGTCACATAGCTGTGAAGGAGGTGGGGCTGCAGGAAACAGGTCCCAGGACGGAACTGGGGCTCTCCCATCCCTGCGGGGCATCATCCTCCACCCAGTGCAAGAGAGCAGCCGTCACCAGACTCACTTCCTGTCCTGGACTGGGAACCCCCAAACAGAAATCCTCCCTGTTAGTTCCAGCAGAAAGGCTGGGGAAGAGTTTGATTGGCTGGTTTGGATCACATGCTCTCTGATTGGCTGGTTTGGATCACATGCCCACTAGACCAATCATGTGGTCAGGAGGGTGGAGCACTTTGATTGGCCAGGCCTGGGTCAGGTGACCAACTGTATAGGGGGCTGTAATTGTCAAGGGGAAAGAATTTCTCTCAAAGCATGTTGGTGCTTAGAAGTTGGGGATGGGAGTACATTCTGGGCAGAAACAACTATAGCTGCCCAGTCCCTTAAAAGAGGATGAAATGAAGGGTTTAGAAAGGGAGGTCTGAGCTCCATTTGCTTTTTTATTTGTTTATTCAACAAGCATGCGAGTGTCCACTTCAGTGCAAACTTCATGGCTGGAGAAGGATCTGCCCACAGCAGGACACTCTCAGGCCTTGCTTCCCATGGGCCATCACTGGCTCCTGCAAATGAGACTTCCTTGGCTTCTGAGGCTTCCCCTACCCCCTTGAATGGTCACCCTTGAGGATTTCAAGCCAATGTCAGGGGAGGCTGGCCCTGGTCCCAGCTCCCCCGGGCATGTCCTTCCCCCAGAGGGACCTGGCGGGCACCAGGCTAACAGCCATTACCCTGAGGTGGCCTGCTCACCTACACCCCCTGGTCATCCTCACGTCCTCCCTCACGCCCTGTTGGGAGGCCTAAGACCAGCCAGATACTGACATTCATCTCTGACCAAGAGGAGGGTATCTGGGTCTTTTGGTCAGGCGTTGCAGCAATCCTGAGGTGCCCCCAGCGAAGGAGCCCTGGGGACAAACACCCCTCCTGCCTCCTCTGTTGCTCTGCTGATGCTCACTGATGGCCAAGTCCATCAGAAAGCTGGTCATCAAGGGAGCCTGCTGATGTGGCCCATACAGGTGGCTTCCCAGGCCAAAAGTGGGGGAGGGGGGCCGATAGTGGACTCAGAGGGGCACATAGAGACTGGCCAGCTCTGAGCTCCAGGACACACTGTGTTTGAAAGAGATGGCACAGTGCCCTGCAGTTGGGTGAGTTCGGTCCTGCCCCGAAGGGAGTAGGATTGCTGGGGAGACTTGCCTGCTCTGCAGAGGCAGGGCCTGTGGGGAGAAGGCCTGTTGTGGGGAGGGAGCCCCCGCCCCCGGGGGGCTGACTGGCATCTCTGTCCACAGCACATTCAGGAATTCACCAATGAGACGTGGCGGATGCGAACCGGCTGGCCGCTGCCCGACCAGCTGGTCCCGCTCCTGTGGTCCCTCATCGTGTCTCTGTACCCCGTGGGTGGCCTTCTGGGAGCGCTGCTTGCTGGCCCCATGGCCATCACACTGGGAAGGTAAGTGCTTCCTGTGGACCCCCAAATGCCCTTCAATGAGGGGCACCCCGGGTGTGGGCAGGATGCCCGGCAGGCCCAGGCCCGAGTCAACTCCTCACCGGCCTCCCGCTCTGCCTGCAGTTTCACCGGGTGACTCACGTTTCCCAGCAGATGTGGCAGAGGGAAGAGTCCCATGCTGGGAGGGAGGGAGGACCCATGGCTGCCAATACAACACACATTGTCTGACTGTGAACAGGTGTTTTCTCCCCAGTGCCCCCCTTTGTATCCAACTGATGCAGATCTTGGGTTGCAAACAAGAGAGACAGACTGACAGACTGAATGGAAAGCTGTGATAATGCAAAGGATACTGGGGCAGCTCATAGGACAAAAGGAAGTGGTCAAAAGCCAGGCCTGGGGAGGGCAGGATGCAAGGCCACCCTAGCCTGGGCTTTCCTCTTGGGAGATGCCTTCAGAGCATCAGCTCCAGCCTTGTTCCACCTCCTGCATCTTCACTCGCTCTCAGAATCAAGGGAGATGGGTTGTTCCTGGCCCACCTTGGGTAGCACGCCTACACCCGTGAGACAGCAGGAGAGAAGCAGGGCTGGGCAGAAAAACAAGCGGCTCTCATGGTCCCCTCCCTTGGCTGGCCATCCAGCACGTGTCAGCGCCTTTCGCCCATATATTCAGCTCCCCATGTGCCCCTCCTCACGTTAGTTGGTTCAGTCCTTCCTGAGACCACCCAGGGCACTGCCTTGTCACAGCCACCAGGGACGACACAACGGAGGTGTCCTCCTTGAGTGCAGAGTTTCCACGTGACGACCAATCTGCCAGCTCTGCCATTAACGTGTTGATATTCTGCAATCTACACACTTAATGGTAAACTTAACTGCCCTCAAGACACCTCATGGGAAGAAGAAAGAGGAAAGTGTAGGGGAAACTAATCAAAGAAAAGGAAACTAGTGGATGAATTTAGTTTAAAGTGTATGATCCAGAACCTGGAAACATAGGTAGAGGGCCTGCTCCTGGGTTTTGGAGCTGGTCACTCCAAAACCTGCCTCGGGGACGTCCATCCTCAGGTTTTCTCCTCCTGTCTTGGTTCAGCACTTCCACCGGCTGAGGCTGTTTGCCCATCGGGGTGACCCCCATCTTCATGCTTGGGTGGGCATGGCAGTCCTGATGGTGGGTCCTTCAGCAGGTTATTGCCCTCTGAGGTCATCTACTTCTGAATGACAGGGCTCCTAATGCGATACTGAGTTCCATGGGCACCCATCCTTCCGCTTTCACTGATGTAACCTCCTTTGTTGGAAGCAAAATTGCAAAGATAACATGTTTGTGTATTTAGCAGGAGTATCAACAGCAAGTAACAGAAAACCAGGACTCAGCTGGCTAAAACAAAAGCCAACCACCCCATTCTGGTGTTTATTCTCCACTAGGGCTTAGTGACCAGCCAGGAGTTATTTCTGATTAAGGGGGTAGTAATTCACTGAAGTAGTGGCTTTACTCCAAAATCCTAGGTCTTGCACTGTGATTCTCCTTGGAGGCACTTTGAGCACCACAATCTCTCAGGTCTAGAGGGTCGAGGGGCGGAGCATCTGGCAGCTGGTTTGGACCCACTAGGGCATACTCTACTCACAGCTTCCAGGTTTGCAAATCACCAAGTGTAGGTGTCAGATCGCGACACTCACTGTGGGACAGGCTGCCTCCAAAGTAGAAAGAAGCCATCTGAGATTTGTCCATCTTCTTAGAGGAAGGGCAGCAAGCCATCCCGCACTTTGGAGGAAATGTGCCCTCGGACGTCAGGAACTCCACTGGTGTGGCGGCTCCCACTCTGTCATGCTTGTACGTTACCATGATGTCGGGTGCACTTGCCGCTTCCTCTTCCCCAGGTCCTTTCAGCATAAAGTCATCAAAGCAGCGGGCCAGCAAGTTGCCTGAGGCGGGCAGCTCCGCATGGAGCAGGTGTGGCCCAGAGCTGGAGAGCTGCCATGTCCCTAAGGAGGTCGGTAAAGGTGCAGTACTCTCCCTGCCGGGCGGAAGTAAAGTGTTTCTGCTGTCGTCTGTGTATTGAAATGCAGCAAAATGCATTCGCCAGATAAATAGCTACAATGGATGTACTGTGTTTTTTTGTTTGTTTGTTTTTGGCTGCACCACGCAGCATCGGCATGCAGAACTTCCTCAACCAGGGATTGAACCCGTGCCCTCTGCATTGGAAGCGTGGAGTCTTAACCACTGGACCACCAGGAAAGTCCTAGAAGTACTCTATTAATTTATACCAGTGAGGAAGCCGTATGTGGCTTATAAGTCACAACTGGAGTTACCACTGGATCAAGTTATAATCCACTGTCATTCTCCATTCTCTAGGCCAGGGGATCTGAGCTTTGGCCCATCTTTCACCCCTGTGCTGTTGGTTTGGAGCAGGCCAGCGGCTTCCTGTGGCTCATTTCCTTGTCAGTACATGAGCCATATGACCTCCTGTGGCCTCTCTTGGGTGATCTGCATGACGGCGCCTCTGAGCGCGGTGTCAGGAGCCCAGAGCTGACACCTCATCGTGTGGAGCTGCTGACATGCCCAGTGCCCCTTCCTGTTTTGCCGTCTGTCCCATTGAACCAGCCTCGCAGAGGCCACCCAGCCATGCTGAAGGTTCTGAGCAGTGACTCTGCAATGCACGGAGGAAACGGGAAGGGACTTGGCTCCCCAGGTGTCCCTTCCCTCACTCCGGAAGTCCCTGTTCTTCCTCCCCAGGGTTTCCTTGAGCCTGAGAAATCAGATATTAGGCCCTTCGCTTTACAGAGGAGTTTGAGGAGAGCAATGCTCAATCTGTAGGGATAAAGCCATACGAGTTCTGTCACTTCAAGCAGTGGCGGAGGCAGAAAGGAGAGTAATTTGGGACATATTGGAGGAGGGGAGTGGGAGTAGGCCCCTGGGGGCATCCCACAAGTGACCCCAGCTACAGTGGCCAGCGTCATTTCTGTTCGTGTAGCTTACACTCCTGACTCAGTCCCCTCATGCACACACAGGTCTGATCAGGGCTGGCTGCAGCTTCAGAGAAGGGTCCCCAGGGGTGGTCCTCAGGACTGAACCCACCTCTCTCGCCTGTGTTTGGCTTCCCCAAGGAAGAAGTCCCTGCTGGTGAATAACATCTTCGTGGTGGCCGCAGCGACCCTGTTTGGCTTCAGCCGCAGAGCAGGCTCCTTTGAGATGATCATGCTGGGACGGCTGCTCGTGGGTGTCAGCGCAGGTACAGTGTGTGTGTGGGGGGATCCCCTCCTGCCTCTGTTCCTACTCTTTCCTGTATCCTCTTTATTCCCTTCATTCATTGATTTGTTTTCCATTCATGCCCACCATTTTTTTGTTTTGCAGAATGATTAGATATGATTTATCTTAAAAGGGTCATATAACTAGGTACTTAAAGTGGATCTAGAAAAATGGAAAAGTTGTAAGGGATGGGAGGGCAAACATCCCCAAACTTAAACCAACAGAAGTCCTCTAAGCTGGGAGCTTCCTGGCAGTCAAGATGAAAAGGCATCTAGGATGAGCTCTCTGATCTTCCCTACAGAAGCAGAGTAGCCTGTTAGGGACCCCTCAGGCTCTGGGTCATGGGAGGGAGCAGAATTTTGAGCGTGTCCACCTGGGCTTTTAGGGGCACCCATCAACAATCCCCCTTGACTCCTACTGTTTATACAGCCAGGTGCTGATGTCTTTATTAGTTAGTTATCTATTCCTGTGAAACAAAGTACTCCACAATTTAGTGGCTTAAGACCAGCAACATTTATTAACTCATGGTTTCTCTGGGTTAGGAACCAGGAGTGTCTTAGCTGGGTGGTCCTGGCTTGGGGCCTCTCAGGAGGCTGTGATCAAGCTGTCAGGCAGGGCTGCAGTCACCTGAGGTTTGGCTGGGGCTGGAGGACCTGCTTCTGAGATGGCGCTCTCGTGTGCTGTTTGCAGGAGGCCCGGGCTCCTCAGCTTATGGGTCTCCCCGTAGGGCTGCTTGAGTGTCCTCACAGCATGGCGGCTGGTTTCCTCCAGAGGAAGTGATGGGAGAGAGGGAGCCCACGTGTGTGCGCAAGGATGCAGTCCCAGTGCATTTTATGGCCTGATCTCAGAAGTCATACACCATCAGTTTTGCCACAGACTACTTATTAGAAGTGAGTCACTCAGAACAGCCCACATTTCAGGGAAGAGGGACCAGGTCAAACTTTGTGCCCTGAGTACCTGGCACAGAAGGAATCCCTCCCTAATTTTCTGTAGGAAGAGTGGGTGTACCTCTGTGGGAGAGCTTCTGGCAATCAGTGCACCCACCTTCCTCCCAGCTCCCCCCACCCAGTGCTCAGAGAGAGGCAGGACCTTGCTGAGGGCTGTTTCCTGATCCCACGTCAGGGAAGGGATGGGGCAGCACTCCCTGACGTGTTCCCAGGTGGATGGTGACCCAGTACTGCGGCCTCCTAGCTTTTGCCGGCTGTCACCCTCTGGCGTGGGCAGTGGGGGCGCCATCCAATTCCATTTTCCCACTGGCTGCCCTGGGTGCAAGGTGCGTCCTCAGGGAAGCCAAGATGGGGGAGAACATGCAGTGGTAGTTGACGTGAGAGGTGAGAGCCGGGGCCGCTGGTGGGCATCTGCTCCCTCTGAGCCCCTCACACTCCTCCCGGTGATGGGGCTTCTCTCTCAGAAGTCCTGGGAGTTGACTGGAGTCCTGCTGGCCCTACATCAGGTGGGCAGGAACCCCTCAGAGCGCTTGAGCTGAGGGAGCAGCACTCAGTGCGTGTAGATGATGGGCTGGTGGCGCCAAGACCGCGGCGGGGGCGGGCAGGGTGGGGGGAGGCGGGCCCAAGCGTTGTGGGAGTCCAGCCTGTGGCTGATGGTTGCTGTGCTCATGTCCAGGTGTGAGCATGAACGTCCAGCCCATGTACCTGGGGGAGAGCGCCCCCAAGGAGCTCCGAGGGGCTGTGGCCATGACCTCAGCCATCTTCACCGCCCTGGGGATCGTCATGGGTCAGGTGGTTGGACTCAGGTAAGTGCCGCCCCCCCCACCCCACGTGCACTGAGAGGTTAGAGGGATGCCAGGGAAAGCCCTTCTTCACCTAAATTTCTCCTCTACCCCCCAAGTGGATTAAGGCGTTGCTTCCTTGTATGAAGGCGTTGAAACCCTGTCCACGTGCATCTGGCCAGTGTGGTGTCAGTCAGCCACACTTGGTGTGAGTCACCCTCTTCTCGCCTCTCCGGATCAGGGAGCAAAGAGGAGAGGGTGCAGGTTTGGGCTTTTAAAGGGAGCGTGTCCTGCTCATCCCAGAAAAGGGAGGTGAGGGCAGAGCCCTGTGCCCTGGGAAGAGCCCTGGGGAGAGGAGTTGCCAGGGGTGAGGTGGGGCCATGACCCTGTCCTATCGCGGGTCCCTACCTGGGTGTCCAGACCCAGAGCTGGTTGGGAAGAGGCACAGGGTAATGCAGACCCTCTGCCATCAGGAGGGCCGGTAGGGGACAGAGCTCTGACAAGGAGGCATCTGGCCCAGCCTCTCCTCTGTCTCCCCAGGGAGCTCCTGGGTGGCCCGCAGGCCTGGCCTCTGCTGCTGGCCAGCTGCCTGGTGCCTGGGGTGCTCCAGCTGGCCTCCCTGCCCCTGCTCCCCGAGAGCCCACGCTACCTCCTCATTGACTGTGGAGACTCTGAGGCCTGTCTGGCAGGTGAGTCCCTGACCTCAGGCCCCCAGACCACCCTTGACCATGGGGCACATCTGGCCAGAGCATGTGGGTCCTCATTTCCTGGGTCGCATTTATTCAGGAAAAGCTATCCCTCTCTTTGTGCCTCAATTTCATGATCCATCCATCCGTTCAGAGCTCTTTATCAAGGGGCTGTCCCAAGCGCCAAGGCAGTAGGATGGAACAGACCCAGCACCTGCCATCTGGGAACCCCCAGGGTGGTGCAGAGAAGGAGCGCCACCTGCCCCCTGCCTGACATGCAAGATGAAGAAACACTGAGTAAGACCTCAAGGGCCCAATGCCAGCTGGGCTGATGGTCTTCCCTGTTAGCTATGGCCACAATAATGATGCCGAAGGAACAATCCCAAAATCTCTGGCTTAAAGCATGCAATCCTTTACTGCATCTTCTACTCATTTACTTGCTGGGCTGTTTGCACGACCCTGCTGATCTCAGTTGGGCTGGCTCATGGTGTCGGGGTCAGCTGGGGCTGGCCAGTCGAGGCTGGTCTGGGCTGGAGCAGTTCAGCTCTGCTGCACACGCTGCTCCTCGCACTCTTGGTACTGACAGACTAGCCCAGAAGGCAGATCCAACTGCACAAGCACTTTCCAAACCTTTGGTCCCTTCCTGCCCACTAAACTCCCATTAGCCAAGGAGAGTCACGTCACTGAACCCAAAGTCCAGAGATGGGAAAATCCATGGCATCTCCACTCATGTGGCAAGGGGCGAAGACCAGGGCCCACTAATGTATTCTTCCCAGCTTGCCATGGTGGCCACAATTATTATTCATGTCCCTCCCCTGAGCAGGAACATGCTCAATGCTATCCGGAAACACCCCCCACCCCCACCAAGTCTCACCCAATCATGGCATCAGGCTTGAAGTCCAGGATCTTAAGATCATGTCAAGTCTATATATGCCTTTTCTTGAGCCAAAGACCTAGGAGATAAACACAAGTCTTCTGCCTCGCACGCACTCAGCAGACACTGGTGAAAAAATGTTTTTCAAAAAAGAGGCGACAAGGAGGCAGAAAGCAGTTGCCGATCCATAGCAATGCTGAGTGCCCCTGGGAGAACGCTGCCAGGTTCCCCTGCCCTGGGATGGAGAGTGCTCCTGCATGAAGCCCTGGCTCTGCCCCCAGGGAGGGGCCCCCCAGGCCACCGAGAAGTCCTTCCTTTTCTATCACCTTCCTTGACACCAGAAGAGGGCCCTGGAAAATGTACCTATAGAAAACTGGGGCACAGAAGTCTTTACATTTCAAACTGTCTTGGTGTCTTTTCATCCAGGCTGGCAGAGCTTCTGTCAATACAACTTTCTCCAAAAATGATATGAATTTTCTGTGCATTTGATTTATGTGCCAGAAAGCCACACCCACAATTCTTTTCTAGACATGCTTCTCTCTTGCACCCTAATTACTGGAATTTAGGGCATGTCGAGCTGCGGCGGACCAATACCCTTAAGCCTCTGTAATGCCTGTTTTTCCAGCCAGGAGGGTCTATGAGGCACTGCAGTAAGCCATACCCTTGATTTGATCTTTACCCTCAGACCAGGGCTCGCTGGCCTTGCTCTGGATTTAGTCTTTGCTCTCAGGCTGTGATTTAACTTAGGACTCTGCTAGATGGAGAAGCTAGAGATGAGAAACAGATGTCTTTTTCTTTTTTATTTAACTAACCTAGCAAGCTCTGGAATAAGTTAAATTTGATTAAACTGTGTTCCCTCTGAAGGTCTTTTTGAGCTCATTTTCCTTACAATCAGCTTAGAATACTCAGGTAAAGGCAGCTAGTTCATGCTTTTGACACTTGGAGATCTCTTTGCCCAAGTCCAGAAGTTCATTAGACCTGTTTTGTTTCTTGCACGTTACACGGGCTTTCATTCTTCCAGCCTCCTCCCCGTCCTCTGCCTGGTTAGGAACCAACACTGTATGTCATAGGTCCTAGTTATGGCGTCACCTACTCCCGTACCAGGGGTTTTTTTAGTCCGTTTTTTTTCTTGCTGCCTAACAGTCGCACCTCTGCGGGAGACCAAGGAAGCAATTACTTAGCCCAAGCCTCTGAGTTCTCTGGGGTTGGCTGATGAAGGTTGGGTCTGGCTGGAGGCTCTGTCACTGGTGTGGGTCAGCTGGACATTGGTTGATCTAGGACGGTCCCAGCTGGGCCATCTCTGCTTCTTCCTGGGACCAGTGGGCCAGCCCCACCACAAGTTTTTATGATGATGACAGAAGACCAAATAGAAACCAGCAGGTCTCTTGAGGCTGGATTGGAACACGCGGCATGCCCTCCTACAGCCTAATTCTACGGGCCAGAGCGAGTCGCAGGGCAGAGCCCAGCACCAAGGGGCGGATGTATACACACCTCCTTAGTGGGAGCAACTGCCAAATCCCATGGCCCAGGGAGGGCTGGAGAACTGAGACGGCAGTGGAGATCTGCCACAGTTGTCGTGTCCTGTGTGATGCACCCGCAGAACCCTGAGTTTCTAAAGCCCTTTCTGCTCCGTGGTGCTGTGAACTGATCATCCCTATCAGACCAAGGGGACCCCGGGAAGGCGAAAGGAGGTGGGCGTGGGCAGCTCACTGTGGGGACCACAGAGGGCCTGGGGGAGGGGAGCTCAGCGTCCTCTGCCCTGCCCCCTCCCCCAGCGCTGCAGCGGCTGCGGGGCCCCGCGGACCTGGCCGAGGAGCTGGCCGAGTTGGAGCGGGAGCGCGCCGCCTGCCAGGGCCGGCGCGCGCGACGCCCGTGGGAGCTGTTCCGGGACCGCGCGCTGCGGAGGCAGGTGGCGAGCCTGGTGGTGCTGGGCGGGGTCATGGAGCTGTGCGGGAACGACGCGGTGAGCAGTCCGCGCCAGGCCCAGGTTGGGGGGGAGAGGGGAGGGGGAAGGGGGTGGAGCGGGGTCCAGGAGGGAGACGGTGCGCCTCGGCCTCTCGCCCCCCGCCCCACCCCTCCGGCAGGTGTACGCCTATGCGTCAGCAGTGTTCAGCCAGGCGCGGATTCCCCCAGAGAAGGTCCAGTACGCCTCCATCGGGACCGGGGGCTGCGAGCTGCTGGCGGCGCTGCTCAGCGTGAGTCTGCCTCCGGGATGACACCCCATCCCCCAGCCCTGCGGCGGACCCTTGCGGGTGCTGGCCCTCGGGGTGCTGGCCCTCCGGGAACCGCAGGCCTCGGCGCTAAGCCACTTACACTTCAGGTCGCTATGTTAAAATACGGGGAGTCAGCAAGCGCTTATCGAGCACCTAGTTTTCCGGGCACTCCCACCACCATTTTGAGATGGGGAAACTGAAGGAGGTTGAATGACTGAGGTCCTCTGAGAAGTTAATAATGTCTTAATCCACTGAAGCGGTAAATTGCTCTCGCGCCCGCCTCCCCAGCTTCCTCATGAAGCCCCTCCCCACTGCTGGCCCGCAAACCGAGGGACCCGCGACCGTGGCCCACACCAGTGAATCAGTGAGGGCTCCTTTCCTTTGCAGTGTGTGGTGGTCGAGAGGGTGGGCCGACGGATGCTGCTGATGGGGGGGTACGGCCTGATGACCTGCTGGGGGAGCGTCTTCACAGCGGCCCTGTGCCTGCAGGTAGCTGGGCGTGGATGAGGGCCGGGCGGCTGGGCCCCTTCTGACCTCCCCTCACCACTCCCCCACCCCCCCCACCCCCGCCCCTCTGCCTCAGAGCTCCCTCCCCTGGATGCCCTACCTGGCCATGTCCTGCGTCTTTGCCTTCATCCTCAGCTTTGGCATTGGCCCTGGTGAGTGGGAAGAGCTCCTGCCTTTGGGCCTGGCTGAAGGAGCACAGATGTCTGGGTGAAGGATGCTTGGGTGTGCCCTCCCCCCACTGTACAGGCTTCTGGGAGGGAATGGCTGGAGGAGCGCTGGAAGGGCCCCACTTTCCTGTCTGGGACAAGGTTGGGGGAAGGCCGGCCAGGGAGCCCTGGCTGGCAGCCTCCTGTCCCCACTCCTCCTTCCAGCCGGAGTGACCGGGATCCTGGCCACAGAGCTGTTTGACCAGATGACCCGGCCTGCTGCTTACATGGTCTGCGGGGCGCTCATGTGGACCATGCTCTTCCTAGTCGGGCTGGGGTTCCCCTTCATCATGGTAGGCCTGCCCCCCCCTCCCTCCCGGGGGCCCTGCCGTAGGTTTTGTCCTTGTCAGCATGAGAACCCCAGGGGAGGCTCCATCCAGGAGGCGTGAGACTGAAGGGGATGGGGCTTATCTGAGCCAAGAGGGTCGAGTCCCTCATCAGGACCTGTGGTGGGGCCTTCCATGTGGGGGCTGAACGGGCCACACCAGATCTTGGGTCTCTTAACCCACAGGAGGGCTTGTCCCACTTCCTCTATGTGCCTTTCCTCTGTGTCTGTGTCTGTGGGGCCGTCTACACTGGCTTCTTCCTCCCTGAGACCAGAGGCAAGAGCTTCGTGGACATCTCAGAGGAATTGCACAGACTCAACTTCCCTGGGGTGGAGCCAGGGCCCCACGTGGACGGGCCGGAGGTCATCCGGTCCACAGAACTCTAGCTCAGCAGGTTTGGCTGGGGCCCAGCCGGCCGCTGCTCTTCCCTCGGGCCCTCTCCATTCACCAGCCCTGCGTCCCCTTGTTTAATGGGTGCTTGTTGAGCACCTACTGTGTGCAGGCCTGGTGTTTAGCCATCAGCGGTGAGCTGGAGAGATGGGGTCTGGGACCTCTCGGTGCTCCCTGTCTGGAGGCAGTTAACAGGAAACCAATAAAAACACAATTACAAACTGGGGCGGGACTTCCTTGGCAGTCCAGTGGTTAAGACTTCGCCTTCCAATGCAGGGGGTGCGTGTTCGATCCCTGGATGGGGAGCTAAGATCCCACATGCCTCGCAGCCAAAAAACCAAAACATAAAACAGAAGCAATATTGTAACAAATTTTTAAAATTTTCTTTCTTTCTTTATTTATTTTTGGCTGCATTGGGTCTTCATTGCGGCGAGCGGGCTAGCGGTTCTAGCGGCGGCGAGCGGGGGCTACTCTTTGTTGCGGTGCGTTGGCTTCTCATTGCGGTGGCTTCTCCTTGCGGAGCATGGGCTGTAGGCGCACGGGCTTCAGTAGTTGTAGCACGTGGGCTCAGTAGTTGTGGCTCACTGGCTCTAGAGCACAGGCTCAGTAGTTGTGGCGCATGGACTTAGCTGCTCCATGGCATGTGGGATCCTCTTGGACCAGGGCTCAAACCCGTGTCCCCTGAATTGGCAGGCAGATTCTTAACCACTGCACCACCAGGAAAGCCCTATTGTAGCAAATTCAATAAAGACTTTAAAAAAGGTCTACATCAAAAAAATCTTAAAACAAAACAAAACAAACAAACTTGGGGAAATGAAGTGGAAGAAAATACAGCTTGTGAAGGGTGTGTATACCAAGGGATGTTTGAGAGGGGAGTGGTCAGGGAAGGATTTTCTGAGGAATTGATTGTTAAAAATCAACTTTATTGAGGTATAATTTACATACAATAAAATGTATCCATATTAAGTTTACATTTGATAAGTTTTGACAGGTGTACATATCCATGAACCACCACCACCATCAAGGTAGACCAGTCACATCATCTCCAGAGTTCCGTCGTGCCCCTTTGCAATCAGGCCCTAGGCCCTAGGCAACCGCAGACCTGCCTTCTGTCATTATAAGTCAGATTTCTTTTTCAGAATTTGATATAATTTCATACCGTATGTATGCATTTGTGTCTGGCTTTGCTCCAGATGAAGTTTTTGAGGTTCATGTGTGTTGTTGCATGTATTAGCATATATCCCTTTGTATGGCTGAATAGTACTCCACTGTATGAATATACCATCATTTGTTAACCCATTTCCCTGCAGGTGGACATTTGGCTGTTTCTAATTGGTTGGTTTTTTTTTTTTTAATAAATTTATTTTATTTATTTATTTATTTATTTATTTATTTTTGGCTTCGTTGCTGTGCACAGGCGTTCTCTAGTTTCGGCGAGTGGGGGCCACTCTTTGCCACGTTGCGCGGGCTTCTCATTGCGGCAGCTTCTCCTGTTGCGGAGCACGGGCTCTAGGCACGCGGGCTTCAGTAGTTGTGGCACGCGGGCTCTAGAGCGCAGGCTCAGTAGTTGTAGCACATGGGCTTAGCTGTTCCGCGGCATGTGGGATCTTTCCGGACCAGGGCTCGAACCCATGTCCTCTGCATTGGCAGGCGGATTCTTAACCACTGCGCCACCAGGGAAGCCCTGTTTCTAATTGTTGGCCATGATGAATAAAACTGTTATGAACATTCCTGCACAAGTTGTGTAGACGTATGCTTTCATTTCTTTGGGGTAAATGAATTGCTGAGTTTAATAATGAATGTATCACTTTGTTATAAAGCAGAAACTAACACACCATGGTAAAGCAATTATACTCCAATAAAGATGTTAAAAAAAATAATGAATGTATGCTTAACTGTAGAAGAAACTGTTTTCCTAAGTGCATATACTGTTTTACATTCCCGCTAGCACTTGATGAGACTTCTGGATGCTCCAAATCCTCATCAGCACTTGGCACTGTCAGTCTTCTTAATCTAGCCATTCCGCTGAGTGTGTAGTGGCGTCTTGTGGTTTTATTGAGGTATTTCCCTGATGGCTAATAATGCTTAGCATCTCTTCATGTGCTAATATGACCATTCACGTATCTTCTTTTGTGAAGACTGTTCAAGTCTTTTGCCCACTATTTTTAAAAAAAGATTTTTTTTAGAGTAGTTTTAATTTCACAGCAAAATTGAGAGAAAAGTACAGAGATTTCCCATATGCCCCCTCTCCCACACATGCACAGCCTCCTGTTATCAACGTCCCCCACCAGAGTGGGACGTTTGTTACAATCCACAACCCTACGTTGACACGTCATTATCACACCCAAAGTCCACGGTTTACATTAGGGTTCACTCCTGTAGTTGTACATGCTATGGCTTTGGACAAATGTATGATGACATGTATCCACCATGATAGTATCATACAGAGTATTTTCCCTGCCCTAAAAATCCTCTCTGTTCTACATGGTCATCCCTTTCCTGCCCCTGCTCAGCGCCTGGCGACCACTGATCTTTCTGTGGTCTCTACAATTTTGTTTTCTCCGGAATGTCATATAGTTGGAATCATAGAGTATGTAGCCTTTTCAGATTGGCTTCTTTCACTTAGTAATATGCATTTAAGTTTCTTCCATGTCTTTTCATTGCTTAATAGTTCTTTTTGCACTGAGTAAGATTCCATTGTCTGAATGTCCCAAAGTTTATTCACCTACTGAAGGACGTTTTGGTTGCTTTTGGCAATTATGAATAAAGCTGCTATATACATCCATGTGCAGGTTTTTGTGTGGACATACATTTTCACCTCCTTTGGGTAAATACCAAGAAGCATGATTGCTGGATCATAGGGTAAGAGTATGTTTAGTTTTGTAAGAACCTGCCAAACACTCTTCCAAAGTGGCTATACCATTTTAATTCCCACCAGCACTGAATGAGAGTTCCTGTTGCTCCACATCCTCACCAACATTTGGTGTTGTCAGTGATTTTGGCCATTCTAATAAGTGTGTGGTGGTATTTTCTTGTAATTTGCACTTCCCAGATGACAAACATGGAACATCTTTTCATATGCTAATTTGCCATCTGTATATATCTTCTTTGGTGAGTGTCTGTTAAAAGTGTTTTGGGACTTCCCTGGTGGCGCAGTGGTTAAGAATCCGCCTGCCAATGCAGGGGACACGGGTTCGAGCCCTGGTCCGGGAAGATCCCACATGCCGTGGAGCAACTAAGCCCGTGTGCCACAACTACTGAACCTGAGCTCTAGAGCCTGCGAGCCACTGAGCCCGCGTGCCACAACTACTGCAGCCCGCGTGCCTAGAGCCTGTGCTTGGCAGCAAAGAGAAGCCACCTCAGTGAGAAGCCCGCACACTGCAACAAAGAGTAGCCCCCGCTTGCCGCAGATAGAGAAAGCCCGCGCACAGCAACGAAGACCCAATGCAGCCAATAAATAAATTAATTAATTAAAAAAAAAAACTGTTTGGCTGTTTTTAAAAATCAAGTTGTTTGTTTTCTTATTGTTGAGTTTTAAGAGTTCTTTGTATATTTTGGATAACAGTCTTTGATCAGATGCATCTTTTGCAGATATTTTCTCCCAGTCTGTGGTTTGCCTTTTCATTTTCTTGACAGTGCCTTCCACAGAGCAGACGTTTTTATTATTTATTTATTTATAAAATGTATATATATATTTTAATAAATTTATTTAATTTATTTTTGGTTGCATGGGGTCTTCGTTGCTGCATGCAGGCTTCCTCTAGTTGTGGCGAGCGGGGGCTACCCTTTGTTGCGGTGCACAGGCTTCTCATTGCGATGGCTTCTTTTGTTGTGGAGCGTGGGCTCTAGGCACGCGGGCTTCAGTAGTTGTGGCTCGCGGGCTCTAGAGCGCAGGCTCAGTAGTTGTGGTGCATGGGCTTAGTTGCCCCATGGCATGTGGGATCCTCCTGGACCAGGCCTCGAACCCGTGTCCCCTGCATTGGCAGGTGGATTCTTAACCACTGCGCCACCAGGGAAGTCCCTGTATATATTTTTTAAAGTCCTTTTTTTTTATTATTAATTTATTTTATTTTATTTATTTTTGGCTGCATGGGGTCTTCATTGCTGTGCACGGGTTTTCTCTAGTTGCTGTGAGCGGGGGCTACTCTTCTTTGCGGTGCGCTGGCCTCTCATTGCTGTGGCTTCTCTTGCTGCGGAGCGCAGGCTCAGTAGTTGTGGTGCACAGGCTTAGTTGCCCCGTGGCATGTGGGATCCTCCTGGACCAGGGCTCGAACCTGTGTCCCCTGCATTGGCAGGAGGATTCTTAACCACTGCACCACCAGAGAAGCCCATTTTTAAAGTCTTTATTGAATTTGTTACAATATTGCTTCTGTTTTATGTTTTGGTTTCTTGGCCTGGAGGCATGTGCGATCTTAGTTCGTGGACCAGAGATGGAACCCGCACCCCCTGCATTGTAAGGCGAAGTCTCAACCACTGGACCACCAGGGAAGTCCCCAGATGTTTTTAATTTTAAAGAAGTTCAGCTTATGAATTCTTTCATAGATCGTGTTGTATCTAAAAAGTCATCACCACATCCACAGTCATCTAGTGTCCACCATTTTTTTTTTTTTTAAGCTGCGCTGCATAGCTTGCAAGATCTCAGTTTCCTGACAAGGGATTGAACCTGGGCCCAGTGAAAGCGCCGAGTCCCAATCACTGGACCACCAGGGAATTCCCTTATTCATTTACTTTTAATGGATGTCCAGTGGTGCCGGCACCGTTTGTTGAAAAGACCATCTTTTCCCCATTGGATTACCTTGGCACTTAGGTCAAAGAAACAATTGGTCATTGTTGTATCATAAAGAATTTGTCTGGCTTTCAGTGGGAAGCAGTAACCGCCATATTAGCAGAAGTGGCAAGCAGTAGGTTCTCTGGGGAGCGAGAACTCTCTGAGTCGGGGTCAGGAGAGGTCTCATGGAGAAGTCACCTGGAGCTGGCTTCCTGAGGACAGGCCCAGCTGGGGTTCCTTTGGAGGCAGGAGTGTTGAAGGATGGGACTGAAGGCCTGTGGGTCCGGTAGATGTGGAGCTTTCTGGAAGGCAGGTGTCAGCACTCTGGGAGCCCTCTGTGTGTTCTCCCAGCTTCTCTCTGCCACCTGCCCCATCTCCGCCTCTGCTGACCCGCTCCCCAGCTGCCCCCCAACCCTCGGCACCAGTAGCCACCCTGGCCGCTACTGGCCCCTGGTGAAGATTAGTGAGAAAGGATCCATCCCTCGAAATCCCGTGGTGCACAGGCTGTGAGCAGGGCAGGCGTCAGGCTGTGTCCCAGGTCTGGGACTGCATTGGTCACACTTAGGTGCCCTGGTCCCCAGCATGGACCATAGAGATGCCCCCAGCCCGGGCCTAGCCCTTGGGCCGTGTCCCACTTGCTGTCCACCCAGCCAAATTGTCTCTGAGAGTGTGGGGTGGGCGTTGGGAGTCCTTGTTGCCCAGGGAACCCCTCAGCAGGGCAAGGAAACAGGGACAGGACCCCGCAGACAGGAGAGGCCGTGCCAGGAGAGGTGGGGGAGATGCAGCCTGGCCTCAGGTTTGATGGGATGGGGGAGGGGCGGGGGTGGGGAAGGACCTGGCCACCAGGGAGGGAAAGCACAGTCACCCACACTGCCCAGTGCCACCATTAGGGTCAGGCCTGTTAGTCCGTTTTCTGCTCCAGGACACTTGATGACAAAGCAATAAGATCAGGTAGCTTTTACTGAGCACATTCTGAATGTAGGC
This sequence comes from Balaenoptera musculus, assembly GCF_009873245.2. NCBI lineage: Eukaryota > Metazoa > Chordata > Mammalia > Artiodactyla > Balaenopteridae > Balaenoptera > Balaenoptera musculus. The sequence goes on along the minus strand of NC_045798.1, from coordinate 26,288,904 downwards.
ACTTTGCGCTTGTCCTTAATCTCGTTAAATCTTCACACAAATCTATGGAAAAGGAATTCCCCCAGTTTGAAATTTTGCAGCTGAGCCTCAGAGAGTTTAAGAGGCTCAGCCCAGATCACCCTCTCTGAACCATGTCTCATCCTGTGCGGGAGAGCTGGCCATGACCGCTAGCTCCCCAACAAGCCTAGGCCCTGCTTTTGCAGTGTGGTGGTCTCCTGGCAGACACCCCTCTTAAAATCCTGTACCTTCAGGTACAGCTCAGGGGGGGGGTCTCCAGCAGGGATGATGACCTCCCAGGTCTTCTTCCGCTGTGACTGGAGGGGGAGGGTGTTTCCTTTGCTTGTCTTTGCTGCAACTTTTACCACATTCAGCGAACAAGGGCACAGGGACTGGTGCGTGGGGGACAGTCGGGGGCTCAAGGCTGGCTGGGTTCTTGCTGTGAGTGATGAACCGCAAGTGCCCGGGGGAGGGATGGCAAGGGGAATGAAGCTGGCGAAGGGGCTGTGGGAGCCGGTGGTCAGGTGGACCGTCCGTGGACGTGGACCGATGGCCAGGTCCGTGTCAGGGAGAGGCAGCAAGAGGACAGCAGTAGCCCTGCATCACGGAGTCAGCAGGCCCTCCCCCTCCCCATGCACCCCTTCCAGCGTGGGTGACTTGCGTCCTGCCCACAGAGATGTTCAACCGGGGTGGGGGGCACGGCTGCCAGCTTTAGGGGCCTGCCGGGTGCTCGTATGGGCCGTATTCCTCCCCATCTAGCTGGCGTTTCCCTACATCCTGAGGTTTCCTTCCCACCCCCTCTCTGCCCAGCAGCCCTCAACTGTGGGGCGTGGCCCTCAAGAAGTCCTCTGTACCAGCTAGGAGCTGCCCTGGGGCTGCAAACGTCAGAAACCCTGACCAGTGGTGCTTCAAGCAGAGAGGGGCTTACTTTTCTCCTGTAATGTAAAGGCAGCTGAAGGGGATGGGCAGAGCCGCCAGAGCCCCAGGCTCCTCGGGGTTGCCACTCCCCCTCCTTTGCCTGTGTTTTTCCAGCTCAGGGTTGCCTGGCAGCTGCTGCACATCTGGCAGTCCTGCCCAGGTTCCAGGCGGGGGTAGGAGGAAGGGCGTAGGGTAGAGCCTCCATCTGCAGGCAGCTGCTTCCCTGTGGACCCTGCACATCACATGGGCCACAGCTACCTCCGGTGGCCATGCCTGGTTGCCAGTGGCTCCGGGGCGGTGAAGGTTCTAAGCAAACAGAATTGGGATGCTGTCAGTGAGGAGGGAGGGGGAGAGGATTTTGGGGGCCAAGGGCTCCTCGTGCGTGTGTGCTGTTGTTCAGCAGGTGATTATAGAGCCCCTGGGGATGCCGGGGGTGTTACTGTTCTATAGCTCTTAGGAACAAATTACCACAAATTGAGCAGCTTAAAACAACACACGTTTATTATCTCAGTTTCTGTGGGTCACAATCGAGTACAAAGTGACTGGTCTTCTTCTTCAGGTCTCACGGCCGAAGTCAAGGCGTCTCCAGGTCAAGTAGGGAGGAACCCACTTCTGAGCTCATTCAGGCTGCTGGCAGAATTCAGTTCCTTGCGGCTGAACGACTGAGGGTCCTTCATCTTCAAAGCCAGTAACGGCACATCTGAGTCCTTCTGCTTCGAGGCTCTCTGACCGCCCCTCCTGCTGCATCTCTTACTTGAGCTGGAGAAAATTCTCTGCTTTTAAGGGCTCATGTGATTACGTTGGCCCCACCCAGATAATCCATGATAACCTCCCTACTGTAAAGTCTATAACCCTAATTACATCTACAAAGTGCCTTTTGCCACGTAAGGTAACATATTCACAGGTTCCAGGGAATTGGGCATGGTCATCTTTGGAGGCCCTCCGCCTGCTACCTAGTAACAGGTCAGAAGGTAGGCCACAGCAATGTCCCCCACCTCATGCAGCCCAGAAAGGAATCAGTAACTCGCAAACAGAGATATGGTGACGGCCTTGAAGGAGAGGACCTGACGGGGCCAGGAGCTCTGGGGCTTTCCTGACGAACTGAGCCTGAGGCAGATGAGGGAGAGTACAGGCCTACAGCGTTCCAGGACCAACGCCCAAGCCAGGAGCCAGGAGCCAGGAGCACGGCCCCGAACAGTGGCTCACCTACAGGGCGTCGTAGGTTATTTGTTGGCGAGGCTTCACTGTGTCACCCACTTCCACTATCAGAGAACCGCCAACCAGGTGCTGGCTCCTGAGTCTTCTGGCTGGAGTCACTTGGGTCAGTTCTGTTCACATTTCACTGGGCAAGGCAAGTCACATGGCCAGATCTACTGCCAGGGGGTGGGGAGACAGACCCCTCCCCCAGGCAGGCCAGGCCAGGCCAAAGGTGGTGCCAGCTAACTTAGACTAAGGCGGGGTGGGGGCAGGAGAAGTGAGGATAAAGGGACAGTGGAGGGAGGCACATTTCACTGGCAGGCGATCAGGGGTGGGAGAATAGTCATGCACTTGGATTTGGACACAGGTAGCAGGACATGCGGAGTTGGCTGCTGGGGCTCAGAGGAACGCCCCGGGCTGGAGACAATGCGTGGGGTGCATCAGTGCATCAGTGGTAACAGAGCCCTGGGCACAGGAAGTCTGCTGGGGTGTGGGAGTGGGGAGGGATATGACCTGGGGCCCACCTGGAGGGATCCACATTTTACAGAGTATTTGCACAGCTGGGCCATGTGACCTCCTGCCTGAGGCCGCCTGCTTCCACAGGCATGGTGGTCTTGCTCTATCACATGGCCAGTGTCCAGGCCAGTGTGTGCTGTGCCACCTTAACCAGACCACACCTGCCAAAGACCAAGGACAGGACCTCCCTGGAGAGCTCTGAGACTTGGCCAAACCAGCATGAGCCAAACCCCCTCGAGTGTCTGCAGAGCTCTGCTCCCCAGCACAGCCCCCTGACCAGGGTCTCCTCGGAGCGGGAGTCGGGTGGCCCTCCTGCCCAGTAATGGCAGGGCCTGCAGGCTCCTCCCTGGCCCTGTCCTCTTCCTGCCGTGTCATGGCTAACTTCATTCATTCAGCCAGCATTTAGTCCATGTCTCTTGTATGTTTGGCACCTACTAGGTGCCCCCTGAGCTGACCAACAGTGGAAGAGAGAGACTGCACCCAGGGCTCTGTGAGAGGGCATCCCCACAGGGCCTGGCTAGGGTGGGGCTTCCCTGAAGAGCTCAAGTTTCCAGACCTGCAAAGGGGTTGCCCAGGGGACCGGATGGGGCTTTGGGGTGGGCTCTGAGACGGAGTTGCTGACTGCCTTTGGAGCCCCTCCTACTCCCTGCCTCTCCCCTGGGCACCTCCCAGCATCCTCACCCACCCTGAAGAGCAGGGGTGCAGGGAAGGCCTCTGGATGGTGACTCGCTTGTGGCAGCCCCCTCCCACCTGCAGCAATGACCACCCCTCCCCATCACACACAGACACACAGACACACACACACACGCACGCGCGCGGAGACTGCGGACACAGGAGGGCTTAGTGGAATGAGCTGGGACTCCATCTGCTTGTCTGGCTGTGATCTCATGGGGGGCCAGGGGCCATCTGTCCCGCTAAAAGCCGCATCCCTGCTGCTCCCGGCACACAGACGTCGCTGTGACTAGATGAAAGGACTGACAAACGAGGGACAGGCAGATTTCTGGCCGCCGCGTGGAGAACGACTTTGAGGAGGTGCTCAGGGCCAAGGGCCGACTCTGCAGGGGCTCCGAGTTCCGCCGGGCGGGCTGGGCCTCCGCAGGCGGTGACGTCACCAGGCGCGAGCGCGCCGCGGCCTCGGGGGCGGGGCCTCCGCCGACTGTGGCGTCACGGGAGGCTGGGCCGCAGCCGCACTGGGAGGGGCGCTGGGCGGCGGTCACGTAGCTCAGAGGTTTCCCGGCTGTGTTTCCGCGCGAGTCGGTTGGTTCCTGTATCCCTGTCTTCGCCGTCATGCCGATATTCCTGGTGAATACCAACGTGCCCCGCGCCTCTGTGCCGGACGGGCTCCTCTCCGAGCTCACCCAGCAGCTGGCGCAGGCCACGGGCAAGCCGGCGCAGGTCTGCGGGGAGGGCCCGGCCAAGCGGTCCCGGGCTGGGGCGGGGGAGGTGGCTCCGGGATGGGGCTTGGGCGGGGCAGGCGGCTCCGGGATGGGGCTCCGGGAGGGGAAGGGATGGGGGCGTACGGGCCGGCGAGGCCAGGAGGCCCGCTGACCGCTGCCCCTCCCCCGCAGTACATCGCGGTGCACGTGGTGCCGGACCAGCTCATGGCCTTCGGGGGCTCCAGCGAGCCGTGCGCGCTCTGCAGCCTGCACAGCATCGGCAAGATCGGCGGCGCGCAGAACCGCTCCTACAGCAAGCTGCTGTGCGGCCTGCTGGCCGAACGCCTGCGCATCAGCCCGGACAGGTGCGTGGGCGCCGGGGGACGGGGGGCGCGCGGCCACGGCGGCCACCTCGCAGCCGGCTTAGACCCGCTTCCTCCCCCGCAGGATCTATATCAACTACTACGACATGAACGCGGCTAACGTGGGCTGGAACGGCTCCACCTTCGCCTGAGTGTCGCGCCCCGGACTCCCCTGCCCCGGGCCCGCAGCCTAAGCGCGGTTTTCTGCCCGCCCCGCCCCCAGCGACCCCACCTACCGGGACGGAGAAATAAACGGTGTGGAGACTGCGGCTGCCTCGGGCTTCCTTGGCTTGCGGAGGAATCGGTGCAGGGCTGGGTCAGTGACTGTTAACCGAGATCGGGAGGGGTGTCCCCAGAATCTGCAGCCTAGCCTCTCCACGCCCCCAGCCCCCAGCAGAGGGCCCAGCTGTGGTTGGCATCCTCCCCGAGGCCGCAGACCCCGGAATCCTACGGGAATTCGTTTTGGATCGTCCCCCACCCCCCACCTCCCGCAGAGGCCGGACTACCTCTTGGGCTAGGGCTGGCGGGGAAAGGGGGAGGGGTCAGAATCTGAGTGGGGGCGGGGGGGGGGGAGAGAAAGCCTTCCCCACTCCGTCCAGGGTCACTTTTCGATAGGCTGCTGCCTCAGTGTCTTGACTTGGGAAATCCCGTTGTTCTGGAACTTTGCAACAGCTTTTGGGTCTGGTAGGAGGGAAGGTGCCCAGGAGGTGGAGTTCCTGGTTATGTTGCCCTGTTCACCCCAGTTCTGGGCCTGGGCTCTGCTCCCCTCAGGCACAGCAGTCCCCTGAGGGAACATCCCCTGTAATTTGGGTACCATTCAGGTCTTATGGCGCAGCAGCTCTGAGAACCTCCAGGTGGCTAGTTAACCCCACTAGGCCTCTGGAGGTCCTGGCGCTGAGGGTACCCTGTCAAAACAAAATCAGTGTCAAGGTCCAGTGTAACTGGGGTCTCCTGGCCTAGGATCCCTTCTCCAAGTGCAGGGGCTCGCTCCCTCGTGGGGGCAGCGATAGGGCAGCAGGCAGTCCTCCAGCCACGAAGTGCTGCTTGCTCGGGTCCAGTCGCCTTTGGGCTGAACACTTCACCGCCCTGCAGCATGAGTGCCTCCATGGGCCCTGGCAGCGACTCCTTCCAAGTGAGGCCCAGCCATGAGCACTGGGAATTTGTGTGAAGGGCCAGCTCCACCCCTTCTGCACTGCCTACCCTGGGAGAGAAGTCCAGTTCATTGCAGCTGCTGGCACAGAGAAGGGGCTCCTCTGGCCACATGAACCCCATTCCTGGGGGCCTCACCTCTGGATTCCTGCTGGCCCCGAGCCATTGAAACCCTTTGTTCTTCTTCAGCCCCTGAGATAGACAAGAACATCCTAGATGGAGGTGATTTTTTAAAAATCCACAGAATTTAAGTGAATTTGTTTTTGGAAGCTGAGGGGCTCTGGGGAAAAGGGTTATTACTACCTGGACCAAGCCTCTGGAGCTCTTCCCTTCTGATGCTGGGAGTGAGGAGCAGGCCCACCTTTGAGTGATACACAGTGACAAGGGCCACCTTGTATGTGTGCTGGGGCCTGGGGTGGCCACGGGCTCCTTCCTTGGGACGGCTGCCAGTGGCCCAGCCCATGTGGCACCCACTGTGGCTTCAGTGTGAACTCCCAGCAGGCAGGAAGCTTCGGGTGCCCATTCCAGGCTGGTGGCAGGTCACACTTGCCCTCTGATTATGGTAACTTCAGAACAGCCCAGGCCCCAGGGCTGCCTAGCCCAGTCCCTTGGCACTTTCTACTTGGATCCGCCCCCCACCCCACACCTCCGGGGCAGTCTGCCAGTGCCAGCTTCCTCATTCAGATGCCTGAGGGCTGCTCTCCTTCAGTCCAGGTCCAGGGGGCACTCTCCACCCTCAGCCCCCAGTCAGCTCCCTGGATATTGAGGATCTACTTCCAGGACAGTGGGGACAGTCGTGACCTTTGAAAGGAGGAGAATCGGTTCAAGGGAGTCTGGAGGGTGTGGCCCATCTTTCGGAGGGGACGCTCCTCTTCCACAGAGGTCTTCCAGCTCACCTCAGTCTCATTCTGTCCTCAGTGAGGGGACTGGAGTCAGTCTCCGTGCTGGGGGAGGGGGCGGGGGGTGGCATGGCTCCAGCTGCAGCCAAACATCCCTCAGCCTGGCTCGCGGCCTGGGGCCTCCCTCTTGGGTATGAGCACCTGCCCTGTGACAGGCTCCTGCCTCGGCCTGGCCTTTGTCACATCCCCTCAGCTCCCCAGCTGTGTGCCCCCCAACCCCCAAGTTCCCAGCACACAGCTTCTTCCCCCTGCTCTTGGCCTTCACCTTGATGCACCACGCAAGGTCGTGAGAGCAGGGGCCTAGGTGTCTGTGAGCATCTCATCCGACTCCTTCATTTCACAGGTGAGGACACCATCCCAGTTCCCAGGGTGTGTCAACACCAGGTCACCACCTCCCAGGGTCCGACCTCACATTCCCTCCCATTGTCCCCAGCTAGGACTTTCACCTTGTGGCCTCACATGAGCCATGGGGGTCTCCCCAGCTGCAGGGGTCTCTGAGGGCCAAGGAGACTGGGCGCCTGCTGTGTTGGGGAGGATGGAGGGGCTCCAGAGGGCAGAGCACAGCTCGCTGCCCCCATGAATCAGGGAGCGCCAGAGGCTCTGGTCAGCTGGGGTATCACACAGCAGTGGCTCCTTGGATAGGAAAAAGGGGGCATCGGTGGATCAGGGTCCCACATTCTTAACCCTGCCCACCATGCTCCCAAGCCCCCTGGAGCTAATAATCGTCCCTGCATGCCGAGGAGAGCAGCTGCTGCACCTCCCTCTCAAGACATCTGTCCCCAATCCCAGTCCTCCCCCACCCCCCGCCCCGCACCCGGCCAGCTCCATTTCCTCTGAAGCATGGGCTCCACTGCCCACCAAGCAGCCTGTCCCTTCCCCTGACGCCACCAACTGCCCCAAGGCCCACAGGGGTGTCGTCAGCCTTCAAAACGGCAGCAGAAACTCATTTCCAAATAACAGCTCGAACTGAGATGTGGGACAGACGGGGGTGGAGGCACAGACTGCCACCCGCTCTCCACCATTGCCCCAGTGGTACCGCGTCACCTGCCAGCAAAGACCCCTGGCCTCTGGGGCAACCAGCGCCTTCAGCCCCGGTTTGCAGCCTGGCACCTCCCTTGCCGGTGCCGTTCCTTCTTCATCGAATGCCTTTCCCCCTCCAGCCCACTGGGAGCCCCACACTGCACCCTTCTAGGAAGCCTTCCCTGAGGCCACCCAGTGCTGCACAATGCCAAGTCCCCTTTGCTTCAGCCCAGGCCCTGTGAGCTGCTCCTGGGTCCTGTGTCCCCCAGCACCCTCTGGGTGGCTGCACCCGGCTCTGTGATCTTTGCGCCGGTGGCCCGGAGGCCACTTGGGGCTTGTCCATTCTGGAGAGCTGGGCAGCGTAGACTCCCCCCCAGGCCTCCCACCTTGTCCTCTGCAGGCTTGCCCCACTGCCCTGTCCCCTGGTCTGAGACCCCTGCCTCAGGGCCTGCTTCCCCTGGGAGCCTGATCTTAGGGACCCTGGGGTCGAGAGCCTGCTTGGCTCCCCTTCTGGGCCTCAGTTTTCCCCATCTGTGAAATGAAGAGATTCACCACATGTCTTTCCTACATATTCCCTAAACCACGGAGCTGACAGGACAGCTCAGCCTCAGGGACACGAGTAATGTGGATCACCAGGGGAGCTGAAGCAGGGAGCAGCGGGCCCGTGCCTGCACACAGGTCTTGGTATTATGTGGGGAGGTCAGCCAATCCCAGAGCTTAGGAAGTTTCCAGTGTTTCTGGGCTGCTGATGTCTTCCTTGACTCCTTGGCCCCCTTTGCACTAAGTGCTGGCCCCCAAAACTTTGTTTTTGTAAAGCTCCCTCCTGCCACCCAGCCCTTCTTCCCAGCTGTGCAAAGCCAGGTTCCAGTCCTCCAGGCCTCCCAGGGAGAATTCCAGAATGGGCTTGGAAGACGTGGGGGGAGGGGGGAGCAGCCATACTGCAAACCCACCAGCCGCCGTTTGCCCAGATTTCCCCTCCTAGTGAAGTGAGCACACCTCACTTCTGTGTTTGAAGCCGACATAAAAGAGACAAAAATGGTCAGTTTTCAGAAATTGGCTCTGTCCCCTCACTCCTGGAGCCTCAGCCCCCCATCTGGGGACAGTGGGGTCTGGACTTGATATTCTCATAAGTCTACCCCCCAAACATCCAGACAGGGCTCCAAATCCCAAAGCTACAAATGGGAAGTCTCTGCCACCATGCCCCTCTGCCACCTGGTTTCTTTTCCTAATTCTGCTCTCATTTTAATAGGTAATATATTTACATGGCTCAAATTCAAAGCATTCCAAGGATCCCCAAAGAGAAAGCTCCCTCCTGCCGCCTCCCTCCACCAGGCAGCCCTCTCTCAAATCCCTCTAGAGCTATTTTATGCACATATAACACCCCCACCCCTCCCCCCAACTTTTTTTTTTCCACAAATGGTAGCATATTCTACACTAGGTTGCACTTTTTTTTTTTTACTTAAAAGTCTATCTCAGTACCTGAAGAGTCTCCAGTATTCCCTTGTTGGGACCGGCCATGGTTACTTACTTAGCCAGCCCCTATTGAGAACGTTCGAGCTCTTTCCATCCCTCCACTCTTAGCTCTGCGCTGTTGGCGTCCACGTATGTGTAGGTATATTTGGAGGATAGGTTCCTAGAAGTAGGATTAGTCAGTCAAAATCGATGCTGTTTTAATGTGGCCAGATGTCCCTCCTAGAAGGGGGTCTAGGGCACCAACCCACCTGGCACAGGAGCATCCCCACCTGTTTTGACTTTGGGCTGCCTGGTGGGGAAAGGCTTTTCCCCAGAAGGTGTTAATTTGCATTTCTCTTCTTCCGAGATGGAGTGTCTTTTCCTCTAGTGAATAGCCATTACCTTTTCCTTTTCTGGAAACTAAGTCAAATCCTCAAGTCCATTTTTCCCACTGGGCTGTTTTTTGTTTTAGAGCTTTTTATATATCAGAGAATTTAACCCTTTACCATGAGTTGCAAATGTTTTCCCAGTTTGGGCCCCAGGGCCTCAGATGTCCCGAGTACTGCGTGGATGAAGTGCTCACGGGCCACATCGATGATGCTAGCAGTAAAAAGGAGCTGCCTCAAATTCCAAAGCTGTCAACTTAGCTTATGAATTAGGACCTCTTGTTGGTGCCAGCGCCCTGCTCCCTAAGGAGCTTCTTCCCTCCCACCACTAGCTCTGCGGGAGATGGGGGGGGGGCGATGCCCATCTGAACTGTTACTTTAACACATAAGCCTAGACCTTCCTGAGGATAAAATTGGCCAGTCAAAAAAGCAATGTGGAGGGCTTCCCTGGTGGCGCAGTGGTTGAGAATCTGCCTGCTAATGCAGGGGACACGGGTTCGAGCCCTGGTCTGGGAAGATCCCACATGCCACGGAGCAGCTGGGCCCGTGAGCCACAACTACTGAGCCTGCGCGTCTGGAGCCTGTGCCCCGCAACGAGAGGGGCCGCGATAGTGAAAGGCCCACGCACCGCGATGAAGAGCGGTCCCCGCACCGCGATGAAGAGTGGCCCCCACTTGCCGTAACTAGAGAAAGCCCTCGCACGAACCGAAGACCCAACACAGACAAAAATAAATAATAAATAAATAAATAAAGTAGCTATAAAATTAAAAAAGAAAAAAAAAAAAAAAAGCAATGTGGAGACTTCCTTGGTGGTCCAGTGGTTAAGACTCTGCACTCCCACTGCGGGGGGCACGGGTTCGATCCCCTGGTCGGGGAACTAAGATCCTGCATGCCGCACAGCACGGCCAAAAAAAAAAAAAAAAGGCAATGTGGCGGGGAAATCAGGTGGACTCTCTGTCAGAACCTTCCAGTATTTTCCTGGGGAGAACCCAACTCTTCAGGGAGCAAGTCTCCTCTTTTGCTCTCTGATAATTCAGAGGATAATATTCTTGATTCTAAAATAAGCCCATTTCCTTCTTGTTCAGAAAGAAGTGAAAAGACCCTTTGGATTTCATGCCTTTCGACTATTCTTTAAATTCTGGTGAACGCCCAGACTTCCACTCCAGCACTGGGAGCGGGGGCAGGGGCCGGAACTAGGCCCCTTCTGGTGAGGTGAGTGCATGGCTTCGGAGAAGAAGGTGAGTGACCCTGCCCACCAGCACATGGGGCTGTGACACCCAGGTGACACTGCCCCCAGGGAAGCAGCCAAGTAAGAGGTGGCAGAAGCCTCCCATCAGCTTGATCAGCCGTTCAGACTGCATGACTGATATGATACCAGGGACACCTCACAGCAAAGAGCCCAGGGCCTCCACACCACCAACAGCAAAGCACGAGGAGAGCTGTGCTCTGAGAAAGGTTCAGGAGGGGAGCCCCATTTCCAGGAATGAATCCTTCGGTGAAGGGCTGATTCCTTGGTGAGTTGCCGCCAGTCAGAACAAAACACAGTGACAAAGCCGAGAAGCAAGTGCAGGCTTTATAGCCCCCCTACCGGCATTTCAAGTGTAGACAAGGATAAGGACCCTGGTGATCATGGGTGGATAAAAAAGGCCGAAAGACTCGAAGGGTGTAAATTCATACAAGTTTGACATTTAAAGCCCCTGTTGAGTCACTTCAATACCATATTTACCAGACAAGCAAGACAAAGAATAGTTAGAATACAGTGAAGACTGGTGCAGAAACAGACATTTTCCAGAATAGGATGTGACTTTACAGGTACCATACAGAATGTGACTTCATACGTGCAGAGAAGAGAAGCTGGCCGGGGAGTAAGGGAAACGAACAGTTCGAGAGTACATTGCTCTGTATCAGGGAATGAAGCCAAGAGGTGCCAATCTCTACAGAGCAAACTAACACCTGGGGGCGGGGTGGTCAATGAAGGACCACATAAGTGGGGAGACCACACACGTCCATGATTGGAGGCAGTGTGGTCTTCACTTCTCTCCATTCTGCCCTCTGATTCAACAGTCCCAATAAAAATTCCAACAGATTTTGGGTGGAATTTGACAACCAAATTCTAACATTTATGAGACTCCAAAGGGCCAAGAGGAGCCAAAACATTTTCAAGGCGGGAGGACTTGCTTTCCAATGTCAAGATTTCTTAGCAAGCTATATAAATAAGGTGAAGTGAAATCAGCACGGGGCAGACATCTACACACACATATGGACCTGATACAGGATCAGGGCAGCTTGGAAATCTGTGTGACAGGAAGCACAATTCAATTAGCTGTGCAGGGCCACTGGCCACCACATGGGGAGAAAGCGCAAATTGGACTTCTATTTCATACCCACACAAAAATCAGTTCTCTGTGAATTAAAGACATAAAGATCATAGAAGAGAATATCATCTTAATGATTTCCTTTTTTTTTTTATCTTTTTTTTTTGCATGAAGCTTTTCTATACTTTGTTTTCTTTGTTTGTTTTTTTAAAATTAATTAATTAATTAATTTATGGCTGTGTTGGGTCTTCGTTTCTGTGCTAGGGCTTTCTCTAGTTGTGGCAAGCGGGGGCCACTCTTCATCGCGGTGCGCGGGCCTCTCACTATCGCGACCTCTCTTGTTGCAAAGCACAGGCTCCAGACGCGCAGGCTCAGTAATTGTGGCTCACGGGCCCAGTTGCTCCGCGGCATGTGGGATCTTCCCAGACCAGGGCTCGAACCCGTGTCCCCTGCATTAGCAGGCAGATTCTTAACCACTGCGCCACCAGGGAAGCCCTTAATGATTTCTTAAATGAGGTACACAAAGCACAAATGACCAAGGAAAAGATGGACACATTTGACCTTATATTAGTAAGACACCATGAAGAGTCAAAAGACATGCTACACCTAAAGGGTTCACATCCAGATAGTATTAAAAACTGCTACAAATTGGTAATAGACAACCCAATAAAAATTAGCAAAGGATTTTATAAGCCTCTTCACAGAACAGTATATCCAAATGGAAAAGGTGTTCAACCTCAGTAGAGATCAGGGAAATGCAATTAAAGGCACCACAAGATGCTACTGCCACCCATCATGTTGGCTGTAATTAATCCGCCCACAATCCCACTTCCAGGTATAGATCCTAAAGAAACCTGCATCTGGAAACAACCCAAATGTCCATCAAGAACAGAATGGATAAATAAATTGTGGCCTATTCACGGCATGGAATACAGCACAGCAGTGCCATGAACAAGCTACAGGGACACTTACCACTATGGATGAATCGATTTCATTTATTTACAGTTCAAAACCAGGGAGCCCCAAACTACATTGTTTAGAGGTCCAAGCCTAGGTGGTAAAACTGTGATGAAAGCCAGGAAACAATTCCCCTCCCATCAAGACAGTGGGCCGGCTGGCGGGGAGGGTGGGAGCTGACCGGGCCAGGGCACACAGGAGTGGATGGGGGCTGCAGTGATATTTTTCCCTCACTCTTCTTACAAATGTCTGTGTTATACTTGTTAAACTGTTATGCATTTTTCTGTGTGTATGTTATACTTCACGGTACGAGTGACCACACACACACATACACACACATACACACACACACACAGACACACACACGAAAGGAAAGGGAAGGGAAGACCATCACCACATACCATGCAGAGGTGTTACCCAGGCCCCCACCCCTCTGAGACCTTGCCCGACTCTGGCCTGACAAGAGCTGCCCCACTGGCTGCCTGCTCTCCAGCCCACCCCCAGCCTCCCTGAGCCTCCAGCCACTGTGGGCCTGCTGAGGTGGGGGGCCCTTCCCCCTCATGGCCTCACATTTCCTTGTGAGGTGTTTCCATCCCTAAAGTAGCCCTCCCACCCTTGCCCCCCCATAACCTGCCGGCTAGGCCCTCCTGGGCTCTGCCGTGTGCTGCTTGCCTTCTGGCACACCCTATGACTCCCACGCTACGGCCGAGGCCCCAAAATTGGAATTGGAAGAAAGCAGTGGTCTACGCAGGCCCCTCAAACCCACCATGTTGCACACTGGAGTCAAGCTTTGAGTCCACACCAGTGACCCCACACAGTAGCCCATGTGAAGTCTGAGGCTCTGGGGTTGCCCGGGGGCCTTGGCAGTGCCCCACGGGGTTTTGGTGCTGTGAGCTGATGCCTAGGCTGTGTGGTCCTGATGAGAATCTCCACCTGCTATGTAAGCAGGGTCCTTGTGGGCAGGTTTGTGAGCCGCAGGAGGCCTCGCCTGGGCTCCAGAGAGCTTCCACCTTCTGGGCGGAGGTGGGGGTGGGTGTTCTCCTGGGTCAGTCACAGGGAGGTGGTGGCCCATGAGTTGCTGCCAGAACAGGGGCTGTGCAAGGTCCTCCTGCACCTCCAAGTACATCCGAGGTTCATCCCTGGAGCTGGGAGACAGAGCCTGCCTGGCCTGCAGGAGGTGCGGGGTTGTTAACTGACACAGCATCCCCAGCAGTCGGGGCCCTTCAGAGAAGAGGGGTTGAGATAGTAAAACAACTCAAAGAGATCACTGCACACCCAAAGCTAGCAAGGCAGAGCAAAAGGCGTGAGTGGGAGCCGTCTGGACAGGCGTCAGGTTCACTGAGGAGAGCCAGAAGGGCCTGGAGCGGTTTGAAAAACACACCCTAGTCTCACTCCCAGAACAGGAGCAGTGGAAATAAGAGGAATGTCCTCAAAAGAACATGGGGTGTCAGGGGACAGCCTGGGCAGACATGAAGGGGCTGATGGGACCCTGGAGTGGCCAGGCCAACAGAGCAACTCAGGCAGGGGCCAGCAACGCTCCCTGGGGTGGGGGGGCAAGGCTCGGGACAAGGCAAGGCCACCCAGGGAGCCAGGTGACTCAGAACACTCCTGAGGGGCTGCCGCTCCATACAGAGTTGGGAGAACTCTGCTCAGGGCCAAGATGGCTTCTGTGAGACCCAGAAGCCATCCACGAGCCAGCAGTTCCCAGAGGCTGTGGAGGATCCGGGCAAATGCAAGGACGGAAGATCAGCACCAAACACTGAGAAGATCTGGGGACGCCTTTTGGGACGGGAAGACTGGGGGGTAGGGTTCGGGATCACACAGCCCTAAGGGAACATGTTTTTAAATGTAGGGATTACGTCTCAGGAAGGCTCAGCTGAGCCCTACCACAGGCGAGCAGAGCCAGGCACAAGAGGAGCCGGCAGCGGGGAGAGTGGCCAATGGACCGTCACTCTTGGGTCTCTGGGGTGGAGCCCTGGGGCTATTTCAACAGTGGATGCTGTGACCAAGCCGGAGTTGACTGGTTTTTCTTTCTCTTGCCCTGGGAGACCCCAAGAGACAAAATCTAGAGGAATATGTCAGAAAAAGTAAAATGTTTGGGCGAGAAAGTATTAAAAGGAGGGAAGGCACTGGAATCCAACAAAAACGGCCAGCCCTCTGTGTGGTCAGGAAAAGGGATGAAACCACCGCCAGGAGCCGACACAGCACAAGTGCACGGGGCTCAGCCTGGAGCCGCAGGCAGCAGCACAGCCAGCATGCTCCCAGGGCACAGAGCCTCGCACCGGAAACGAGGCTGCAGAAACAGCTGCCACGCCAGGCCGGAGTATCCCAGATGGAGAACAGTGTCCTGAGAATCAACCGGGCAGAGCGGCTGCTCCCTGGCCCTTGGTTCAGGAACCTGCTCCAGGCAGGATGCACAGACGCTGGGCAGAGCTCAGCCCTGGGTGCCCAGAGGGAAACCGAAAATTACGAGGTTTCGAACATTCTGGAAGAAAGAAGGTATTGTAAATGAGACTCTACAGCTGGGCTGTCCACAGCCATTTGTGAGAAGGCAGGAGTGGCACATATGCGCTCAGAGAGGAGAAGGAATGCAAAGTTGCTCCCTGCCCCGCCCAAAGCGTCCACTGGGCTAAGCTAACCCTCCACCAGGTCCAACCCTCAGTGAGTGGGGTCGGGGGCTGGCATCCTCTTTCCTGTCCACTCTCCTTCCATCCCTGCCTGGGTCTTGAGCCAGCAGGAAGAGAGATCCACATGGGGCTGAGTACTGGCTGGATTCTGAGGACACCAAGCAGCCTGCAGGCTGCCCGAGGGGTTGATTTCCCTGTGGCAGGCAGGGCCTAGTAACTCTGAATCCTTTAAAAGTGGGGCACATGACAGGCTAGCGGAAATCCTGAGGTGTGGAGAAGAACCCCATTCCAGGAGCCATGCGTGTGGCTGGGCTGGCACGGATGCTTGGAGAGGGAGTTAACAGCTGGGCTCTCTGGGAAGGCTTTGGGCTTCAATCCTCGGACCTTAAGACTTTTAGTTTTTATTTCCTTGAACTTTAACCTAAAAGGGCAAAGGAATTTAATTTTTTGATATGAATTTCACCCTAGGAAATTCACGAGAGAGGGCATTTCTATGTTGACTTTTTTTTTTAAATAGATTTATTTATTTAGTTAGTTAGCTAGTTAGTTAGTTTTGGCTGCGTTGGGTCTTCGTTGCTGCCCGCGGGCTTCGTTGCAGAGAGTGGGGGCTGCTCTTCGTTGCGGTGCGCGGGCTTCTCATTGCGGTGGCCTCTCTTGTTGTGGAGCACGGGCTCTAGGTGTGCGGGCTTCAATAGTTACAGCGCGTGGGCTCAGTAGTTGTGGCTCGTGGACTCTAGAGCGCAGGCTAAGTAGTTGTGGCACACGGGCTTAGTTGCTCCGCGGCATGTGGGATCTTCCTAGACCAGGGCTCGAACCTGCGTCCCCTGCATTGGCAGGCGGATTCTTAACCACTGTGCCACCAGGGAAGCCCTATGTTGACTTTTAATTGGAGTATCTTTGTCATTTTATCTCTTTGCAGAACGTCTGAGCCAAATTTGGACTTTGAGGTTGGCCCTAATTTAGGATGGAAAGGTTAGGGAGAGAATTCTTGGTTTGGGTTCTAGTGTGCCCTTGGAGTTCAGTGATGCCCGGTTCTGGCCCATCCCGAGGCGGCTGAGGTGGGGGAATATTAACTGCCCATGGGCCCCAAAGGGGAATGGATGGAATGGGGCCCGCACCCCTCCCCCTGGGAAACAGTTGAGGTGGCCCTGAGGGCCCTTTCCCTCCCACCCCTTCCCACCCACCACTCTGCTCAGCAAGCAGCAGCAATAGCGCCGACCCATGAATTTGGGAAAAGAAAGTGGGCAGGTTTGATTCGGCTCCTTTGGGGCCTCTCTCGGGATCTGGCCCAGCCTGCCCTGTGGGTGCTCAGCTCCGCCCTCGCTCTCTCTGGGGGTGAAGGGGTGCAAGCTGCCCAGCGTGGGACGGTCTCTCTCCATCGCCCCAGGCCTCCAGCAGGCTGCTGACCTATCGTCCCAGCCCCACGCCCCGTCCCCACCTCCTCCCTGGCCTCCTCCTCCTCCTCGTCCATGCGGCCTCACTGCCCTGACCGCTGCCAGCCCGTCCCCAGAACCCAACACCCATGCTCTTGGCCAGAAATGAACTCCAAACTATCACTTCAGGTAAGCTTCTTTTGTTTCTTAAAGGGCTCACTCTGCACACATTGGCAGAGGCAGACTGTGGTCAGATCATGGAGGCACCAGGTACCAGGTGGAGGAAAACCAACCAGGGGGGCAAGTGAGCAGGCCCCTGTACCCCATTCCCGCCAGTGCCCGCCAGCGCCAAGCCGCAGCCCCCTGCTGAGTTGGACCCCTTGCTCCTCACTGCCTGGCCCGGGCCCCACGGCTGCCCTTTCACCGCCTGTGCTGGCTGTCCTCCCCGGTCCCCGGCCTCTGCTGCTCATCTTCCCTGCAGTCCCTGGAGAGGCAGCTGGGGCTGCATCAGAACAGCAACCCCTCAGTTTTCCAGGCTTTTCCAATGGCCTGGGGCACTCACTTACTGAGCTTGGAGTTTCTGACCTCAGGCCAGTGCTCTCAGGGGCACCGCCTGCTGCTCCGCCTAAGGCAGGGTCGGCTTTGAGTAAAGGCCAGGGCGGCTTCCCCTAAGAGGCAAGGCCCAGGCTGGGTCCAGGGCCTCCAGGTCTCCTGTCCCCCTTCAGCCAAAAGGATAATGAGGGGCTCCCATGTGAGTGGCCTTTCCCAATTTCCCAAGCAATTTCCCCAGACATTACCTCGTGGTATCCTCACAACAACCCTGTGAGGTAGGTGTTAGTGGCCTTACTTTAAAGGGGAAACTGAAGCCCAGAGAGGTAAAGTAGGAGATTTCCCCTACGGTCACACAGCAAGTTAGCCGCAGGACCGGTGCCCGTCCTCACCCCCCTGCCCTCCCTCCCAAGCCGAGGCCTTCTTGCTTTTCTTCCAATTCTTCTTCTACACTTTTCCTCTCCCGTCTCCCCTCCCCTGTCCTATCAGAGGACAGGCAGGTTAAGGGGAGCTGGCCTGGGGCTCTGCCAGACCTGTCTGGGACCTGAACAGGAATCAGCTTTGCCGGCTCCCACCCCTCTGCCGCTAAGGAAGTGGCCTGTGGCTCAAGGATCAGCTTGACCAGCCCTGTGTGTGCAGGAGAGGGCAGGGTGGGCCCAGCAGGGAGAACTCTGCTCAGGGCCAAGGACCCTCTTCTTGTCCAGAGGAGGGCTTTGGGGGGGGGCACAAATGCCAGGAACCTCCCTGCTGTGTGTACTGGAGGAGGAGAGCAGGGTGGGTAGGTGTGGGAGCCTGTGTGTCAACACAAAATGAGGCAAAATTAGAGAGTGAACCAGTGCCTGGCAATGGTCAAAGGTGTACACTATCTTCCCTTGAACTCTCCGGTGGCGCTAAACTTGAGCCTGGCACAGCTGTGATTACTCAGAGCAGAGGGGGATTTACAGCCAAAGTAAACAGAGCTGAATCTTCAGGGCATGTGCTTATCCCTTCAGGGGCCCTAGCCATGCTTTCAGTTGTCAGGTGCTTTTGGAAAATTTGCAGAAAATACTTTTACAAGTTGGTTGAGGCCCATTGTGTTTTTCCACTGCAAATTTCCTCCATCACACATATCCCGTGAGCATTTGGGCATTTGGGATGTGGCTAAGGGGGAAGGTAAAACTGGGGGATCACTAATATATGGGTTGAGTGGGATATGTCCACGGGATTTGAAGTCACTCCTGTGTCTGACATCTTGGTGCATAAACGGCTTCCTGGGACACACTTACTGCCAAAGGAGAGGTGGGGGAATCACCTCTTCTGTGTAGGAAATATAAAATCATTGTCACAATGAAAGGTAATCAAAGAGTCTGCAGGGGTGCAGGGGTGGGGCTGGGGGAGGGAGTATTTGAAAGGTGAAGGTGTGTCCAGCAGTTAAGAAGAATGTCAGGATATTTTTCTTGAGCTTGTGGTACTTGTTTTTAAAATTCATAATTTCTCAATCTAAATAATCGCTTTATATATAAAAAAAGGTTGCTTATCATCTTGAGTGTGTTGACAATGACCTGGTTTTTCTGTTAAGCCTGCTTTTCCAACCGACTCTTTAGTCAAGACTCAACGCCCACCACCCCCACCCCGCCCACCCCGCCCTGGTGCTTATGGGTCAGACTCTTATTGGCTGTTAACGGGCCCCTGATGTTCTCCACAGCTCTGTTCTCACACCAGGCCATCCCATTTGCTGCTCTTCAGCACTGAATACCCCACCTAATGCATGTGAACTGTAATGTGACCTGAAAGCTTCCTTATTCCAAGCTTACTGATTCCTGCAGGAATCATCATCCCCAAGTCACACAGGAGGAAACTAAGGCCAAGGCCAATGCTAAGGCTGAAGGAGGCGACAGTGTTGAAAATGACAGCATAACATGAGGGATGAGGTCAAGGCAATTGGTGAGGTCAAGACAGCTGCAGTGCTTTGTCCCATGCTATTCCAGCTGGTGACAAAATAACTGTCTCTAACAGATTCCTGGCCAGGGCTCCTCCCCAACAGCAGCAGCCTTCCTCTGGAGCCAGAAATGCCTCCGTGTATATGGTTTCATTCACAGGCCACCTTAGCTCTACTTAAGCAGGAAAGGTGAAATGACTTGCCCAAGATCACTCAGCTAGTAAGTGACAAATCCAGGATTCAAATCCAGGTCTCTGGACCCAGAGCACGGACAGGGAGAACGAGGGCAAACAGACTGGCAGCCCATCAAGCCAACCTGGCCCTGCTGGCAAGTGGTGGCAGCAGGCCCTGGCTGGGTAAGTTTGGCTCCAGTCCCTTCCTTCCCCAGTGGCTCCCCAAGCCACGTGGACTGGGCTTTCTGGCAACACGTCCTTGCATTACAGGGCCCCATACCCTTTAAAAGCACTTTCAGCATCTCACTAGGTCTCTGTAACCACCTCCGGAGAGGGTAGAGCTGCAATTACTTTACAGATGACAAGGGCAGCCTCAGAAAACTTTGGGGAGCTCAATAACCTTCCAACTGTGATGTTCCCTGGCGTGATCAGCGGTAACGTGTCCACAAAGCATGAACAAGATGGGGGGGGGTCCCATGTGAAGTTTCTTATTGACAAGGGTTACTGTGAGGCTTCTTGCCTGGACCCCCTAGTCTTAGACTTGGTCCACCTCACCCAGAAGCCCTGAAATGGGTGGGACTGGGGTGTCATGACAGGGACTTCTCTTAAAACCAGTCTCTAGGTCTCACCAGGGTGGGCTTCCATGGTGATCTCTCCTCCTCCCATTGGCATCCCTTCCTTGCGTTGCTACTGTCCATCTGTCCCTTCCTCTTTCCCCTCCTTAACCCAAAGGTAAGTCTCCCACAGGTAGAGGGAAGACTCAGAGTGGTTAAGAGAGCTCTAGGCGCCAGAAAGAGCTGTGGTCAGACTTCCACCTACACGTGAAAGCAACCTCTGAGGACCCTTCCTGCTTCAGAACTGGGCTCTTGACTCAGGTCTCCTCCCTGCCCGCTCCCCTTTCCCTGACCGTTCTTCCCCTCCCCTATCCTGTGCGTAAAAAATATTGACATTCCAAAAATGAGTAGGGGTCTATTATGCTTTGCTCAGCGATGGGGCGTCTAGGGCTGGGGAATGACGCCATGGACTCAGCTTTGCTGGGAGGTCTGCCAGCTCTGTTTCTTCCACCTCCCCTTTTCCCTCCACTTTTTGAGTCCACCTTCTTCTATTCGCGCCTTTCTGTCTCCCCCTCTGGGACCCTGCACAGCTCCTTCCACTCGACACGGCCGGAGACTGCACCCTCTGCCCTCGCCCGGCGGGGTCTCAGCTCCGAGGCCGCAGACCCTTCCCTTCCGCCCCACAGGCCCCGGCGCTTTCTAGGCCCCCCTCCCGGGTGGTTTTCCCGCCCCTTCCCTTCAGCCTAGGCCGCCGCCCGGCAATAGCAGAACCACCCACCGCTCTCGGGGGCCCTGGGTACAATGGCCGCGCGTGTCACCAGACCATAACGGTCCAGCGCGCGCCGACCGTTGCCATGGCAACCCCCCTCCCGGCAAGCTCCGCGCGCGGGGCCGCGGGGGCGGGTAGGGGCGAGGGCTGAGAGGTGGTGGGTCCGCCCACAGCATGCTCCGCGCTCCGGGCGGTGCTCTGAGAGACTGTGCTCTGAGGGGCGGGGCGGGGCGGGGCTGGCAGGTCCCGGCGTGCTCCGCGCGGCGGGGCGGGGCCGAGGGGGGCCGTGGAGCCGGGGGGCCCTGGAGCCTGGCGGCCCGAGGGTCTGTGTGCTGGTGGTGTCTGCCAGAGGGGCAAAGTGAGGTCTGATAAAATGCTGTGCCAAGGGCCGGCATGAGGCACGCGTCCAAGAGAAGGGCCGTCTGGCGTAAGTTTTGTTTTTGCAATGACCTTTTTATTAGTATGGAGGTTTTAATTTATTATTATAGAGAATAATATACAAGTTACTTCTGTATCCCCCACGTGGGTCGGGCTTAAGTGAAGCCCTCGGGTGCTTCCACCTCAACCTCCACACTCGGGAATTTGGTGTTTGCCGTTAGGTATGTGTTTATAATTGAAGGAAGTCAGAACAGTCACCCCCAAATATGCTACTCTGGCATATTGACTATTTTGAGTCAGACGCTGGAAGAACAGCAAATGCAAGAAAAACACTGATTTTCTTTCTTTTTTTTAAAGAAAAAAGTTCTTATCTTTTGCCCAGTTTTCTACTGCGTTGCGCTTTTTTCCTTACCGATAGATTCTCAGGCTGGTTTCACTGGGGATTTACATTTTTAGGCGTAAACCTGGGGAATTTTCTTGCATTTCCTCTCCGGTGGCCTTTTCCTGTCATTTGTGAAGAACGCTTCTTATTCCGTGGCTGCATCCTAGCAGGGTCTCGAGAGGACGCGACGCACGGTCTTTAATCATCACAAAGCCTTCGCTCTGTGTTATAGTCAAGGGCTCTTTACAACCAACCGCGAGCCCAAACACAAACGTTTAGGGAATGGCCCATAAGCGTCCGAAACAGCACAGGTGAAAGCACACCATGCTTTCAAGTTTCTCGGGGTTCCCTTACCCACATTTCTACTTTCTTTTTTTTGGCTGCGCCCTGGGCATGCGAGATCTTAGTTCGTGGACCAGGGATCGAACGTGCGCCCCCTGCAGTGGAAGCGGGGAGTCTTAACCACTGGACCGCCAGAGAAGTCCCCACGTTTCTATTTTCAACAGAGTGATTTATTTGCTTATAGGTGGGGTGGGGCAGGGAAGGGAGGGCAGTTCCCCAGGGTTCCTTACGTGAGAAAGAAGGAAAGAGAGAAGGGAAGGAGGAGAGAAAGAGAAAAAAGGAGGAAGGGAGGGAGGAATGAAGGAAGGAAAAAAGAGAAAGAGGAAATCCAGAAAGAAAGAAAGAGAAAGAAAGGAAGAGGGAGGAAGGAGAAACAGAAGGAAGGAAGGAAAGAAGAAAGAAAGGTAGAGGAAATCCAGAAAGAAAAGAAAGGAAGGAAGAAAGAAAGGAAATCAAGAAAGAAAGAAAGGAGGAAGGGAGAAAGGAAGGAAGGAAAGAAGAAATAAAGAGGAAATCCAGAAAGAAAGAAAGAAAAGAAAAGGGAGGAAAGGAGGGGAAGGGAGGAAGGGAGGGAGAGAGGGGCTTCCCTGGTGGCGCAGTGGTTAAGAATCCTGCTGCCAATGCAGGGGACATGGGTTCGATCCCTGGTCCGAGAAAATCCCACATGCGGCAGAGCAACTAAGCCCATGCACCACAACTACTGAAGCCCGTGTGCCTAGAGCCCACGCTCTGCAACAAGAGAAGCCACCTCAATGAGAAGCTCGCGCACCGCAAAGAAGAGTAGCTCCCACTCGCCGCAACTAGAGAAAGCCTACACGCAGCAACGAAGAACCAACGCAGCCAAAAATAAAAATAAATAAATTAAATTTATAAAAAGACAGAAAGAAAGAAAGGGAAAGAAAGAAAGGAAACCTCTGGTCCTGTGCTGTGTGCACCAGGGTGAGAGTCTCGATGGAGGCAGGGCTGAGTCTGGAAGCTGGTGAGGCTGCCAGGCCATCGGGGTCTTGGTTGGAGGGTAAGAGATGCAGGAGGTGGAGGGACAGCACTTGGGGATGGAGGGTCTGGCCTGAGCCTGAGGGGCGGGGGTTCGGGGGGCACGGGAGGAGGGCAGAGGGAGGTCCCAGTAGGAAGTTGGGATAGTTACTCAGAGGGGTGGGGTGGGCATGGGAGTGTCTCTGTGTGTGTTTCTGTGTGTGTGTGTGTGTGAGACTCTTTGAGTGTGTGGGATTGTGTGTGGGGGGTGTATGTGGCACAGGCATGGTGGGAGGGAAGACAGAAATCCTTAAGAACCTGACGTGCGCGTCGCAGTGGACTTGAAGAACAGTGAAAGCTGCCTAGACTGAAGGGAAGCGGGGGTGGGGGTGGGAGTGGGGAGGTGGTCCCAGCCAGATGAAGAGAGCAGGGGTGGGAATGTCCACCGGCTTGCACCGCCCCATGAAGGTGGAGAAGGACCAGGCTGGGGACCCTGCTTTTGAAAAACCAGTGACCAACCCCTCACAGGGGCAGAGGCCATGAGGTGTGGTGGCTTGGCTGGGCGCCCAGCCAGTTGTGGAGGGAGTAGGCTTCGGGGAGGGGCATGGACCAGACCATGGCCCCCATTTTGGAGACCTGAGTAGAGGGCCGATGGGAAGCACAGGGATGGTGCTTGAGCTCTTTCTGGACCTGTACTCAGCCCCCTGCCGTGCCATCTACATTTTCACCAGGAAGAACAGCATCCCTTTCGAGATGCACCCTGTGGAGCTGGCACAGGGTGGGCAGAGCTAGGTGGGCTCCATGGAGGGGGCGCCTAGGGGCCAGACCCTGTGCTGAGCCTCCTCTGCTCTCTGCCCCCCAGGGGAGCACCTGAAACCCGAATTCCTGAAGGTGAACCCCCTGGGGAAGGTGCCTGCCCTCAGGGATGGGGACTTTCTGGTGGCCGAGAGGTAAGGTGCCCTGGGTCTGGGGCTCATTGCTGGGGGGAGGCAGAAGGAGGCAGACAGAAAGCTGGTAGCCCCTGGCTTGAAGAGCTTTCCAGACTGCTGGACCCCTTCCTCCTTGCAGCCAGTCCAGCTCGGAGGGCTGGGAGCTGGACCAGGGGGCTGCTTTGGGGCTAAAGCTGGGAGCTTCAGAGTGGAAGTGGGTGTAGGCCACCCCCTAGGCCTGGACAACCTGGATGCAACCGGGGAAGACCCAGGCTTGAGGGGAGCCCCTCCCCAGATGTCTGAACATGTCCTTTCAGAGTCACAGGAGCTGGGCAGCCCTGGGGCTGCACTGGGCTCTGAATGCCCGTCCCCTGTCCTCACTTTTTGCCCATGGGCAGGTCACAGAGCTTCATGCCCCAGGCTTCTCTTCTGTAAAATGGGGTAATAAGGTAACCACCTCCCAGAACTTGTCGGAGGATGGAAACTGGGCACCAAGTGCCTGGAGCCCAAGGGGGATCAAGAGTCAGGGGACTTCCCTGGTGGTCCGGTGGTTAAGAATCCACACTTTTGGAACTCCCCTGGTGGTGCAGTGGTTAAGCATCCACCTGCCAATGCAGGGGACACGGGTTCGAGTCCTGATCTGGAAAGATCCCACATGCCATGGAGCAACTAAGCCCATGTGCCACAACTACCGAGTCTGCACTCTAGAGCCCACGAGCCACAACTACTGAACTCACGTGCCGCAACTCATGAAGCCTGCACACCTAGAGCCTGTGCTCCACAGCAAGAGAAACCACCGCAACGAGAAGCCAGCGCGCCGCAATGAAGAGTAGCCCCCACTCACAGCAACTAGAGAAACCCTGTGTACAGCAACGAAGATCCAACACAGCCAAAAGTAAATTAAAGATAAATAAATAAATAAATTTATTTAAAAAAAGAAGAAAAAAAAGAATCCACACTTCCACTGCAGGGGCTCGGGTTTGATCCCTGGTTGGGGAACTGAGATCCCACAGGCCGTGAGGTGCGGCCAAAAAACAATAGAGTGGGGGACCCTCCGAGCCCCTCCCCCAGACTCTGAGCACCAGGTAGAACTGGCCCAGGAAGGGAACTTGGAGACCCCCTAGGATGGGGTGTCTGTGGCAGGTCTGCCTCCCTCCCTCTGAGTAGGGACCCTGATACCCGAGAGCTGGGTCCCCAGGCAGAGAGCAGGCTGTAGTAGTAGGGGGGAGGGGGCTTGAAACCCAGGGAGGAGCAGAGCTTGGAAGGGAGGAATGGAGCAGTTTGGTGGGGGAAGATGCCACCTGGAGGGGACATGGCTGTGGGGAGGTCCTCCCCAGGGGGTGGAGTTGGAGCACTGGCACAGTCAAATCTCCCTGCTAGTGAGAGATGGAGCCGCCCAGGCGGGGTGGGCAGATCTCTGACACCTCCTGCCCACAGCATGGCCATCCTTTTATACCTGAGCCACAAGTGCCAGACAGAGGCACACTGGTACCCACCTGAACTGCAGGCCCACACCCGTGTGGATGAGTACCTGGCATGGCAGCACACGGCCATCCAGCTGCCTGCCACCAACGTCTACCTGTGTAAGGTGAGCCTCCCTGCCCTATCCTGCCTGGGTAGGACCCAGGACCCCCAGAGCTGGAAGGGACCGGTTGGCCCTTATATCAACTCCCGTCTACTGCCCTGGGCAGACATCACTAATCTATCACAGCTCTCTTTCCCCTGAGCCTGAATGAAACCTCAGAATCCTTCTGAACGCAGAGCCCCAGAGGGCATCGCTGATAAATGGCTGCTGAGGGAGAGGTGAAGAGGAGGTTGAGGAGGCTTGGAGGGCCCCAAGATAAGCTGCCGCCTCTCTTCACAGCCCAGTCTCTCCTGCCCCACTTCTCCAGGCAGCCTGTGGATGCCGTGCAGCTGGAGCAGCTGTTGGGGAAGCTGACGCCTGCTCTGCAGCACCTGGATCAGGAGGTCCTGGCGGCCAGGCCCTTCCTGGCCACTGAGCAGGTCTCCCTGGCGGATCTGATGGCATTCACAGAGCTGATGCAGGTGAGGTTCTCCTGCCCACTTGCCCTCTGGGGCTGCTGTGGGCACAGGCTGAGCCCAGGCCCCAGCTGCCCTGTCTCCCCAGCCCACTGCCGTCGGCTGCGACCTCTTCTGAGACTGGCCCCGGCTTGCTGTGTGGCGAGCCCGTATGGAGGCCACCCTGGGCCTTGAGCTCATCCAGAAGGCCCACAGGTGAGTGCTTCAGCCTCGGGACTCCCAAGAGGCCCAGTGGGACCCCCAGCTGGCCCAGAAGCTTGTGCAGAGGGTGAAGGAGCGGCTCCGCTGAGGGTCTGCCACGCCCCTGCGCTCTGCCATCTGCAGTAAACACTCTGTGTGCCCCCAACTCATGTCCAGCCTCTCTCTGTCCCGGGAGGTGGGCTCTCCCCATTTCCAAATGGTCAGGGGATCTCCTGAAGTCGCGCAGCTCAGAGTGAGCAGCACTCAGGCCCCCACAGGGACCTTCCTCTGCCGCCAGGTGCCGAGTCCAGGTGCTCGGCCTGGCCACGGCCGGTCCCAACCTAGGCTGGAAGTTTCTGGTCTCCTCTGTGTGGCCCCTTGAGTCCCCTGTGGCGTCACCCCAATGCCCTGACAGCCCCCTGGGCTCCTATTTCTTTCTCCCCACCCGTTTCTAGCCACAGTTCAGGCTAGATTGACCTGTGGGTACCCCTGCTCCCTGCTTCTGGAACCCTCCTGGGTTAGTTTTCATCCCGTCCTCACTCTGGACCCTGCAGCGCCCCTTCGATTACGTTCTGCCATGAAGGCCTGGCCCCGGGAGTGCCCACGTGGAAGCCCTTCTCAGACCCGGGCCAGGAGTACAAACGGGCACCCCCAGGGAGGGGAAGGGCAAGGTCACAGCCACCCCTTACCCCTTGGCCCCAAGCCATGGGCCTCTCGCCAGCCTGTTCCTGGGTTTCTTCAGAATCTTTGCTGCTGTGAGAATTCCAGGCTTCCCGGCCTTATGACAACACCAAGTGAACAAGAGGTTCCAGAACGTGGGGGCCTGGGCCTGGGCTGGTGGGCACAGGACCAGGGCACAGGCTGCATTTTGGCTGAGGTTGGGTGTTTGCCGGCCTCAGCAGGGGCCCAGCATGGGCCTGGAGCTCTACCTGGACCTGCTGTCCGCGTCATGCCGCGCTGTCTACATCTTCGCCAGGAAGAACAGCATCCCTTTCGACTTCCAGTTTGTGGATCTGCTGAAAGGTCGGCACCTGCAGCTGCCCGGGTGGGAAGGCAGGACACAAGGTCGGGACGTTTCTGAGAAGCGGAGACAGAGACAGAGGAGACCCCCACAAAGTCCAGAGGGGAAGAAAAGCTTCCCAAGGGAATTGTTGGTGGTGCTCCTGCCCCGCCTGCCTTTGCTGGTCCCCACGGACTCTGCCCCACTGTGATGAACAGGCTCTTCCGGGGGGAAGTGGGAAGAAGAGGGACGG
Source organism: Balaenoptera musculus (assembly GCF_009873245.2). Lineage (NCBI taxonomy): Eukaryota > Metazoa > Chordata > Mammalia > Artiodactyla > Balaenopteridae > Balaenoptera > Balaenoptera musculus. Next base: position 26,261,921 of record NC_045798.1, on the reverse strand, counting down.
AGGGGCCCCCACCTAGCGTCCCACCTTCTCCTCGAGGGTGCCCAGTACCTCGTCAGCTGCAGCACCTGCCAATTAGGTTGGCAGAGGTCGCAGAGGCGCATGGTTATTCCTCATTTATTTCCATCCACACCCGTTCCCCCGCTCCAAGTGTTCAGACCTGCTCAGGGTGACCCCCAAGCCTGGGTGAGGTCCGTGGCCCCACTCTCCATCACCACTCCAAGCGGCTCTAAAACCTCAGCTTGCAGAGGCTGGAGCCTCCAGAACACAGAAGAGGAGACCCGGGAGCCCGGACATTATCAGGGTGGCAGTGTTTTCAATGGAGGCAGCTGGCCAAGGAAGAGTTAAAACTCCCCCTCCCGCCCCCCACCCACACATAGGGTTCTCTGTTCGGATCACCTGGATTGAGTGCATATGGAGGCTCTCTTTTGGATTCCATCTGTGTGCGGGGGCTGGGGCTCCTGTGCTGGCACCTGCCCTGCTCCCCTTAGAGGGGCAGGGGGCCTAGGGTTGGGATCCAGGCCCCCAGGGCTTCTGTTGATTCACAGGCTGTGGCTTTAGGCCCGGAGTTGGGGGTGAGGGCTGGAGGCCTCCAGCTTCTGTGAGCCAAAAGGTTGTCCTGGTCACGGAGCCTGGGATGGGGGCAGGCGTCCTGACCTGGTCCCTGTTGCGCCGCTGATTTGCCCCCTTACCTGGGGTGAGCCATGGTTTTCCTCTGGGACTCAGTTTTCCCTTCTTGAGAAAATGGAGAGAAAGGCATTTCTGCCTCTGGGAGGCCTGGGTCTCTCTTCCCTGGGGTCCCAGCAGCCTCAGACCTTCCTGCCCCTCTCAGGTCACCACCACAGCAAGGAGTACATCGAGATCAACCCCCTGAGGAAGCTGCCCAGTCTCAAGGATGGAACATTTGTCTTATCCGAAAGGTAACGGTCTTCCCTGGCTCTCCCACCATGTGTCTGCTCTTCCTGGGAGATTCAGTGGCAGCCCTCCTGCTGGTGCCTATTGATTTTTTTTTTTTTCACTCTGGAAAAGTTCACACATACACAAATAGAGTAAATAGTAAATAAGGAGGAGTATAACGAACCCATGTACCCACCCCTTAGTTCCAACAGTGGTCCACCCAAGGGCCCATTTTGCATCATCTATACTCCACTCTGTTCCCCTGCCTCCTGGCCACTCCATTCCTTCACCTGTAAATGTTTAGGAATGACCTTCTAAGAGATAAAGGCTCTTTAAAAGAAAAAAAAAAGCATCGCCACAATACCATGATGACACCTAATAAAATTAACAATAATTCCTGTATTTCATCACATATCCTGTTCATATTTGACAGTCTCTGAATATCTCAGACATATTTTCTTTGCAGTTCGTGCCTTGGAATCAGGGTCCAAATAAGCTGCAAAGAGTGCAGCTGATTGATCCACCTCTTCAGTCTCTTTTCATCTCCAGCCCCCTCCACGCCCCACCTTGGACCTTTGCATTTTTGCCGTGGTTGAAGAAACCAGCTCCTTTGTCCTGTGGAATTTCCAATGGTCTAAATTTTGCTGACTGCATCCTCATGGTGCCGTGTAACATGGGTTTTTGTTCCTTCATTTCCTGTAAATTGGTAGTTGGATCTCAAGGTTTGGTAAGATTCAGGGTTCATTGTTTCTCAGCCTGCTTCACAGGTGGTCTCATAACTTAAAGTATATCTCCCAAGTGGACCATGGAATTCTGGGTGGCCCAGGGCTAGGTACATTTCTAGGACTGCTGTAAGAGGGTACCACCGACTGGCTGGCTTAGAACTACAGAAATGTATTGTCTCATGGCTCTGGGATAGAAGTCCGAAATCAAGGTGTTGGTAGGGCCATGCTCGCCATGAAGGGGCCAGGAAGGATTTGTTCCAGGTCTCTCCTAGGTTCTGGTAGCCTACGGTGTTCCTTGTCTGGAAGATGGCCATCCTCCCCCTGTGTCTCTTCACATCGCTGTCCCTCTGTGCATGTCTCTGTGTCCAAATTTCCCCTTTTTTTAAGGACACCAGTCTTTTTTTGGCTGCATTGGATCTTCGTTGCTGCGCGCGGGCTTTCTCTAGTTGCGGTGAGTGGGGGCTACTCTTTGTTGCGGTGCACGGGCTTCTCATTGTGGTGGCTTCTCTTGTTGCGGAGCACGGGCTCTAGGTGCACAGGCTTCAGTAGTTGCAGCACATGGGCTCAGTAGTTGTGGCTCACAGGTTGTAGAGCACAGACTCAGTAGTTGTAGCACACGGGTTCAGTTGCTCCGAGGCATGTGGGATCTTCCCGGACCAGGGATCGAACCCATGTCCCCGGCACTGGCAGGCGGATTCTTAACCACTGTGCCACCAGGCGAGTCCCGACACCAGTCATTTTGGATTAGCATCTACTCCAATGACCTCATTTTAACTTGATGACCTCTGTAAAGACCTTCTTTCCAAATAAGGTCACATTTTAAGGTACTGGGTATTAAGACACAATTCAACTCATAACCGTCTGCTCCCTGGCCCCCCCCAAATTCATGTCCTGCTCATGTGTGAAATACATTCACCTCATCCCAGCATCTCCAAAAGGCGTAATCATCCCAGCATCAACTTTAAGTCCAAAATGCCATCCTCTAAATCATCCAAATCAGGTATGGGTGCGATTCAGGGTTTGATTCATCCTGGGGCAAAATTCCCTTCCATCTTTGAACCTGTGAAACCAGACGACAAGTTATCCTGTTTCCAAAATACAGTGGGGGGACAGGCATAGGCTAGACATTACCATTTCAAAACAGAAGGATAGGAAGGAAAAAAAGGGTCATGCATCCCCAGCACGTCTGAAACCTGGCAGGACAAATTGCATTCGATTTTAAGGCTTGAGCATTGTTAAAAATCAAAATTCAACTGAGTAAAATTAAAGATTCAACAATTCATGAACAGAGCAGCATCCCATCTAGAAAGGAGCTCTGATGAGCTGTACAAAACGAAAGGCTTTTTATAGGCAGAAGGAGGCAGGAAAAGGAAGTTTCTAGCAAAGACTGGATTGTTTTAGTCAAGATCACCTTTCTTTGGGGAAGCCAGGGGTCTATCAGGCAGATGACCTCACTAGTGCTGGCCAGGTAATTCCAGATTAACTGGTTAAAGGTCACATTCCTGGGAGAGGCTGAAACTGCAGTTAGGTTAAGGTACTGAGTCTCGGTTTGCTGATGTGGGGCTTAGCACAAGTGACTCCATTTTGGGCCTTTCATTTCTCTCTTAACAAAATCATCCTCTTTAGCTCCATACTCTGTCCTCTGGGCCTATCAGGGTATTGGCCCCACCTTTTAGAACCAGTACCCCAGGCCTGTGGTGGCAGGACAGCCCTACTGGCCCCTGAGCCTCCCTCTGGGTTATTCTTTCCTTTTCTTGAAGGTTGAATAGCCCCATCAGCCCATTTCACAGAGGTGTCTGACAACCTTCTTTCATTTCACCCCATCTGTCTCCTTCAGTACAAGCTGTCAGTGTTTCTGCTGAAATGGTCCCTTAGATCCACAAGTCACCTGCCTAATATCTTTACCAAGTGATTGTCCAGCCACACCCTTGGTTTTCTCTCCAGAGCAGGGACCCCACCTCTGCCCTTGGCCTTCTTATTATGCCACCTTCTCACCCTGCTGGTCCTTCCCTCCCACCTCCCAGTCCTGGGCCTTAGAACGGCTGTGAATCCACTACCATCCCCCTTAGGCCTTCTCCAAAGACCCACCCCTCCCCCATCCCTCCAGCCTCCTGGCCCCTCTGCCCACAGGTGCCTATTAGGGCACTGAGTGAGGGGTAAGGACACCAGCCACGCAAGGCAGAAACTCAGCTCAACTAGTTTGAGTTTATTGGGGGATGTGACAAGCCAGGGGAATCTGGGCCTGGCTATGGTGGTGCTGATGCTTTCCCCCCCATCCCACCTGCCAGCTTTTCTCAGCATTTTCTCCTATTCCCACCACCAGCAACAACTCTGTAGCCTCATCTTTGAAGCACCTGGTCCTCGCAAAACGAGCAACCCCTCCTTCGTGGGTGATCTGAAGTTCTCAGGAAGGACAGGGATGGGCCCAGTCGAGTCACCTGCTTACTTGTGGACCTCTCACTGGCCAGGGCACTGGGACCCATGACTGCCAGTCACCCGGGCCAGAATCACTGTTGGTGGAGCGGGTCCCTGCGGGAAAAGTGGGGGAAAGGGTGCTGGCCAGACAAAAGGCCAGATGCCCATTCCAGGGTCATCCCAGGGACTGTGATGTGGGCCGGGCGCCTGTCCCCCAGGAGGTGGGGCTCCTCCGGTCACAGGAAGCTCTGGTTCACCCTGGGGGCAGGGGGTGTCAGAGAACGTGCTGGTGTGTGTGGGCCCCGCTTGGTATCCGAGCTCCCAGTGTGGGAGCCGGGAGGGCTGAAGGCAGGGAATAAGCGTTGAGGACTGCAACCTCCAGGTGCAGGATCAGGAGACACGGAAGGTGTGGCGGTGGGGGCAGTGGGCGGTGGGCATGGACAGAGCGGTGCAGGCCATCTCCGGCTGTCCCTGACCTCTCCCCACCCACCCCCCACCCTCTCCCCGTCACTCATGGGTTCTGCTTTCTCCAGATTTCCCGCACCCCCTCTTACCCCGTGTTTCCCTACGTGTTGTGCCCTGTCTGGACTGCCCTTCCTGACGCCATCCACCAACTCCCACCTGCCCCGCAGGGCCCCTCCCTGCCCTCGCTGATGGGGGCGGACTGACTGCCTTTCCCGGGGCCCTTGGGGCTCATCCTTCTCCAGGTGGGATGCCAGTGCCTAGAGCCCACCTGTGGCTGGAGGGCCCACATTGGGCCCAGCCCCGCTGGATGGTTCGTGTAGAGGGTTGGGGAGGCCAGAGGAGCGCCCTGACTGTCCTCTCTGCAGCGTGGCCATCCTTTTCTACCTGTGCCGCAAGTACAGTGCACCCTCGCACTGGTACCCGCCAGACCTGCACACGCGCGCCCGCGTGGATGAGTTCATGGCCTGGCAGCACACAGCCATTCAGCTGCCCATGAACAAGATACTCTGGATCAAGGTGAGCGGGGCCACAGCGGGGGCTCAAGCAAGTGTCCCTCCTTCCCTGAGCCTCATTTCCACGGCTCCCTTTCCTGCCTGCCTTACAGAGCTGTGGGGAATGTGAACCACTGAGTAGGAAAGAGCCTTATAAAGACAAGGTGAGGGGTGCCCAGGAGGGGCTGGTATCACTGAAGCCAGGATAGGATTCAAGACATTTCATTCCAAACTAGAAAATATCAGAGTTGGGAATTCCCTGGTGGTCCAGAGGTTAGGACTTGGAACTGTCACTGCTGTGGCCCAGGTTAAATCCCTGGTCAGGGAACTAAGACCCCGCAAGCCATGCAGCCAAAACCGCCCCCCCCCCAAAAAAAAACCACCAGAAAACCCCCAGAGTCCAAGGGCCCATAAAGACTACCAAATTTGAAGATGACAAATAACCAGTACATGTGTCCCTACTTCTTTTCCTATGCCTGTGACAGATATCAGTAATCAGTCATAGGATTCTTTCCTGCTGGGACCTCAAATCCTTCTGAACAAGGGCCCCAGGCAACTTCTACCAATCAGAACTGCTAAAAGAGGTGACACCACTTTACATCCTTGGTACTGTCTACCACCTCTCTAGCAGAAAAGGGTACTGAGACCTGGAGGGTCAGATATGGCCTCCTCTCCCTCCCCTCCCCCACCCTGGCCAGCTGCTGATCCCGATGATCGCGGGTGAGGAAGTTCCAGCTGAGAAGACAGAGCAGGTGCTGGCAGAGGTGAAGAACAACTTGAAGCTCTTCGAGGAAAAGTTTCTGCAGGAGAAGATGTTCATCACTGGGGACAACATCTCCCTGGCCGACTTGGTAGCCCTGGTGGAGATGATGCAGGTGTGCGGTGGGGTGATGGGGGGTTGGAGCCTGGGCAGAGGAGGGACTCCTCTGTGACCATAACTTTCAGAAAGGCTGGTGAAGGGGGAGATATGGGGACTGTGGGAGCCACGCCTGGGTGTCTGGCCTTGACCCGGGGGCCACAGGAAACAGGTTTTGAACCGGGGAGGATCGTGGTCATTCATGCTTCACCAAGAGTCCTCTGTGGGGGCAGGAGCTGGAGGGTCAGCGTGGGACAAGGAGAAGAACACAGTGTTTCTTGGTCAGTCGGCCAGGATCCTGGATGCCTCCTCCTCCCGCTGGACTCTCCGGGAATTGTCCAGAGGCTTCCAAAGTGTCCTTCCAGCCAAAGTGCCTCTTTTCCAGAGCTCCAGACAGATGGTTGTGCAGAGCAGCTCCCTGGCTCTGGGTCTGAGGGGCATCCGCTGTGCATGGGGGGACACACCTGGGTGTGGGGCGGCATTTATGTGGTTTCTATGTGCAGGGGAGAGTGGCCAGTTCTGACCTAGCTGGTGTGCAGGACGGTGTTGAGACCCTGGCCAGTATGCAAAGTGGCCCTGGTCAGTGTGCAGTGTGGACCAGCACCGGGAAAAAAACATTCCAATCTTTCTGTCCCAGGTGGTGCAGTCCCCTAAGTTTCACCCCCCCACCCCTTAAATTTAACCCACAACCCCCCAAACATCTTGTGTGCATGTTTCCTAGGCTGCCTGATGGCTTTCTCGTCCCAGCCCCTGTGCTTGATCACAGAGGGAGGTTCAACAGGGGGGAAAAATAACTGAATTCCTCCCACCCTCATCTGGGGACAAGGGGTTTCCCTGGAAGAGGGCAGGACCCCTGGGAGGTTTCATGCTGGAGAAGTGGGAACCCCTGGGCCAGGGGTCCCTTAGAGAGGGATTCAGGAGCCTTGGAGCAAGACCAGCGACTGAGAGCCCCCAGGGATCTTTCATCCCCACCCCACATGTGTTACATGGCCTGCGACCCCTGACCAGGCCTCGGGGGTTAGCCAGCTCACTGTCCACAGGGACGGATGGGGAGAGCCCTGCAGCTGTAGGAGGGACCCAGGTGGGGCTGGTCCACAGGCTGACCATGCCTTCCTCTCTGTCTCTCCACAGCCCGTGGCGGGCAACCATAACGTCTTCCTGAGCAGCTCCAAGCTGGCCGAGTGGCGCATGAGGGTGGAGCTGGCCATCGGCTCCGGCCTCTTCTGGGAGGCCCACGACCGGCTGGTGAAGTTGGTGGAGTGGGACTGCTCCACGCTGGACCCGATGGTCAAGGAGAGGATCTGCGATTTGCTGCAGAAGTTCAAGTAGAAGCAGCCCAGCCTGCAGGCCTGGCCGGCTCAGCCCCCGGCGCCTCCTACCTTAGGGAAGACGCTGAAAATCACTGTTTGCCTAATAAAGAACTGGAACAACCACCACGGTTGCTGAGCCTGGGACGCACGTCTGATGTGGTGGGTCTGGGGAGCGGTCACAAGTCCCCCCAGCTTCCAAAAAGAATTTGAAAATTAAAGGTTAAACATGATTAAACTGTCAATAATAAGAGTTGATGACTTCAGTGCTCTACTTTCACTAATGGATGAAATAGTGAGACCAAAGATCCCCAAGGAAATGGATGATTGAGCAACACCCTAAACCCATTGGCCTGCCAACTACACATAGCACTGCACCCACAACACAGAATACACGTTCTTCTCAAGGGCACATGCAGTATTCTCCAGTTTAGACCCTTTGTGAAGCCATAAAATAAATCCCAAGAAATTTAAACAGACTGAAATCATACAGTGTGTGTTTCTGAACACAGTGGAATGAAATGAGAGATCAACAACAGAAGGAAAACTGGAAAATGAAATATCTGGAAATTAAACAATCCAATTTTAAATAACCAGTGGATCAAAGAAGAAATCACAAGGGAAATTAGAAAGTACTTTGAACAAATGAAAACAAAAACACAACACACCCAAACTTATGGGATGCAGCAGAAGCAGGACTATGAAGCAAATTTATAGCTGTAAAGGCATACAGATCTCAAATCACAACCAGCAGAAGAAAAGAAATAATAAAGATTCCAGTGGAGATAAATAGAGAAGAGAAAAACAGTAGAGAAGATCAATGAAACAAAAACTGGATTTTTGAAAAGGCTGTCTCCTGTGCTGTAGTTTTCAGCAAGACCCTGGATCAAACTTCACTCACAACACTCAGGTTGTGCTTTTTTTTTTTTCCTTTCAGCAGACAGTTACCATTTTTTTTTGTTGCTGAGAATAATTAAGAACTACTCAGCAAATTTCAGGTATACCATGCAGTGCTGTTAACTATAGTCACCATGCTGTGCATTAGATCTCCATAACTTACTTATTTTGGGTATTCAAAACTTCATACCTTTTGACCAATATGTTTCCATTTCCCCTCTCCCCCTCCAGCCCCTGGTAACCACCATCTACCCTCTGCTTGTTAGAGTTCCACTTTTTTTAGATTCCACACAGCATAAGTGAGATCAGGCAGTATTTCTTTCTGGGCCTGTCTTATTTCACTTAGCATAATGACCTCCAGGTTCATCCATGTTGTTGCAAATGACAAGATTTCCTTCTTTTCAAAGGCTGAATGAAAGATTCCTCTGTATGTGTCAGTGTATATTCTCCAAATTTTCTTTATCCATTCACCCCTTAACAGACGCTTAGGTTGTTTCCATATCTTGGCTATTGTGAATAATGCTGCAATGAACATGGGATTACAGATATCTCTTCCAGATCCTGTTTTCATTTTCTTTGGATATATGCCCAGAAGTGGGATTGCTGGATCTTTCAGTGGGATTGCTTCATCATTTTAAAGATGGGGAAACAGAGGCCCAGAGGAGGGAAGAAACAAACCCAGGGAACGAGATTGAGGCACTGTGCTGGCAGGAGCAGGAAGACCTGCTGTCAGAGTCCGGGACGTGCACTGGGGCGAAGTGAGTTAGCCCACCACGCTGACCGTAAGCCCTGAGGCTTTGCCTCTTGCTGGCGCCAGGATCTCTGCAGCTTGTGGCCAAGAGCGTAGATGCTGGAGTCAGACTTTCTGGACCTGTAATCACTGTAGGCCTCAATTTTCTCATCCGTAAAACAGGAACTTCTGACACACGCTACAACTAGGATGAGCCTTGAAGACTTTATGCTCAGTGAGATGAGCTTGGGCCTGGGGGCCCCCTGAGCCCCCACCCCCCGCCTCCCCCAGGGGGACCATGCGGAGCCCCCACCCAGCCCGCAGACCCGCCGGGCGTCCGTGATTGCACCCAAGTGCGCGGCCCCAGCGCCAATGGGGAGCTACCAGGGGGACGGGCCGCACTGCTGCTCCTCAGACCCAGCGCTGGGCTTGCTATGTTCCGTATCCCTTGCTTTGCGAGGCTGGTCCACCCCCGCCATGGGCCTGGAGCTCTACCTGGACCTGCTGTCCCAACCCTGCCGCGCCGTCTACATCTTCGCCAAGAAGAACGGCATCCCCTTCGAGCTGTGCTCCGTGGACCTGCGCAAAGGTGGGCCAGGCCCGGGTCTGGAGGACCGAGAAGTCAGGGAGGGACGAGGAGGCCGAACACCAATTAGGGGGATCCCCCTCCGAGCCACCCCTGTCCTGGGGCCAGTGCCGAATAGGTGAGCCACCAGGGAGATACGAGATTCGGGGATCCCCAAACTCTGCTTGATCCCATGGAATGGACCACGGGGCTCAGCTGAAGCGGAGTAAAAAGTGGGGGAGGCATGAGGAAAGGAGGAGGGATGCTGCGAACAGAGGCGGTGCACCTAGGCATAGGGATGGGGCCCCAGGGAAAGAGATAGGGGCAGGAGGAGAGGGCTTTAGGGGGCCGCATGGGGGGTGTGGCAGAGTGAGTCCTTCCTTTGTGGCCCCAACTGCTGATGCTCTGGCCTGGGCTGCACTGGGTCCTCCTCTGTCCCTTCCTCCTCCTCCTGCTTTGCCTTCACTTACCTTGTCCTCTGCCTCTCTTATTCCTACTGGAAAGGGGGGCAGCCGATGGGGAGTTCTGGGAGTGGGAGGGGGACTGCAGGGGCTTGGCGAGCCCTGCACTCTTAGCAAGAGGGTTTGTTTCTCTGACAGGTCCCCAGGGTCCCAAGGGCACAGCTGGCATGGCAGCTGGGGTAGGGGAAAGCAGAACTCCCTTTTTGCTGGTGGGGCAAGTAGGGCAACTCTGCCTGGCTGAGCCTTCCACCCAGCGCCCCCAGCTCGGTGAGCCTCGCCTGCCATTCTGCCTTTGTGCCAGCCTGTCCTTCTGCCTGAATCGCCATCTCTTCCCAGCCTCCTCTGGGGACTGCCCACTTGTCCTGCCCAGGGGTTGCCTCTGCAGAGTGTGGGGTAGGGGAGAGGGCATGGGGACAAAGGGATGTCCAAACTGGGCTGTCAAATAGAGGGTGCAGTAGGAGGTGTGTTTCACCAGGAGAGGAGGGGAGGGTCCCTGGTGAAGGAACAGTCTGAAGGGAGGGAAAGGGAGGAGAGAGAGTGGGGCTGAGGCTGGAGGGGTAAGGCGGTAATGGATAGTTTATGGCTTTGAGCAGCTTCCCCCTGCTCCCGTGGTAATGGGGAACCACTGAAGGCTGTTGAGCACGGCAGCAGTGATGCTTAAGTGCCCTTCAGAAGCTTCTCTCTGGCTGCATCTGAAGGAGCAGAAAAAACTCATATGAGCTTGAGCAGAGGTCAGGGTCCCGGGGGACAGTGGGCTGCACCTTTCTGGGGAGCTGTGGCAGGACAAGAATGCAGAGCCTAACGACAGGGCCAGCTCTGTCCCCGGTGCCCAGGGCAGGGTGAGCAAGGGGACACACGGGCCTGTGGAAGTTGGTTGCAATAAGTGGACACCAGGAAGAGGCCACTTGTCTGTGTTTGGTGACCCTACCTTAGAGTCCACAGGGAAAGGGGCACCGTAGGAAATCACAGTACTCAGGGCACCAGCCGCCCGGCCCCTGCAGCTGGGGACACAATGCATGGGCGCTTGTGATGCTGGCAATGGTGGAAAGGCAGTGGGTTGGGTGTCTGTGAGGGCCCGGGCAAGGAGAGGCCCCACCCTGGCCGGAGCTTCTTGAGCTCTGTTTTGGGGGTGTGCTGTTGGGGGAAGGTTATGCCCACCAGGACCTGGCAAGGGGTGTCAAGGTCTTCTGCACCAGCTGGCAGGACAGCCTCCCACTCCTCCCACAGCAGACTTTCCCACACCGGAGAGCAGCCCGGGGCTGGAGAAGAGCCATGAAATTGGGGCCTGGGCCTTGCGAGGGGGGTGGCGTGGGGGGTGGGCGCAGCCAGGCAGGGCTTGGCGTTTTCCTCCCACCACCCACCACGATGGGCTCTCTGCAGACCAGCACCTCAGTGATGTCTTTGCCCAGGTGAACCCCCGGCAGAAGGTGCCTGCCTTGAAGGGCGGGGACTTCATTTTGACCGAGAGGTAACTGGGGACCCAGGGCTGCTACCAGACCTCGCTAGAACCATCTTGTCCTAGCTCTCTATTTCATAGACAGGAAACTGAAGTCCTCCGAGGTGAAGGGCCCTTTGCCCAACATCCTACAGAGAGTCAGGGCTTGACCCCCGGCTCCTGCCTGTCCACAGTTTCAGTTCACAGGGATGGTTGGAAAAGAACGCATCTGTTTTACATCTGTACCAATCCTGTGGTTGTTGGTGATGGGTCCCTGGGAAGGGGTGCGGGGCAGGGCGGATTCATCCCCTCCAAGGGTTGCCCGCTGGCCAAACTTGTGTTTTGATGCCCCAGTGGTTCCATCTCTGGGCTGCCCCTTCCCTGGGTGGGCCATGCCCGTGGGAGGACCACCAGACATGTGCATGTTTTGCATCACAACAGTCCCAAGAAGTAGAAATCTCTTTAGGGAGGGTGAAATATTTTTCCAGTTCCGCCCCCTTCATCACCTAAGTCATGCCTCCCACAACAAGGGGAACCTGGAACTTTTGAACTCATCTCTGGAATCCTGAGGTGGATGCACCCCCAAAGAATTCCTCCCACCTTCTGCCAACGCCATCTTCCTTCCTGCTGCCCTTACTGTCCTGAGTCCTGTGCTGCCCACTGTTGACCGCCCAAGGGTACCTGCCAGGGGCAGCGTGCAATCTCTGCATTTCTCTGTCTCTTCTCCCCTACTTTGGGAGGTGCATGGCTCCCAGGGACCTGCGGCCCTCCTCGGAGCTTCCTTGAACAATTAGTTGGGAGCAAAAAGAGCAAAAAGACAAGTGAGCTGTTCAGCTGGGTGTGGGTGCAGGGAACCTAGGCCAGTGGCAGATACAGAGGTTTTCTGCCCCTTTGGCTGGGGTGCCCAGCCCCTGGGGTATCCCGAGTTCCCGAAGGCCTTCCTATGGCCCCAAATTCCCACATTCAGTGCCCTTCCGGGTCCACCACCGCCCCAACACCAAGGCAGCCCTCCTAACCCAGGGCAGGAGGGGAGCTGCGGGAGCGTTGTCTGCCCTGCTGGTCCGTGATCCCGCAGCACCCGCCCTCCCCCCACCCCCGGTGTTTCCAGCAGGTGCTTTAGGGGCAACAGGAAAGCCTTTTTGAACCACCAGGCCATCTGGGAGGGGCTGGATGTCGGATGATGAGAGTAGATGCAGACTGGAAAGAACTGAGCTTCTTTAAGGCTCAGCTTTGATGCCAACTCCTCCAGGAAGCTCTCTCTGGTTTTCCTATCAGAAGCTGTCTCAGAACACTTGGCAGGACTTGCTGTGGGATTTCACCTGGTGATAGGATGAGCTTGGGTATTACCCATAGACAGATTTTCAGTTCTGCCACCAAAGGCTGTGTGCCCTGGGCAACTCCCATCCCTGTTCTGAGCCCGGCTTCCTTGTCTGGAAACCGAGCAAATACCTTGGCACATGGTCAGGAAGGTTAAGGAAGGGACTCTGTATAAAGCCCCTAGCTCCATACTTTCCCCCACCCATCATGTCCTCCCCTCCCCCACAGTGTGGCCATCCTGCTCTACCTGGCCCGCAAGTATAAGGTCCCTGACCACTAGTACCCCCAGGACCACACAAGCCTGTGCCCATGTGGATGAGTACCTGGCCTGGCAGCACACAACCCTGCAGAGAAACTGCCTCCGGCTCCTGTGGCATAAGGTGAGGTGCCCCTCCCCAGGCGGGGGCAGTGAGGACATCGCCCCAAAAGGGCTCGGGCAACATTGCATTCTTCCTTTCAGTTTGAATAGCTTCTATTGATCTGACTTTGACTTCCTAATCCTTTCTTCTGTTTGCTGGTAAGCCCATCTAATACATTCTTTATTCGAGATATGTAATTTTCAGTTCTAGAAATTCCATTTGGTTCTTTTTTAGAGTTTCCATGTCTCTGCTGAGATTCACCATCCGCTCACCCACTTGGTCCATCTTTTCTTCTAAATTCTTTAACATATTTATAATAGTTACTTAAAAGTCTTTGTCAGCTAATTTCAACCCCTGGGTTCTCTGCAAGTCTGTCTCTATTGGTTGTTTTTTTATCCTTCTTGATTATGGGCCACATTTTCCTCTTTCTCTGTATGTCTTATAATTTATTATTATGTGCTGCACATTATGTACAAAAGGAGAGTAGAGACTGAATACATAATAAATACCCGAGAAAGGGCTTGCACTTTCCTCTATCAGGCAGTCTTGGTGGGAGGTTCCTCCCTTCCAGCTAGTCAGGAGTGGGGCTGGGATGTGGCATTAGTTTCAGTTCATCTCTGGTTTCAGGGATCTGGAGGGTGGAATCAGGTTGCTCCCTTTCCTCCAGCAGGGATTTGGAATCTAAGCATCAACTACCACTGTGAGATGGCTCTGCTTTTCAGCCCTGCCCTAAGTTCCCCACGTGGCTGCTTCATCAGAAAACTCCTATGCTGATGGCAGGCTTGCACCCCTGCTTGCCTGGACCCCAGGGATGAACGTGGCTTACCTAGGGAGGACTCGTGCCCTCTGGAATTTAGTTCATTTAGTCCAGTGCTGCAGCAAAGTACAAAGTGAGACACATATGCAGTCTTAAATCTTCTAGTAGCCACAATTAAAAAGTAAAAAGAAACAGCTGAAATGAATATATTTTACTTAACCCAGTGTACTCAAAATAGTATCATTTTGGCTAATAAACACATGAAAATATGTTCAGTATCACTAATTAGGAAAGTGCAAATTAAAACTATAATGAGATACCACTTCACCCCCACTGGAATGGCTATTACATATATATATATGAACAAAATAACAAGTGTTGGTGAGAATAAGAAGAAATTAGATCTCTTGTGCGCTGTTGATGGGAATGGTAAGTGGTGCAGCTGCTGTGGAAAACAGTATGATGGTTCCTCAAAAAAATTAAAAATACAATTACCACATGACCCAGCAATTCCACTTCTGGGTATATACCCAAGATAATCGAAAGCAGGGTCTCAAAGAGATGTTCATAGCAGCAATATTCACAATAGCCATTATTCACAATAGCTGTGGAAGCAACCCCAGTGTCCATCAACAATGACACTTAAGTGCCCCTCAGTGGTTCTGCCTATGTTTTCCTCTAGGAGTTTTACTGTTTCCGGTCTTACGTTTAGGTCTTTAATCCATTTTGAGTTTATCTTTGTGTATGGTGCTAGAGAATGTTCTAATTTCATTCTTTTACATGTAGCTGTCCAGTTTTCCCTGCACCACTTATTGAAGAGACTGTTTTTTCTCTGTTGTATATTCTTCCCTCCTTTGTTGTAATTGACCATAAGTGCGTGGGTTTATTTCTGGGCTCTCTATCCTGTTCCATTGATCTGTGTCTGTTTTCTGGTGTGTATTTTACATGCACAGCACATTTCACCTAAGACCAGCCATATTTTAAGAGCTCAGTAACCTCTCGTTGCCAGTGGTTTCCATATTGGACAGAACAGGTTTAGGCTTTTTTCTTTTTTTTCTTTTTTTGTTCTTTCTTTTCTTTTTTTTAATGTTCTATATTCTTTGAAGACTTTAAAGAAAAATAAGGTTATTTTCTTTTCAGTGTTATGGTGGGAGCAGTGGTTTTTGGGACTGTCATATCCTCATCAGAAGTGCACTCCTCATTTTTGAAAGTGTATGGCTAATTCTGGGTCATGAGTTTTATTGTGTCTTCTATCATTTTTTTATATAAAAAAGGAAACATTAGAGAACAAAAGTCAAAAGACCTCTTTGTTGCCCTCATTCCTTCCTGAGGTGCCCCCTGCTCCCCAGGATCTGGTTCAAGTCCTTTCAGTTCACGATTTTCTACATTATTACATTTATGTGTAGCCATAAAAATAAAGTTTTGCTTTGAGTGCTTACAATTTTATATAAATGCTCTCATATCATTCTGGAACTTGCATTTTTCCATAGTGCTATGGGTGGGTCTAATTTATTTTTTTCTAACTACTCTATAGCATTTCCTGATGAGAATAAATCAGAATTTATTTATTACCCTCTTATGGTCTTTTATATTTAAAGAGGAATAAAAACACTTTTTAAAACCCTAAGAACTTTGGAACCACCCCATGGGAACAGAAGGGAAATGTAGACAGTCTGCTGCTGGGGTGAGGCAGAGAATACACGGGAGGTGGGCTTATGTGGGGTTTGGCAAACTAAGAGCCGTTGTTCCCCCCACCCTCCCGCTCCCCCCACCAAGGAGCAGCTTCTCCCCAGCAGCAGCCTTAGATGCTGCGCTGGTGGCCAGGTAGGAATGCTGGCCCCGTGTGGCCAGCACCTTTATGTTAAAAAGAAGCTGGAAATTTCAGAATTTTTATATGAAATGTCTCCACTTTTAAATGTCAGCAAGTGATCCATAGTTTTAAAAAGTCTGCAGCCGAAGGAATGTCATTAGCCCAGCACTGGCCTCCAGGCCACCGGTGGGTGATCACTGACCCTGTCTACCTTGTTTGGGGGAAGAAACAGAAGCCACCAGGGCTTGTGCACAATCCTAGTCCTGTTTACCTTTCCAGAGTCCCAGCCTCCCCAAGCAACTTTACCCAACAAAACACCAGACTGAGCATGAAGCTCCCTCCCCTGCTCCCCATCCACTGTGTCTCCCTGACAGCTCTGGCAAGCCTGAGGCTGTTGATGGCTTCACCCCCAAATGCCCTCCTCCCAGAATCCTGAACGCTACCCTTTCCTGGCTCTTCTCCCTAGTCCCTGGCAGCTCCCTGGGTCAGAAGACGTCAGTTCCACGCTTGGCTTAGTCTTTTCTTAGCTGTGTGGTCTCAGGCAACTGTCTGTCTCTCTCTGGGCCTCACTTTTCCATTTACAAGATGAGCCCTGTATTATTATTCCCATATCACAGATGTGGAAATCAAGGCTCAGAGGGTTTGAGTGTTTTGCTCTAGTTCAAATAGTTTATAAGCAACAAAGTTGAGACCTTAAAAGCCCATCCTCCTAATTATACTGTATGAGGTACTGATTTTATAATCTGGGGGAAAGAGGTTAAAAAATAATCGTTCCTAAGCCAGGCGCTCCCCCCAAAGTATGAAACTCATTGTTCAGGTCCCCTCTGAGTCATTCTCAAAGGGGTTTGAAGCCTTCTGTCAGATGCCCCAGGCTCAGATTGTGGGAGCAGGAATAGTTCTGGGAAAAGGAGTCCTTTAGGAATTTCCCTGTAGGAAAAAAAAATGCATGGAACCAGGAGGCAGCTCTAAGGGCAGGGAGGCTTGCCTTCCTGCCCCTGAGGCTGGGCAGGAACACATGTTGGGCACTGCTTCCTCATGGGAGATTTCTAACCCCCCACTTTGCCTGCCCACCCACCAGGTGATGCTCCCTGTTTACCTGGGTGAGCCGGTCTCTCCCGAGATGCTGACAGCCATGCTGGCAGAGTTGGACATGACCCTGCAGGTGTTTGAGGACAAGTTCCTCCAGAACAAGGCCTTTCTCGCTGGGCCCCACATCTCTCTGGCTGACCTGTTAGCCATCACGGAGCTCATGCATGTGAGTACTGTGGGCGGTTGTTGGGGGGACTAGGCAGGGGAGGTCCTAGGTGGCTGCTGAAGTCCTGCTCACACTGCCCCACCTGGCCATGGGACTGTGCTTATGTGTAGAAACCTTCTGGAGTTCTGTGGCCTCCAAACCAAGTAGATGCTGCCATACTTGGCCTCACCCATCCATCCCCATCCTGTCCCCTGTCTCCCTACAGCCTGTGGGTGCCGGCTGCCAAGTCTTTGAAGGCCGACCCAAGCTGGCTGCGTGGCACCAGCGCGTGGAGGCGGCAGTGGGGGAGGTCCTCTTCCAGGAGGCCCATGAGGTCATCCTGAAGGCCAAGGACTCCCAGCCTGCAGACCCCACCATTAAGCGGAAGTTGATGTCTAGGGTTCTGTCCATGATCCAGTGAGCCAGGAAGCCTCTGCTCTGCCCTTGGCAGTTCACAAAGCACCTTCCTTTCCATGTCCCATGGGAGGCAGACCCAGAGAGCAGGCGTGACTTGCCTGAGTCCCACTGCCCCTCTGCTCCCTGGGCCAGGTCCCCACTCATCTTCCACAGCTGCCTAAAAGCCACGATGAGAATGGCATACCCAGACCTTGTCTCCTTTAATCACTGCATCTTCTTTTCAGTTTGGGAAATAAACCTGGGCTCAGCCTGAGCCTCTGCTTGTAACTCTGAGGTGTGGTTTATTTGAACTTCTTTCTGTCCTGACCTTGGTCTTGGCCTCTATTCAAAAGACAACCCCCTTTCCTAGGCCCCATGGATCAGTTTCTCCCTGATGGTTGTCAAGAGTGAAATTAACTAATGCCCCCTTGCCTTCTAGTTCTTAGAGAAAGACAGCAGGGGTATCGGGCATCCACTGGTGTTGGCTGTAGGCATGCCAGCTATCGCTTTGCTGGGCCAGTCACCCAGGACGTGGCCCTTTGGCACCAAGTATTGTAAATCACAAGTCCTGCATCTGTCCTGAGGAATTGGTCGGGAGGGGAAATCCAAACAGCAGCTCTCCTGGTCAGGACTCAGTCATGCGGGGCCTTAAATGCCACACTTAGGAGCTGCAAACCATGAACAGGAACGGAATGCTCAGCTTGCGTTTTAGAATAATATTCTGGCTGCTGTTGGGGGTTGGACTGGACGGTGGCCAGGGAGGAAGCAGGGAGATTTGGATATTGCAGTAATCCGGCCAGGGGTGACATGTGGAGGAGGGCAGTCCACTGGAGGGGGTGGAGAACATGGCCCCGCCCTGGGGGGATAGGTCTTCTTTAAACTGGGAGCCTGGGGCCCAGGAAGGCCAAGCTATTCTCAAGTTTTCCAGTAACCGATCCTCTTGCCAAGGGGCTTTCTCTGAGTCTTGGGTTTGGGGACAGGGTTTTTTACCCAGGAGGCTTGCTTAGAGAATGAGGGCATCATAGCCACAGACTTCAGGAGCTCCAGGCTTGTAGTTGGAGGGGTTTGGCCCTGAAAAGCAAGTGGGGAGGCCCCAGGCCCCCCTGCAAACCTCTAGATGGGCCCCACAGGGCTTCTGCTTTGCTGGAGGGAGTAGCCGGGAGTGTAAGGAAGGTTGGGGAGGGGCGGCTTCCTGAGGTGTGGACCTAGTCTTTGCTGGGTGCAGAGGTCCACACGCCCTCCCCAGCCTCCACCCTGTGCAGTGGGCCCAGGGGAGGCCGTGGCACCTCCTTTCTCCTCCTCTATTTGTGTTCCCGGGGACACTTAAGTCCTTCCTCTTTCAGGTCCCTCCGCGAGTGGGGGAAGGTGGCTTGGGCCAACACTTTCGACTCTAAATTCATTGAGTGTCTGCGTTGGAAGCGCCCTCAACGTCGTCCTCACAATATCATCCCCCCGCCCCATTTGACTCAGGTAGACATTGAGGTCCGGGTTAGGGGAGTGACCTGGCGGCGAGAAACTGTCAGAGTCCGTCTCCCTGTACCCTCCCCACCAGGAAAGGGACCCCAGCCCAGACCTCTGGAGAGGGAAGGCGGGAGAGCGAGGCCGCTGCTGATTGGTCCAAAGTTCTCCGGCACCATCCAATGGGCGGGGAGGGCGTGGCCGGGCTCGAGTAATCAGGCTGCGCCCGGCCGCCAGCTGGGTGGCCGGTGGTCCCTGCCCGCCGTTTCTGCCCCAGTCCTGCACTAATCCTAACCCCCGCCCCCGCCATGGGCCTGCAGCTCTACCTGGACTTGCTGTCCCAGCCTTGCCGCGCCGTCTACATCTTCGCCAAGAAGAACGGCATCCCCTTCGAGCTGCGCACCGTGGACCTGCTCAAAGGTGGGCCCGGCAGGCAGGCCCGGGGTCTGGGCCCCTCTGTGCACACGGACTCCCGGGGCCCCACGGTCAGGCGGCCTGCGCAGACAGACGGCAAGAGACAGACTCCAGTCGGAAACCGTGGCTTCGCCTATAAGTTGTGTATTTTCAGAGTCTTGACCTTTGCCTAGTGAATACTAACCGTTCTTCAAAATACAGGTTAGGAAGGAGCAGAGCAGGTAGAGAGCAGTGGGGGTGTGGGGGTGTGGGGCCGCGGGAAGTGGAGTGACAGCTCCAACACCTCCACACCTGGGCTTGGAGATAACAGTGAACTGCCTCCTCATTCCCAGTGGAAGCAGCCCCCGTCTCTTGAGTTTCTGGGTCTGCTGGCAGGAGGAGGTTGGACACCTGCATCTGGTCTCCTCTTTACTCCTACCTATGCCTGCCTAGGTCCCCTCCATTTATACAGAATCCGGGGAGGGGGCAGGGCTGTAACTGGACAGTAGGATAAGCTCTGGATTCAGAGCCCCTCCTGCAGGCCCAGAGGGAGACCCCTGCTTGGCTGAGCCTGCCCACCTTCTGCCTCTGGTGCCCCAGCGTGAGCCACCAGCTGCTTTGATGCCAGGTTGCTCTGACTTTTCAATGCTCCTTGGGGTGGGGGCTGGGCACAGAGGCAATTTCTAGAGGGAGGATGGGTAGGGGTGATTCCGTCCATGCAGTAGAAGGGCAAAGAGGCCCACAGGCGGTCCTACGGCCAGGCTGGATCCCGGCTCCACTGAAGCCCTCCGACTCCGCATACATTACTTGGTGTACCCTCTGCACTGGCCCGGGCCAGGGAGGTATGCAGATGTGTTTCAGACCTGGGAATCCCTGTGGGGGAGGAGCCTTGAAGGTTTGGCACAAGAAAGAAAGAGGAGCTGACCTGCAGGAGGTTGAGTGGCTGAGTCGGGCAGGTATTGCTGGTGAGAGCGAGGTTTGCTGAGGGCCGGGAGCAGGTGTGGCTGGAGCTCTGGGGTGTAGACAGGTCACCCAGTTGGCATAGAGAGGGGGACTGCAGCGGACAAGCCTAGAGCCCAGGGAGGAGGCTAGAGTGTCTGATGCGTGGATGGAGTTGGCCGGGGCTGGGGTGGATTACAGCTGCAGTGAATCACCCTCCTCCCAAGTCCAAACTGAGATGCTACTTGACCCAGGTTCCAAGGTGGGGGTGGACACAGGAAGGGGGGACCTCCGGCAGGCTCAGCGTGTGTGATCCCCTGACCAGCAGAGTGGCCTCGTCTTCTCTGTTGCCCCACCTGGATGGAGGCCTCAGAAAGTTGGTGCCTGGACATTGGGGTAGGGGGTGGGCAGAGACCTCAGAGGGCTCAGAGTTCTCCCCACCTGCCTCCCTGGTCTCTCCCACAGGTCAGCACTACAGCGATGACTTTGCCCAGGTGAACCCCCTGAGGAAGGTGCCAGCCTTGAAGGATGGGGACTTCACCTTGGCTGAGAGGTAACGGGTCCCTTGGCTGCACCAGTCAGCCATCTGTGTGTCCACCGTTGATGGCTTGGATCATGGCTTGTGTGCCCTGAGCCCCTTGCCAGCCCTAGGGTGGAGAGTGGGTTGAAGTCAGCAGAGCTGCCCAGGGCTGGGAGGGGCACCTGGTCTTCCTCCTGGTGCTGTCCCTGCCCTGGAGATGTTGGGGAATGGTATTGGAGTCACTCTCATCCTTCGGGACACATGTTGGGCACTGCTTCCTCATGGGAGATTTCTCTGAGCGTACGCCCACTTTCTGAAATCTCATGACATTTTGTTTTTCACTTGGTGCCCTTAGTTCTGATGATAGGATGGCCCAACATAGAGCTGTGTGATCCTGGCTGTCACTTAACCTCTCTGAGCCTCACACTCCTACTCTGTACCAGAAACAGTGAAATGCTCCACCCCCAGGAGCTGGGGAAAGATGTGTGAGGAGCAGGGACCGGCCTCACCCAGGGCCTGGCCCCTGTGGAATGGTTAAAGAGTGACTGGGGCATGTCCCCTGCACCCACCGTGTCCCCCAGTGTGGCCATCCTGCTGTATCTGACCCGCAAGTATGAGGCCCCCGACCACTGGTACCCCCAGGACCTGCAGGCCCGAGCCCGTGTGGATGAGTACCTGGCGTGGCAGCACACGGCCCTGCGAACAAGCTGCACCCGGACCATGTGGCAGAAGGTGAGCTTTGGAGCAGGGAGCCCTTCCTCGGTGACCGGGGGATGGTGCTTTCTGTCGAAAGCATTCCATTCAGACCTGAGACCTGAGAACACTAAATTCTAGAATGCCAGAGATGCTCCAGGGCAACCAACTTGTTTCCCAGAGGGGAAACCAAGGCACAGAGCCTGGGAATGACTCCCCCAATATGTCTTGATTCCTGAGCTGCTGGAAATTAATCTTGTGCCCTTTTGCACACTCCAGGCTGCCTGGGAATATCGTCTTTTGGGAGAGAAAAGAATCAAACCTTCACTTTGCTACACATGTACTTTCCAGATGGAGAGGTGTTAAGCGAAAAACCTCAAAGTAGGAAGAAATAAGATATTTCACTAAATGTTGATCTGATTTCTGGGTATGCAAGGATTTATAAGCCTAGTAACAGTGGGAGACTTAAAGAAAAGGCTAATCGATTTTACACAAAATCTGTGTAAGAACAAAAAAGAATGAAAACAAGCAAAAAAACTGGGAAAGATCTTGGCAAAGAAATGTTAGAAAGAACATTAAAAAAATTTTTATTTTTTATTTTTATTTTTGGCTGTGTTGGGTCTTCGTTGCTGCGCGCGGGCTTTCTCTAGTTGTGGTGAGCGGGGGCTACTCTTCGTTGCGGTGCGCAGGCTTCTCATTGCAGTGGCTTCTCTTGTTGCAGAGCACCGGTTCTAGGTGCACGGGATTCAGTAGTTGTGGCATGCAGGCTTCAGTAGTTGCAGAGTGCGGGCTCAGTAGTTGTGGCACACGGGCTTAGCTGCTCCGCGGCATGTGGGATCTTCCCAGACCAGGGCTCGAACCCGTGTCCCCTGCATTGGTGGGCGGATTCTTAACCACTACGCCACCGGAGAAGTCCAGAATCCACATGCCGCAACTACTGAAGCCCGCGCGCCTAGAGCCCGTGCTCTGCAACAAGCGAAGCCACCAAAATGAGAAGCCCGCGCACCACAAGGAAGAGTAGCCCCCACTCGCCGCAACTAGAGAAAGCCTGGGCGCAGCAACGAAGACCCAACGCATCAATAAATAAATTAAATAAATAAATAAATAAATAAATATGCTTTAAAAAAAAAATAAGATGCTCTTAGAAGCCCATCAAAACACAGGAGAAAAATGGGCAGAAGAAACCAGCAGAGATGTAACTGAAGAACAGAGAGAAAGGGTCAATAAATGGATGAAAACATGTAACTTCAGTAAAAATCAAGCAAATGCACATTAAAAGAGCATGCAGATACCATTTTTACTTATCAAACGTGCAGAGGTTTTTGAAATGTGAACTCTGAGTTATCATTGGTAAAGCACTTACATAGCGTCTGGCACAGAGCAGGCTCCCTGTGTGTGTGAGGGAGTGTGAGCTGGCCCCTGCTGCCTGTATGGAACCACTGTTCTGGGGGCCCATTTGTTGTTGTTGTTGTTGTTTTTGGCCGTGCAGCCTGTGGGACCTTAGTTCCCTGACCAGAGATGAAACCCAGGCCCTCGGCAGTGAGCGCTGAAGTCTAACCACTGGACGGCCAGGGAATTCCCTCTGGGGGTCCATTTGGCACAAAGAAGGTTTCCATAGCTTTACAAGCTGTGGGGTGGGGGGGAAGCCCGGTGCATTTGAGGGCAGAATGGAGAGAAGTCCAGGAGAGTGAGTATAGATGTTTGCTACTCAGAGTGTGGGCCATGGGCCAGGAGCATGAGCGTCACCTGGGAGCTTGGAAATGCAGAGTCTCAGGCCCCACCCAGGTGTACTGATTAGGACCATACACTTGAACCACATCCCAGAGGGATCCACACGCACATTCCCATTTGAGAAGCCTGGGGTGGAGTGGGAGGTGGGGTGGGAGAGGATGGCTGCTGCCCTGTGTTGAGGCCTTTGCGGTGAGGGCACCAGGGAGCCATGGAAGGCTTTATGCAGGGAGAAGATATGGGCAGACTTGGATTGCCGAAGTATCCCCCGGCTGCCCGATGTGATGACCCAGGAAGAGGTGGAGGCTATCTGTGCCTGAGTAAGGGATAAGGCCTGGGCTGGGAGTGGCCATGGGCGGGAAATGGTAGATTGGAGTGAGGAGAAATGCGAAGGATGGCTGATAGGTGGAATGAGAGCAGGAACCATGCTGGGCCTTGGGCAGACCCTGAGCCCTCCCTCTGCCTGCCCGCCTACCAGATGTTGTTCCCTGTGTTACTGGGCCAACGGGTGCCCCCTGAGACACTGGCATCTACTCTGGCCGAGCTGGACAGGTGCCTGCAGCTGCTTGAGGACAAGTTCCTGAAGGACCAGGACTTCCTTTCTGGGCCTCACATCTCAGTGGCAGACTTGGTGGCCATCACAGAGCTGATGCATGTGAGTGTCGTGGGGTGGGGGGCCAGCTGGGCATTGAGGTACCCTGGGAGAGAGCCAGTGTACCAGCTCACTTTGCCCTTTCTGGCTGGGGGGCCCTGGGCGGGTCACTTCCCCCTCTGAGCCTCAGCGTCCTCATCTGTAAAAAGGGGCTTAAAAACCCCACCCTGCAGGGATATTGAGCAGCTTCTCGGTATTTCCTGGAGGAGAAGCCCCAGCCTATCACCCGTGTGGCAGAGGAGGGAAAATCCACCCAAGGGATCCCTAAGTTGGGACATGCTGCCTTGTGCTTCCCTGGGTCCCACCCCTCCACCCGGCTCCCTGTCCCATAGCCTGTCAGCGCCGGCTGTGACATCTTCAAAAGCCGGCCTAAGCTGGCTGCGTGGCGCCAGCGCGTGGAAGCTGCGGTGGGGGAGGACCTCTTCCAGGAGGCCCACGCAGTCATCATGAAGGCTAAGGACCTGCCTCCAGCCGACACTGCCATGAAGGAGAGGCTGAAGCCCTTGGCGCAGCTTTTGTTGCAGTGAGTACCGGGTGGGCCTGCAGAGCCACCGTCGACGGAGCTCTGTCCTCAGAATAAAGAAATGGCACTGCCTCCCCTTGGCTGTGAGCGAGACACCTGCGCAGAGTCCGGTCCACAGTGTCTTCCACACGCCAGTCCTGTGTTCCTTCTTCTGTCTGCCTGCCAACTTCACCCTTACCCCTTGCACGCTGACTTCCATGTGACCTCTGGAAATAGCTTTAGTAAACACAGATGTGACCCTGACCCCGGCCCTCTCCTGTTTGAAACTTACCCTGGTGCCTCACTGCCCTGAGGCTAAAGGACAAAGGATGAGTCACTGAACTTTACATTTGAGGCCTTGCCCCCGTCCCTCCAGGGCACCCCCTCTGGTTTCCCCCAGTAGCCCAACATTTTCCTGGCTCCACCCCCCCGCCCCAGCACCAACTCCCAGCTTCCTCCTTGGCCTCCTGGCCTTGGCTCAGCCTATTTCTGCTGCTTACCGGGCTCCCCCTCACCTTTCCTGCCTGGTGCTCTTCCTGGTCTTTTGGCATTTGTTACCACGTCCTTCTCCAGGGAGAATTCCTCCAACTTCTCACCCTAGGCCAAGTCAGATGACCCCTCTGGGCTCCTCAGCCCCAGTGCTTCCCTCCCTCAGTCCTGGCAGGGAGCTGGTTCCATGCCCCCTGGGCTGGCACATGTCACAGTTGACTTGGTAAAGAGAGTCACAATCAGGAATCACCTCAGTCTCCTAGGTCTCTCTCCTCCCTCTGGGGTGACGCTGTCTCCCACAGGTGGGGTGCAGGGCTGGTTCATGAACCTCCTTGCAGGGAGGGAAATTTCAGGTTAGTTCCTGGCCTTCCTGGTGCTGCTGAGGGGCTTTGCTCTCCCATGCCTACTCGTAACCCCGGCCACTGTCTTCTCCAAGCTACACCCTGGGTCCCAGACTTGTCACCTGTCCCTCAGGATGGTCACAATCTACCTGTCTTGTGTCCTAGACCCTCTGATATCTGAATCATCTAATAAACGAAGGAGACAGGGTCATGGACAGACAGAGCCTCAGCCTGCCTGCCTCCCATAGAGGCTCCTTTAATATGTGCACTTAAATAGAATTTTAGATGTGTAATTGAAATTGTTCATATACACCCATACAATTTCAATTATCTTTGTCATTTACAATTCAAACAACTTTACAACGCAGATGAGAGTACCATGTTTGGCTACCTCAACAGACTTACACGGTTTTTTTGTTTTAATTAATTAATTAATTAATTAGGCTGCATTGGGCCTTTCTTGCTGTGCGCAGGCTTTCTCTAGTTGTGAGTGGGGGCTACTCTTCGTTGTGGTGCGCAGGCCTCTCATTGCGGTGGCTTCTCTTGTTGCGGAGCATGGGCTGTAGGGGCACGGGCTTCAGTAGTTGTGGCTCATGGGCTCTAGAGCGCAGGCTCAGTAGTTGGGGGCACGGGCTTAGTTGCTCCGTGGCATGTGGGGGTCTTCCGGGACTAGGGCTCGAAACTGTGTCCCCTGCATTGGCAGGTGGATTCTAAACCACTGCACCACCAGGGAAGTCCGACTTCCACATTTTAAATAACAACTTTTGTTATAAAAGTTGTTATAAAGTATGTTATAAAAACATAGGGTCCCATAAACATTGCTGGTAATTCTACTGGGACTTGGCGGCTCTCACCCCCCGGTGGGCTGTCCTTCACCGTGAGGCAAGGTTGGCACAGGCACAAGAGGCCACAAAGGTAGATGTCTTTGGGGGCCAGGTAGGGATGCAGGGAGCCCGAGGGTCTCTGCCCAGCCCCACTCGAGCCCACACGTATCACCAGGTGTCCTGATCAAGAGAAGTGCTGATTCACACATGGAACGTGAAGTTGCCTGACTTGGAGGCAACCCATTTAAAAATAATTTTAAGCCTCCGTGACGATGTAACGTTTTTAGGGTGGAGCCTGGGGAAGGCTCCTACAGGTGTGTGTGTTTGGGGGGGGGGGTGTTCAGACCTCCATCTAAATATTGGCTAAGAAGCAGACGACCGCAGTAGCGCTGGAAAGCCGCAGGAGACCGGAGACCTCGGCCAGTGTGGCTGGAGCGGGGGTGGGGCCTGGCTGTGGGCGGGGCCTGGAGCGGCCAATGTCTCGTTGGGGGTGGGGTTACTCGGAGCCGGCCGGGCTACAGCACTTCCGGAAATCAGCGCCGTCGCACGCGGAGGCTGTCGGCCGAAGCCGGGGGTGTAGTCTAGGCAGCTAATCGGAGGGCGCTGTGTACCTGCCCAGCCAATGAGGAGCGGGTTTCCGCGGCGCCCCGCCCCTGCTCCCTACAGCCCTATCCTGGAGATCACCCACCTGGACTCCGTGCTTTCTCCCTGGCGGCTTTTCTTGCGCCTTCCCGCTAGAAATGCCGTTCGTTGAGCTGGACACGAACTTGCCCGCCGGCCGTGTGCCCGCGGGACTAGAGAAGCGGCTCTGCGCGGCCACTGCCGCCATCCTGGGCAAGCCTGAGGACGTGAGTATGGGCAGGGGAGCACGAAGAGGGAGGAGGTTGGCGGATGGGGTCGGCCTCTGTCCGCTCTCCGGCTTCCCCACCGCGACCCTGACTCTTCCGCGCCCGCCAAGTCTGACCTCCCGCTCTCCAAGACCCCGCGGCCCCAGCCGCCACGTCTGCTCCCTGTCGCCGTCCAGCCATGACCCCGACGTGACCTCCAAGGACCCCGGCCCGTGCCCCCAGCCCTGATCCCGCGGGGCCCGGGCTCCCCCACTCCGCGCTCCCTGGTCCTCAGCACCATCCCGGCCTACACCGGCTTCAGGCGAAACTTTCGTGTCCCCGCAGCGCGTGAACGTGACGGTGCGGCCCGGCCTGGCCATGGCGGTTAACGGCTCGGCGGAGCCCGGAGCGCAACTGCTCGTCTCCTCCATCGGTGTGGTGGGCACGGCCGAGGAGAACCGCGGCCACAGTGCCCGCCTCTTCGAGTTTCTCACCAAGGAGCTGGACCTGGCCCAGGATCGGTGCGTAGGGGCAGGGAGAGGACCCTGTTGGGACTTCCGCGAGACGGGGCAGGGATCCGACTTGAGGCCCTTCCTAAGGTTGGGGAAAAAATTAATTCCCCACCCTTCGCTAGAAGGATGTGGTGCCGCAGGGCGCCTTGCGTCCCCCGGTGGTGGGCCCACCTTGAGAGTGGTAGTGGAATTGAGTGAATTCCTGGCTCTGTAGTGGTCCCTGTGACACCTGGGCAAGGTGTGGCCTCCAGGACCTCAGTGTTTCCATCTGTGAAGTGGGAAGGCTCTCCTTTAACCACTCCCTGGGGGTACTGCATGGGATGGCACTATACTGCACCTGCCTTGACACTTGGTAGGGCAGGATGTTGTTACCCTGACAAAACCAAGGCCATTTATCATCTGCCTTCAGGCTTCCCCACATCTTAGGGAAACAGGTGTAATTTTCTAGAGCTTCTCCAAGCTGGTCGAGGAATTCTGGGTATGTCCTGAGGCTGTGACCTTTGGGCCTATGGCCCAGTTAGGTCCCAGGTAAGGTTCCTGGGAGGGCCACAGAGTAGTGGAAAGAGCATTGGCCTGAATGTCTGGAGACCTGGGTTCTGGGTCCCATGCAGCTGGAGGATCCACACAAACCTGGAAGTGAACCATCTCTGGTTTGTAGCCTTCTCTTCTGTGAATAGAGAGGCATGGATTAAACAATTCCCAAGAACACCTACAGCTCCCAAACCTGGTATTCTGTGGCAAGGTTAAAGTTTCTTCCTGGGTGAAAAATATTCCTGAGCCAATTCCATGCCTACGAGGAACTAAGTATATGAGAAGCTTGAAAGAACCTTCCAGAATGGAGCCTTCATTGGCCCAGAAAGGCTGGTGAAGAATGGTTACTTCTGGGGGGTGCTCAGACCTGATCCTCAAGCTGGGGAGTGATAATAATTCTAACAACATAAGTAATGTGTAATTTACTATGTGCCAGATACTCCATAGGTAACTCACATGCCTGATCCCATTTGATCCTTAGAAGTTTTGTCCCCCTCTCCACACCCCTCATGTGGACATGCCATCCCCATGAGGTAGATACCTCCATTTTGCCTATTTACAGATGGGAAAACTGAGGTTGTCACATATACCTCCTTGGTCCCAGGCTATCCCAGGTATCCTGGTTCTTCACAAGGAACTTCCTATCACTTCTGTGAGAGGGGCACACTCACTCACTCCACAGACATTACAGGGGTGGTGGGGGGAGTCACCCTGTGCCTGGCCTTCTTGAGCCAGGCTTTGCGAAAACAGGCAGCTTGGGCACTGCAGATGCCCCCATGGGGCCTGCAGTTTGGAAGACAGGGCTCCCCTGTGAACACACAGACAGAGGATATAGTGACCACAGAGGCCGCCATGTTGAGAGTCTGTTCTCGGTGGGTGATGATGATGTGCAGTCACCATTCCAACCTTGACATGCCCACTGCCCTGTCGGGGGTTGGGCAGAGAGCATTAATGGGTTGAGACAGGCTTGCAAAATGGCTGGTGGGCTAAGGCAGGCTGGCCTGGGAGCCCATGGTGGGAGTACCTGGCTAGGGGTCTTGGAATGTGAGGCATTAGCCAAGGAGCTGATGACATCTTTTTCTCTGTCTCCTGAAGGATAATTATCCGCTTTCTCCCCTTGGAGGCCTGGCAGATCGGCAAGAAGGGGACAGTCATGACCTTTTTATGATTGGCATGGAGGGCGTCCAGGGCATCTGTGAGCTGGCAGCCCCTTCCAGAGAGGCCTCCTGGCAAAGTGAGGGCCTGGTGGATACCAGCTTCTGGCACCCCCACGTGCAGACAGGCCTGTGACCTCACGGTCCTCTTCCCCATCCTTATGACAAATAAATGAAGAGCTTTGTCTCTCAAACATGACTTCTCTACTTCCCTTTACCCTCCCCCGGCATTCTGGGCCACCCTGGGCAGCAGGGTTGGTTTATGAGGTGGGGACCTTAGGGAACCTGGGAGGTGGGATGTTCCTGTCTTCAGGGCCTCTGTTTCATGTCTTGTATCTCGGCTGCCCAAATCAGAGGGTGGAGGGCTCAGCCTGGAGGCCCTGCTCCCGATGCCCATGTTCAGGCTGGTGGGGAGGAGCTGGCAGCTGGTCCAGCCTGGGCCTTCCTGCAGACTCTGCTGACCAGATGTTCCTGTCCTCAGCCTGGGCTTCAGGGACCTTCCCTGGACATTGCCAAACTTCACCTTCTCCAGTGAGTCTTGATGAGAATTCATTGTAGCTGCACGCCTTGTAAAAATCCATGTCCCAGAATGGCAAACCCAGAAATGCAACATCTGCTTCTAGAAATGGAATGAATGGGATCCCGCCCCCCCCCATCTAAAGAACATACCATGCTTTTGCATTTCAGAGGATATACAGGTGGGGTGGGGGTAGCCCAAAGGAAGTCGCCTTTTCAGTTTCCTTCCAGATGCAGAGTTTACATCTCTGGGCACTATGTTTCTCTGCACAATTAAAGCTTTGATCATCCTTGTGCACCAATGAAATACCAAATTGAGATTTTCAGTCTATGCAGTCCACCTGGTTAATAAGTTAGTTTCCAAAAGAATGTGCCTGTGCCTGCTGTGTTTACCTGACCACCGCTGAGGACTTGTTAAAAGCTATAGCTTGGAGTTCCTTTCCCTGGCTCGCTGTCCCAGCTGTTTCTGCTCTCATTCCTTCCGCCAACATGGATGTCTTGCTTCCCAAAGGGGCTCAGGGAATGTTTGTGGGTTGAATGCAAATGAATGGTTGAAGTGCCTAAGGAGGGATTCAGGCCTAACCCTTGCCAGGACCATAAGGTAAGAGCCTCCTATCTGGTCTCCCCAGCTTCAATCTCATCCCCACTACTGTGAGTGATATCTGTTTGCTGTGAGGACTGGCCCCTCCCCCCACGCGGGCATTACCTCTCCTCCTTGTGGCCCTGAGTTTTACCCCCTGATAACACCATGCTGCAACGAGGCTCCTGCATGGCCAGCAGTGTTTCTCAACTCAAAACCTTGCCACACAGCTAGCTCCCTGCTGCTTGCACCACCCTTCCCATCTTTTTTCAACTTTCACTCCAGAGCATCTTTCAAGATACAACTCTGGTGGGAGCTGCATACAAGGTTGCAAGTCATCCACGAAAGTTTGAAACCATCTGTTTATGCTGTTTAACCCAACCCTGCCCCTTATACTCCTCTCAAAAATCAAGGTTGGCGACAATTTTTTTATCTACTAGCATATCATTAAAGCTTTACTGTACTGGACCGTCTATGAGTTCTTCACCATGGTTTTACTGTCTATAAATAAAGTCAAAGAAAAAGCCGTAACATTCGTTCTTTAAGTCATTCTTGCTGGACTCAAGCCGCTATGAATGTCAACCAGTGTGAAGCCCTTCCTTAAAACGCTTAGCTCCCTGTGTCCCAGGCCCTGGTCAGAAACCCGTCAACGCTGGGCCCTCCTTCCGGCTCTGTTCTGTCACTTCCTCCCCGGTCCGTTCATCCCCCGCTCCCCCTCCCCCTTTTTCTTTTGCTTCAGTAGTTGCTTGTATCTGTGACTTTTAGGTTTCAAATCCTTTTCGGAACGAGGTGAGGTCCAGGTAATGTGAGAATGCTCTTCCGGCCCCGGTCCCTCCAAGTGTCCCCAGGTTTCCACGGCCTTCAGAACAGCTGTCGCAGGTTGTAACAGTAGTGCGGCCGTCACTTGGCAGCTGCTGCGGGCCAGGCCCCGAGCTCGGCGCTTCCCGGGTACGACGAGCGGTGGGGAGGGAGCGGGCGGGATTTGGGTAGCAGCAGGCGCGGAACCCCCAGCCGCGCTCAGGCCGAAGTGCAGGATTACGCCGGCCGCCTGCAGGGTCCTCGCGCGCCAGCTCTGCGGGGCGGTGCGTGAGCGCTTGCCGACTGGCTGGTGGAGCCGGCTCCGGAGCCAATGGGAGCGCGCCTTGTTGTGAGGCGCGCAGCCGGCAGGCGCGGGGGTCGGGTGGACAGGCGGTTGCCGTGGAGACGCCTGGTGAGTTCGCTGGCAGCGGGTTTGGGGCGGCCCCGGGTGGGGGCGCGGCTCTGCCCTGCCGGGGGCGGGGGCTTGAGGGACGGTGGGCGCGGGGTCCGGCCGGGCGGACGCTGGGGCTCCTCGTGGGGAAACCGAAGCCGGGACCCGGAGCGGCCCGACTGGGCCCCGCTGCCGCGCGGGCCTCTCGTCGGCTCCTGCTCGTCCCGGGGGGCTGAGAGGGGCTCCGCGTGGGGGCAGGGGTCACAGTGGCCGCAGCGGGAGCCGCCGTCCGGTCTGCGGCTGCGGTGCCGGGCCCCGCGCTGACCACCGCCTCGTGTCCTTCTACTTCACCTTCACGGCGGCGCTGCGCGGTGAGCGCCTCTCACGGGTGGAAACTGAGGCCGAGAGGACGTGCAGCCGCTTGTCCCGAGTCCCCGGCTCCCCCGTGGGCCATTGGCTCCAAACTGCAAGCCTTGACTGCCCCACCGCCCCGAGGAGGCGGACCCGGGCCGGATAGAGCTTCCTGTTGCAGCTGTCTGCACAAGGGGCTCTGGGGGCCCCTCCACCTCTGGGGGCCCCTCCACCTCTGGGGGCCTGGGTTACTACAGGTCGTGCTGTGTATGCGGATTCCATGCGGCTGGGCTTCCTTCTGGGTGACTCATAACCGTTCTTAGAACTGGAGTATCCTCGGAGTGGTCTCGTTCAGGGGTCGGCAAACTTTGGTTGTAGATATAATGATTTTTATAGTAGTAGTATGTCTTGTGGCTAAAGTAAGTATGAGTATACTTACTATAGTATAAGTATTTGGGTGCTATACTTTACTCAGTACTGTGGTCGCAGCCAAAGACAGTATGTAAGAGAGTGGTGGTGTTTCAGTGAAATTTTATTTAGGGACATTGAAATTTGAATTTTATGTAAGTTTTATGTAATTTTCACGTGTCACGAAGTTTTTCAACCATTTAAAAATGTAAAAATCATTCTTTGCTCTTGGGCTGTATGGAAACAGTAGGCTAGTGAGCTTGCAGACACCTGATTTAGTCCAAAGACTCATGCAGTAGAGGAAACTGAGACCCAGAGGGGGTATCTTATGCCATGTCAGTCACACAGCCGGGTAGTGCCCCAACTGAGCTTATTAAGACCTAGGCTTCCCGACTCCCAGGCCAGAGCCTGCTAGGAAACATCACCACTTACCACTGGATCAGGGTACGAGGTGCTCAAAGTGTGCTGTTGTTATGTGTTCTGAAGGACATGAAAACTATAAAGAGTTTGAAAACTTGTGAGGTTTAACTCCTGAATGTGCTGTTCTGAGAAAATGCAACTGTTCTGCTGGGAGACTGAGAAATGAGTACCAGATACTTCCCTTCTCATCTTTATACAGTAGCTTTTTTTTTTTTTTTAAACTCCTTTTTGTGGTTTCTAGGGTTTGTGGTGAATAATATGGCTATGGTCTTTATTCTCATATTGCTTACAGATGATAAATATATAATCTCAAATGGTTATTTCTTTGTAAAGTTTTTATTTTAAACTACTTTGTGTGTGTGTTTTTATTGAAGTATAGTTGATTTACAATGTTGTGTTAGTTTCAGGTGTACAGCAAAGTGATTTGGTTATACATACATATATATCTATTTTTTTTCAGATTCATTTACCTTATAGGTTATTACAAAATATTGAGTACAGTTCCCTGTGCTATACAGTAGGTCCCTGTTGGTCATCTATTTTATATATAGTAGTGTGTATCTGTTAATCCCAAACTCTCAATTTATCCCCCCCGCTTTGGTAACCATAAGTTTGTTTTCTATGTCTGTGGGTCTATTTCTTTGTGGTATATAAGTTCATTTGTATCTTTTTTTTTTTTTTTTTAGATTACACATACAAGCAATATCATATGATATTTGTCTTTCTTTGTCTTACTTAGTATAATAACCTCTAGGTTCATCCGTGTTGCTGCAAATGGCATTATTTCATTCTTTTTTTAAAAAATATTTATTTAATTTATTTAGTTTCCTTATTTTTTTGTCTGCGTCTGGTCTTAGTTTTTTTTTTTTTTTTAATTTATTTATTTATTTTTGGCTGTGTTGGGTCTTCGTTTCTGTGCGAGGGCTTTCTCTAGTTGCGACGAGCGGGGGCCACTCTTCATTGCAGCGCGCGGGCCTCTCACTGTCGCGGCCTCTCCTGCTGCAGAGCACAGGCTCCAGACGCGCAGGCTCAGCAGTTGTGGCTCACGGGCCCAGTTTCTCCGCGGCATGTGGGATCTTCCCAGACCAGGGCTCGAACCCGCGTCCCCTGCAATGGCAGGCAGACTCTCAACCACTGCGCCACCAGGGAAGCCCTGGTCTTAGTTTTGGTACGTGGGATCTTTTGTTACAGGGCGCGGACTCTTGGTTGCGGCGTGTGGGCTTCTCTCTAGTTGTGGTGCACGGGCTCCAGAGTGCGTGGGCTCTGTATTTGTAGACTTTTTTTTTTAACACTTTATTTTTATACATTTATTTATTTATTTATTTTTGGCTGCGTTGGGACTTTGTTGCTGCACGTGGGCTTTCTTTTTAGTTGCGGCGATCGGGGGGCTACTCTTTGTTGCGGTTGGTAGGCCTCTTGTTAAGGTGGCTTCTGTTGTCGCGGAGCATGGGCTCTAGGTGCGTGGGCTTCAGTAGTTGTGGCACATGGGCTCAGTAGCTGTGGCTCACAGGTTCCAGAGCGCAGGCTCAGTAGTTGTGGTGCACGGGCTTAGTTGCTCCATGGCATGTGGGATCTTCCTGGACCAGGGATCAAACCCGTGTCCCCTGCATTGGCAGGCGGATTCTTAACCACTGCGCCACTAGGGAAGCCTTGTAGACTTTTTAATGATGGCCATTCTGACTGTGTGAGGTGATGCCTCATGGTAGTTTTGATATACATTTCTTTAATAATTAGCAATGTTGAGCATCTTTTCATGTGTCTTTTGGCCATCTGTATGTCTTCTTTGGAGGAATGTCTATTTAGATCTTCAGCCCATTTTTTTATTGGGTTGTTTGTTTTTTTTGATATTGAGCTGTAGGAGCTGTTTTTGTATATTTTGGAGATTAATTCCTTGTCAGATGCACCATTTGCAAATATTTTCTTCCATTCTGTAGGTTGTCTTTTAAACTACTTTTAGATTTAGAGAAAAGTTGCAACAATAATACAGTGAGTTTCCATGTGTCTCTCATGCTGCTTTCCTAATGTTAACATCTTATATAATCCTAGCACAATTATCAGGAACAGAAAGCTAGTATTGATACAATATTATTAACTCAACTACAGACTTGGTTGGAATTTTACCAGTTTTTCCAGTGGTCTATTTTCATCCCAGGATTGTATCCAAGATCCCGTATTGCATTTAGTCATTTCTCCATAGTCTCCACCTTAGTCCTTAACAGTTTTTTAGTCTTTTCTTAACTTCTTGACCTTGCTACTTTTTAAAAGTACCGATCAGTTATTTTGTCTAATATCCCTCAGCTTAGGCTTGTCTGATGTTTTCTCATGATTGGAGTGAAGTTATGCATTTTAGGCCAGAATAACACAAACATGGTGTCCTCAGTGCATCGTATCAAGGAGTTCAGGAGGTAGACATGTTTCATTACTGGTGATGTTTACTTTGATTGCTTGGTTTAGTTGGTGTCTGCCAGGTTTCAACACTGTAAAGTTACAGTTTTTTCCCTTGTAGTTAGTAGGTATCTCTGGGGGAGATACTTTGAGAGGATGCAAATTCTGGTTCTGGCAAATCTATACCCACTGACCTTAGCATCCATCTGTGGATCTTTGTGGCCTTTGCCTAAAGGTAATTATGTTTCTTTCCTTCTGCATTTATTCATTGAAATTCAGTTGAAGGAAGAGCTATTCCTTCTCTCATTTATTTATTTATTTGATTATTTATTTATATCAGTATGGACCCAAGGATATTCATTTTATTCTGTGAGTTAAAATCTAATCTTACCATTATTTGTTGCTCACTGTTTGGCTTTGGCTATTTAGGGTCTCCTTCAAGTTAGCCACTGTGTCCTATCAACAAACCCTCATCATTTTTTTGAGTACTTACTTACCTTCAGGCACCACAGGATGTTCCAGGCTCGTCTTGTATTTTCTCTGCCCCAACCCTGGAATTGAAGCTCCTTTTTGTCTTTAGCCTTGAGGTATCCAGTCAAGATACTGTTTTATACAGGTTTGTTCTTTTCTTCCTCATCCCCTTCAGTGTGGTTATGTTATTTGTGATACAGCAGGTTCATTACTAGTATTTATATTCCATTTTGGATCCCCCCTAGATCCTAGTTGATTTTGATTGTTTATTTTTGGAGTGTGACACGTGACCGTGGCTCTCAGAGTCAGAGCTGTGCACAAGGTATACGCAGAGAAGGGTCCTTCCCTCCGCATCCCCTCCACCCATTCCCGTTCTCCCCTGCACCCCTTCCCACTCACCTCCTGTAACTAACTGATCTCTCTGGTACCTGGATTGTCCTTTCATGTTTCTTTTGCACAAAGAATAGATGGTTGTGTATTTTCTTATATCCTCTTCTTTCTTATATGAAGGGTGGCATGCTATAAATATTTGTATTTGCTTTTTTTTACTTAACAATATGTCTTGAAAATCACCCTGTATCTGTTCGTAGATATCCTATTCATTTTTTTAAAATTTATTTATTAAATTTATTTATTTTTGGCTGCTTTGGGTCTTCATTGCTGCACGCAGGCTCTCTGTAGTTGCGGCGAGCGGGGGCTATTCTTCTTTGCGGTGTGCGGGCTTCTCATTGTGGTGGCTTCTCTCGTTGCAGGCTTCAGTAGTTGTGACATGAGGGCTCAGTAGTTGTGGCGCACGGGCTTAGTTGCTCTGCAGCATGTGGGATCTTCCCGGACCAGGGCTCGAACCCGTGTTCTTAACCACTGTGCTACCAGGGAAGTCCCTCCTATTCATTTTTTAAAAAACAGTTTTATTGATATATAATTTATACACCATACAATGTACCCATTTAAAGTTTACAATTCATTGGTGTTTAGTATATTCACAGAGTTGTGCAGGTATCACCACAATCAATTTTAGAACATTTTTATCCCCCCAAAAGGAACCCTGTGTCTATTAACACTCACTTCCCATCACCTCCTCCCCCAGCCCTAGGCATTCACTAATGTACTTTCTGCGTATGTAGATATGCCTTTTCTGGACATTTCATAGAAATGGGATCATACGGTGTGTGGTCTGTTGCTGCTTCCTTCACTGAGCATCACGTTTTCATGGTTCATCTGTGTTGTCAGTACTCCATTCCTTTTTATGGCTGAATAATATTCCATTGTACAGATAGACCACATTTTATTTATCCATTCATCAGTTGATGGACATTTGGGTTGTTTCTACTTTTTGGTTATTATGAATAATACTGCTATGAACATTTTCTCACTAATTTTGCAGCTGTGTATTGCTTCATTGTGTGGTTGTATCATAGTTTATTTATTCATCCACTCTATTGTCTGTGGACATTTAGGTTGTTTCCAATATCTTGCAGTTGCAAACTGCTGCAGTGAATAACCCTGTGCGTATGTATTTTTATGTTGTTTGAAGTATGTCTTCAGGGTAGATTCCCAGAACTGCTGGGTTGAAAGGTAAGTGTAACAAGGTAACAAAGGTCATTTTGTTAGCTATTGTCAAATTCCTCTCCAGAGAGGTCTTACCAATTTGCATTCCCACCCAGCGATGCCTGAGAGTAGTGCCTGTTTGCCCACAACCTCACCACTAGGGTGTGCTTTCCTGCCTCACTTTTGGCCAATGTGGTAGAGGAGAAATGGAGTTTCAATGTTGTTTTAATTTGCATCTCTCTAATTATGAGTGAGTTCCAACATTTTTTCATATGTTTGAGAGCCAGTTGTATATCTTTTTGTGTGTGTGTGAATTGTTTGCTCATATCTTTTCCCCACTTTTCCATCAGGCTTTTGTTTTTCTATCCTTTGGGATTTTTTTTTTTAAACTTTGGGAAAGTATACTTAACATGAAATGTACCACTTTAACTATATTAAAGTGTGCATTTCCATAGCATTAAATGCATCCACGTGGTTGTGCAATCATCACCAGCATCCACCTCATCTTCCCAAACGGAAACTCTGCCCACTAAACAATACCTCCCCATCCTTCCCTCCCGCCAGCCTTGGCAACCACCATTCTACTTCCTGTCTTTATGAATTTGCCTATTTTAGGTACCCCATATAAATGGAATCATAGTTTTGTTACTGGCTTATTTCCCTTAACATAATGTCTTCAGGGTTAATCCATGTAGCATGTGTCAGAGGGTACTTCCTTTTTAAGGGTGAATCTTATTCACAAGGGTTCCAATTTCTCCACATCCTCGTCAGCACTTGTTAGTGCATGTGTGTGTGTGTGTGTGTGTATGTGCAGTCTAGCAGATAACTCAACATCCTGGTCTATTTAATACTGTCCAGCAGAAGAAAATAACTAATTTCAATTTTAAACAAACGAAACAAAAGGAAGCAAAATCTCTCCATAGCCCTTTCAACAAAGAATGGGAGCAGTTTGCTAGAGCTGCCAGGCATCAGTGTATGGCGAGGGAGGAGGGTGGGGGGTGCTGAGGGCATGAGGCGCGGGTCCCATACTGGTCTTCAGGCAACATATGCTGCCTTGGTGGGGAGCAGGGGCGGAGGGAGGGCCTTTCTTCCTTAGTCCAGAATCTGGCAGCTGAATCGGTTGCTGTGAAGCCTGATCTGTCCACAGTCAAAGGCATATGTGGAAATCCACTCCCAGAGAAGAGTGAGTCCTTGGGGAAGCTGGTTTGGCCTCTGAAATGTCGACTGAAAGACACCACCCAGAGTTGACAGGGACTTCATTCTCTCCCTTTGCTCTTCACAGGGACACTGCCCCTTGGGATGTGTGTGTGTTTTCCCCAGGTACAGGGTTTTAGTGCTATAGTTTCTACTTTTATCGTCTTGTTTTTTTCAGATTGTATGGTGGTCACAGTGCCCATCGTAGCATAGTTTATGGTCAAGCAGCAGTTTCCAGAGTTAATCAGCAGAATTCTTTTTTCTAAATGTGGAACCCAGGAGATAAAATAGCTATCAGCCTCGTGGGGTTTGAGTCTTCCTTGTCTGTGAAGAAGACTGTACTTTCTTTCTTCCTTGTAGGAACCCTTGGAGAACTCAGAGCCCATTGTGAAGGTCACAGCTGTGAGCTCTGTTGGCAGTAGCAGTGGTCTTTTTATTTTATACATGTGGAGCACGTGTTCAGTCTCTGCCAAGGCTCATTTCCACTGCCTGCTGGGCCCTTCGGGGCCTTCTGCCAGCCTCTCAGGTGGGACTTTTCCTAGCTCCCTCCTCTGCCCTGACTGGCTTGTTTGGTGGTGCTGCCTCTTCCTCTCCGACCTGCGGGCCAGAACCCCCGCTGTTACCCGGCACCCCTGCTGCTCCCTCCAACCTCCCAGGGGCCCCGTTCTGTGAGTTTTCCTCCTGGAACGTGTCCCCCCCTCTGTCCCCAGTGCCACTTCCCCAGCCAGGCTCCTGGCATCTCTTTGTTTAATAGCAGCACATAGTTCACAGACCATACAGCTCGCCTACGTAGGG
This sequence comes from Balaenoptera musculus, assembly GCF_009873245.2. Lineage (NCBI taxonomy): Eukaryota > Metazoa > Chordata > Mammalia > Artiodactyla > Balaenopteridae > Balaenoptera > Balaenoptera musculus. Next base: position 26,223,387 of record NC_045798.1, on the reverse strand, counting down.
TATACAATTCAGTGAGTGTAAGTGTATCCACAGAGTTGTGCAACCATCACCACCATCAATTTCAGAACATTTTCATCACCCCAGAAAGAAGCCCTGTACGTGGTAGCAGTCACTCCCCATGTGTCCCTCTCCCCTAGCCTACTCTACTTTCTGGTTCTATAGATTTGCCTATTCTGGACATTTTGTATAAATGGAATCAGACAATATGTGGCCTTCGTGAATGGCTTCCTTCATTTAGCGTGTTTTCAAGGTTCATCCATGTTGTAGCAAGTACCAGTACTTTAATTTGTTTTATCACTGAATAATAATCCATTGTATGGACATACCACATTTTCTTTATCCATTTGTCAGCTGACAGACATTTGGGTTGTTTCCACCTTTAATCTGTCATGAGTAATGCTGCTGTGAACATTCATGAACAAGTTTTGGTGTGGACATGTTTTCATTTCTCTTGGGGGTGGAATTTCTGTGTTTGACATTCTGAGCAATTGCCAGACGGGTTTCACCATTTTTCGTTCCCATCTGCAGTGGATGAGGTTCTGATTTCTCCACGTCCTCACCAATCCTGTCATTTTTTTAGCAGATTTCACACTGGTCTGCCTACCTCTAATTTTTTTCCTTTTATATTTCCCTCCCACCCTCCAGACCCCCTGCCTCTGCCTCCCCGCCCTCCACCCCACTGCTGTCCCTTCCTGGGGCTTAACACAGGGCTTCCTCCTTCACCTTCCTCCATCCCTTCGAATGACTTGTTCTCCACCTGTTGCCTGTGTTTCTCTTTATTTCATTCAACTTTTGAAAAAATAATTGTTTATCGATCTGTTACCTCTGCTGAGCAGTGAGCCCTGGGGGCAGATGTCGGTCTCACTCCCCTCTGTCCCTGGCCCCTGGTCTGGCAAAGGCGGGCACTCCGTCCCAAGGACCAGGGGCTCCCCGGGTGACAGACTGAAGAGCCATCCCGAGGCCCACTAGCCTGTGTGCCCAGAGCCGGGAGGCCTGTGGGTTTGGACACAGGTTCCTGGTGACCTGGTGCTTCCCGGGCCCTCCCTCAGCCTGTTCTGCTTCCTCCATAGGAGCCACGTGGGCTGGCACTGCCCTGCTGATGCTGGGCATTGCTGGGCGACGCTGGGCGGTGTGCCGAAGCCTCTGACTATGGTATGTGCTGATGCTCACCTGCTCTGTGGTGCTCCGGGGCGAGGGGCGTGTTCTTGGCTGGGCCCTGAAGGCTGTCCGAATGGGGCAGCCTTCCTCCCCGGAGGGCTCTTGGCACCCTCGAGGGTGTGGGTGCCCGCTCTCCTGTTGGGTGGTTTGCAGGGCCGCATCACCATGGCTAGAGAGGCACACAGTTATCCCATGTCATTGGAATCTGTTTTTCCAATGCCTGGGTCTTCTGCTGTGTTGGGCCACTGCTGGGGTGTCCCCAGCCTGTTCCTTTTGTAGTGGACATGCTCCCTGAA